>NC_091189.1:8522928-8547928 GCF_040958095.1 Procambarus clarkii
TCCCTTCTCTTTCACTTCTCCCCTTCAGCTAAGGTCACGAAGTCGCCTGTGAAGAGCTATGAATAAGAGACATTCATAGTGTTGTTGTTAAGTGGCCTTCGCTAACCTCTCCCTCTCCCTCTCCCTCTCCATCTACGTCACTCCATCACTTTCCCCACCGTCTTCCCTCCTTCGTTATCACATCACCGTCCTTCCCTCTTTCTCTGTCTGCCCCCCCTCCCCCATGGTCTCTAATGTTAGTAAGTGCTTTGGCTTGAGGCGGGTCGTGGTGGAGAGACTTTCTGGTCCACGTCCCAGGGGTGAGGTGGGTACAGGTCCGCTCAGTGGAGAGGTTGTGTTATTATGCTGCTCCACTCCTCTCTCTTCTCGCTCCTCCACTGCTTCACGTCCTTGTGTGTGTGTGTGTGTGTGTGTGTGTGTGTGTGTGTGTGTGTGTGTGTGTGTGTGTGTGTGTGTGTGTGTGTGTGTGTGTACTCACCTATTTGTGCTTGCGGGGGTTGAGTTTTGGCTCTTAGGTTCCGCCTCTCAACTGTCAATCAACTGGTGATTCCTGAGCCTACTGGGCTCTATCATATCTACATTTGAAACTGTGTATGGAGTCAGTCTCCACCACATCACTGCCTAATGCATCCCACCTGTTAACTACTCTGACACTGAAAAAGTTCCTTCTAACAACCCTGTGGCTCATGTGGGTACTCAGTTTCCACCTGTGTCCCCTTGTTCGTGTACCACTAGTGTTGAATAGTTTATCTTTGATTACCCGGTCGATTCCCCTGAGGATTTTGTAGGTTGTGATCATGTCTCCCCTTACTCTTCTGTCTTCCAGTGTCGTAAGGTGCATTTCCCGCAGCCTTTCCTCGTAACTCATGCCTCTTAGTTCTGGAACTAGTCTAGTGGCATATCTTTGGACTTTTTCCAGCTTCGTCTTGTGCTTGACAAGGTACGGGCTCAGTGTTGGGGCCGCATACTCCAGGATTGGCCTTACATATGTGGTGTACAAGATTCTGAATGATTCCTTACACAGGTTCCTGAACGCTGTTCTGATGTTAGCCAGCCTCGCATATGCCGCAGACGTTTTTCTTTTTATGTGGGCTTCAGGAGACAGGTTTGGTGTGATATCAACTCCTAGATCTTTCTCTCTGTCCGTTTCATTAAGTACTTCATCTCCTATTCTGTATCCTGTGTCTGGCCTCCTGTTTCCACTGCCTAGTTTCATTACTTTGCATTTACTCGGGTTGAACTTCAACAGCCATTTGTTGGACCATTCACCCAGTCTATCTAGGTCATCTTGTAGGCTCCTACTATCATTCACAGTTTCAATCCTCCTCATAATTTTTTGCATCATCGGTAAACATTGAGAGAAACGATTCTATACCCTCTGGGAGATCATTTACATATATCAGAAACAGTATGGGTCCAAGGACTGACCCCTGCGGGACTCCACTCGTAACGTCTCGCCAGTCTGAGACCTCACCCCTCACACAGACTCGTTGTCTCCTTTTGCTTAGGTACTCCTTTATTCAATGAAGTACCTTCCCTTTCACTCCAGTCTGCATCTCCAGCTTTTTCACTTTTTCATGTGTGTGTGTGTGTGTGTGTGTGTGTGTGTGTGTGTGTGTGTGTGTGTGTGTGTGTGTGTGTGTGTGTGTGTGTGTGTGTGTGTGTGTGTGTGTGTGTATGTGTGTGTGAGGGTGTGTGTGTGTGTGTGTGTGTGTGTATTCAGGCGGTGGTTCCAGGAAGGCACAAAATATCTGACTTATGATTTAAGTCAGACTTCTGCGTTAATGTTTCGACGTTATTCCGCTACCTGTCTCTCAGACGTTAGATACAGAATTTTGTATTCTCGAGGTCTCTCTCCTCAGGGTTAAAAAAAAAAAAAAAATCCAGCAGCCATTTTAGAGACCGCCGCTGGTGAGCGCGCAGTTCATTTGGCAGTAAACAACAATCCTTTGTCCTTTATCCTCATTATTTTTCATCCGAAAATATAGATATGAAGGAGGCAATTTCCTCTTTCATGTCGTTGACGAATGTGTGTGTGTGGAACTGAACGGGTCGACCGTCCCAGCAAATAAGATTTCCCTTCGTCGAATCTGTGTTGTTATAGACAAAATTGTACCTTTTTTAAAATACTGCGTGTCTCCTGGTCAGACACAAGAATCGTGTAGAGGAAACCTTGGTAGCGCAGCTTACGCCTCACTGGACCCAGTGAAATGAAGCGTCGCTCGAGTGAAGGTTGAGTTCACCAACCGAATACAGAGCGTTCCACTAGCACGGGGGCGCCACCAGCACGGGGGCGTCACCAGCACGGGGGCGTCACCAGCACGGGGGGCGTGCCACCAGCACGGGGGGCGCCACCAGCACGGGGGGCGTGCCACCAGCACGGGGGGCGTGCCACCAGCACGGGGGGCGTGCCACCAGCACGGGGGGCGTCACCAGCACGGGGGGCGTGCCACCAGCACGGGGGGCGTGCCACCAGCACGGGGGCGTCACCAGCACGTGGGGCGTGCCACCAGCACGGGGAGCGTGCCACCAGCACGGGGGCGTCACCAGCACGGGGGGCGTGCCACCAGCACGGGGGGCGTGCCACCAGCACGGGGGCGTCACCAGCACTGGGGGCGTGCCACCAGCACTGGGGCGTCACCAGCACAAGGGCGTCACCAGCACAAGGGCGTCACCAGCACGGGGGCGTCACCAGCACGGGGGGCGTGCCACCAGCATGGGGGGCGTGCCACCAGCACAAGGGCGTCACCAGCACGGGGGCGTCACCAGCACGGGGGGCGTGCCACCAGCACGGAGGGCGTGCCACCAGCACGGGGGCGTGCTACCAGCACGGGGGGCGTGCCACCAGCACGGGGGGCGTGCCACCAGCACGGGGGGCGTGCCACCAGCACGGGGGGCGTGCCACCAGCACGGGGGGCGTGCCACCAGCACGGGGGGCGCGCCACCAGCACGGGGGGCGTGCCACCAGCACGGGGGACGTGCCACCAGCACAAGGGCGCCACCAGCACGGGGGGCGTGCCACCAGCACGGGGGGCGTGCCACCAGCACGGAGGGCGTGCCACCAGCACGGGGGGCGTGCCACCAGCACGGGGGCGTGCCACCAGCACGGGGGGCGTGCCACCAGCACGGGGGGCGTGCCACCAGCACGGGGGCGTGCCACCAGCACGGAGGGCGTGCCACCAGCACGGGGGCGTGCCACCAGCACGGGGGGCGTGCCACCAGCACGGGGGCGTGCCACCAGCACGGGGGCGTACCACCAGCACGGGGGGCGTGCCACCAGCACAAGGGCGTCACCAGCACGGGGGCGTCACCAGCACGGGGGGCGTGCCACCAGCACGGGGGGCGTGCCACCAGCACAAGGGCGTCACCAGCACGGGGGCGTCACCAGCACGGGGGGCGTGCCACCAGCACGGGGGGCGTGCCACCAGCACGGGGGGCGTGCCACCAGCACGGGGGGCGTGCCACCAGCACGGGGGGCGTGCCACCAGCACGGGGGCACCACCAGTACTGTCCATCTAGCTAATGACATTTTTATGTCTACAGAGGTGACATATGGAGGCGATTGAGCTGAGGAGGGCAGTTCACCTTGGGCATCCGATCCCACGATCGTCGTCGCCCCTAAATCAACACAACAACACCTTGGGCAGTCCACAAACTCTTAGCTTGGTCCTGCGAGAAGACTAAGTACCCGCCGTCGATCCGAGCAGTGTTAGCTGCTGATATATGTAGTGTTTTTCAAGATCGACATACCCGGGATTGGCTAGTAAGTGTTACGGAAGACAGTGATGAGTCTATTGTGAAGTGCTGCTAGCAAGCTGCTAGAGGCTTCTGCCAGGGTGTTCGCTACCCCTGTATGTGTTAGTTTGGAACCCCCGTCAGCGTGTTGCTGAAGCCCTCTGCCAGTGAGTATCTGGAGAGGGAAGGTGGGACGTAGGCACATCGTGATACAGTGTGGGTGGACTGGCCCATGAAGAAGGTGAACTCGCCAGTGTTTGCCAGTACCAGTGGACAAGGTGTACTAGGAATGTGGAGTCACTGGGTTTGATGAACACTGTCATTGTGTTGTGTTCTGCGCTGAAAGAGACACCATTGTAAATAGGTGTACATATATACTTTAATATTGTAATATATATATATTGGTGAAGGGAATTGTGTATTGCTTATCTTCCCATTTCTTAAATGCACTACTACTTGATACAGCCAGATCTTGATAGCTTACCACCGACTTGGAGTTGAATATAGTAAAATAGGTCATAACATCCAAACCCGATTACTGGCCCTAAGTACCGTAACAGTATATATGTTAACATATATAATGGCCAGTAACAGTGGCCTCTCTCTATATATGTGAATATGTGTAGGTATATGTGTACATATGTATATGTGTGTGTGTGTGTGTGTGTTTGTATACAGGGTATGTGGAAGCTGGTCAGAATTACATTTCATCTTTGTAAACGCACATTAATGACACTATGTAAAAAGACACCTCGAACACAGTTTATGTAGGACAGACGTAAATCTGTGTATTTATGTTTGTGGGTTATCCTAGCATTTTAAAAGCACTACAATCACCTTCTGTGGTTGATTGTTCAATAAATCACTGAATTATACGTTTAACAGATCTCTAACGCTGTCCATGGAGGACAGAAGAAAATATATATATATATGCTGGTTAGCATTGTAAATGTGTGACCACGTCTGAGGTAGAAAAAATAGGATCAGTAAAGCACTTACACTACTGAGACCGCGCCTGAAAGCCCTCAAACGGTTCCCTTTAGGAACGGAGGGTAAGTGTCTCTCACACACACACACACACATGGTAGGTGCTGGAAGGCTCGGTGTCTAGCCTGCACGAGAATTTTGGCGCCACGAAGTCAAAACACACTGGAGTGAGAGATATGGCAGGAAGGATGAAAAAATACAGGAACAAAAATGTAGCATATGGTTTCCCCCTAGCGCTTAATTCATCGTCTTTCTCCCCAGCATAAGGAACGTGACAAGAAAAGACTTCTTAACGTAAGTACTCCTCTTCACTCATTTTTTTTTTTACTCATGTCCGTACTGGAAAGACTTTCAGGCCCACAATTCAGACCCACACTGTCACCCACCGGCCAGTAGTCATTGTAGAGTTGCGCATGTTTCAGACCCTTGCTTCTACAGCCCATGTGAGCACTGAGGACTCTAGCTCCATCAAGAGGAAGAGGTTCTTGCTTAGCTCTATTGTCTTTTTTTTTAGTTCTCTCCGGCATCTCTCTCTCTCTCTCTCTCTCTCTCTCTCTCTCTCTCTCTCTCTCTCTCTCTCTCTCTCTCTCTCTCACCCCCACTCCCATCCCCCGAGTAATACCTCCATCCCCCCCCCACTCCAGCAGCTCTCTTCCCCCCACGGCAACTGTCCCCACTTCCCAGCAGCTCTTCCCCCTTGACCTCCCCCCCCCCCTCCCCCAGGCCATTCTTTATGAATATGGAGATGTGATAGTTGAGCGCGGCGGCCGCCATAATTATATTGGAAAGTTTTACCAGAGGCTGAGGAAGGAGTGGAGGCTGAGGCCTTAACACTAGAGTGAGCTCCAGGCAGGTCCTCCTCCCACTCTCACTTGACCTCTACTACACGGCTTCCTCAAGTATTTGGGATGGCTTGTTCAGCCTTCAAAATATAACACAGAATATTTCTCAAATACGTCAGAAAGAAGAAGAAGAAGGAGGAGGAGGAGGAAAAAGAGGAGGATGATGCCAGTGCACACAGAAGACAGATTGGAAATTGTCAATACATTTTCTTCCATCAGCCCTACTCCATGTAGATGGAAACAATGTGTATGAGGACCTATCTGGGTTCTGGTTTATAATGGACGTTTTAAGCTAGATTGACGAAGTTTGTGCTAATTCGGGGATGTTAATTGAACGTAACAGGAACTTAGGATAATCGCAGCTCTTCTTGCGTATCTCTCTTAAAAGTTTACTCCTTGGAATATGCTAGTGGTATACTGATGTAATACTTCAGAATAGTAAGTTTAAGTTGTGTGTACTTAGTGGGATAGTATACCCTCCCTCTGCCCCTTTCCCATCTTCTTAAGACACTTTCTTCCTCTGTCTTAACTTCTCCTCTTACTGTATATTTGTATCTTTCTCCAACACGCTATGCTCCCATTACACGGAGCAAATACATCACATAACATCACCAAATCGAACACCAACACCTCCACCAACAACATCCTGCAACACCATACACCACCATCGTCGAGCAGTACCACACACCACCACCAACAACAACATCGATCAGCATCACCAACATTGATCAATACCAGCAACAACATTGATCAACACCACCAACATCGATCAGCACCACTGACAATATCGATCAACACCACCAACATTGATCACCACCAGCAACAACATTGATCATACGTGAGGTTGTGAGTCATACGTGAGGTTGTGAGTCATTCGTGAGGTTGTGAGTCATACGTGTGTCTGTGAGTCATACATGAGTCTGTGAGTCATATGTGAGTCATACGTGAATCTGTGAGTCATATGTGAGTCTGTGAGTCATACGTAATGCTGTGAGTCATACGTGAGTCTGTGAGTCATACGTGTGTCTGTGAGTCATACGTGAGTCTGTGAGTCATATGTGAGTCTGTGAGTCTGTGAGTCATACGTGAGTCTGTGAGTCATACGTGAGTCTGTGAGTCATACGTGAGTCTGTGAGTCATGCGTGAGTTTGTGAGTCATACGTGAGTCTGTGAGTCATACGTGAGTCTGTGAGTCATACGTGAGGCTGTGAGGAGCTGCGTCTAAACAGCCAGGGGTGACCAGACCACCAACCAGGAGGCCTGATTAGAGACCGGGCCGCGGGGGACGTTGATCCCCGCGGAACCAAAAAGAGATAGAGGTACCTCAAAGGGTCAATACGTGGTTGCATCGATAGGTTAAAACTTGTAGAAATTAACTACTGTAAAGGGATACGATCGTATATCAATTACTGCTTACACGACAAATTTCTCTCAGAGTCTGGTGTACTCACCTAATTGACCTCACCTAATTGTGCATGCGGGGGGTTGAGCTCTGGCTCTTTGGTCCCGCCTCTGGTGAGTGTGTACAGCTTGTACACCATTAACCCGTAAGGTAAGTTTTATGATCAGGTCATTACAAACATGGAGGCAGCTCAACCTGTATATTTTTTTTGTAAGCTTTAGAATGGTATATTATCGTATATACTACGGGATCACCATAGCCCATGCTACTTGGAACTTTTTGTTCCGATTAGCTGAATCTAAAACAACAACAACAGCAGCAGCACATTTTATAGAAATGAGTTTACATTCGCCTCTGATTTAATTGTTTGCATAATATTCTTACGTTATTTTCCAATTGAACTTTTATTAAAAGTGGTCAATAAAACTTATATTTGACCCTCTTACTAAATAATAATATATCTATGCACGTTTCGTACCATGTACAATGTGCTATGTACAATGTGCCATGTACAATGTGCCATGTACAATGTGCTATGTACACATGTGCTATGTACAATATGCCATGTACAATGTGCCATGTACAATGTGCTATGTACAATGTGCCATGTACAATGTGCCATGTACAATGTGCCATGTACAATGTGCCATGTACAATGTGCCATGTACAATGTGCCATGTACAATGTGCTATGTACAATGTGCCATGTACAATGTGCCATGTACAATGTGCTATGTACAATATGCCATGTACAATGTGCCATGTACAATGTGCTATGTACAATATGCCATGTACAATGTGCTATGTACAATATGCCATGTACAATGTGCTATGTACAATGTGCCATGTACAATGTGCTATGTACAATATGCCATGTACAATGTGCTATGTACAATGTGCCATGTACAATGTGCTATGTACAATATGCCATGTACAATGTGCCTATGTACAATGTGCCATGTACAATGTGCCATGTACAATGTGCCATGTACAATGTGCCATGTGCAATGTGCCATGTACAATGTGCCATGTACACATGTGCACTACGAATGACTTGATCAAATAAGCGTTTAATCCTTAAGAAATAATCTCGCCCTTCACAGTCTACTAGGAATTAGTTATCTTGAGGTTATCTTGAGATGATTTCGGGGCTTTTAGTGTCCCCCGCGGCCCGGTCCTCGACCAGGCCTCCACCCCCTAGGAAGCAGCCCGTGACAGCTGACTAAACACCCAGGCACCTATTTTACTGCTAGGTAACAGGGGTATAGGGTGAAAGAAACTCTGTCCATTGTCTCTCGCCGGCGCCCGGGATCGAACCCAGGACCACAGGATCACAAGTCCCGCGTGCTGTCCGCTCGGCCGACCGGCTCCCAGTCGGAGTTTGGTGTATTTCCTCATAACACCTGAGCAACACAAAACAGCAATAATACCCCCCCCCCCAACCCCTCTCCAGCAATACTTGAAAACATACAACACTTTCACCAAACACCAGCGACCCCAAGCACCAAACATGCTCTACCTCAACGACTCCAACAACACCAAACACAAACGACCGTCAACAACACCAAACATATTACGTTACACCATCACAAACACACACACACACACGCAAACACACTCCAACTCCCATTTGGGGAGTTTTCTCCCAGTGAGCAAACATGACGAGGAAGTTGGCAATGGGAACACATCAAGAAGACTTCTGCCGCTCCAATTATGTAGACGCGTCCCGACTTGCTTGTCACACCCCCCCCCCTTCCCCCCTCCTCTAGCCCCAGCCTCCCCCCTTCCACCTCTCTCTCTCTCTCTCTCTCTCTCTCTCTCTCTCTCTCTCTCTCTCTCTCTCTCTCTCTCTCTCTCTCTCTCTCTCTCTCTCTCTCTCTCTCTCTCAGCCTTGCGCTCTTGACTGCTGAAAAGCTTAGATAATATATTACAGAGCTTTCAGGTAAATCCAGAGAATATTATAGTGCTGATTAATGAGAATTCTCTCCAGAGTCTTAAGAGGTTCTGGGTCTCTCTTTCTCGCAACAACAGTATTATTCTCGCAATAGTTATATTATAGAGACTGAGGAATTTCTTTTCATACCAACAAGACATACATATGTACTCAAATTAGGGACCACGAAGTTGTGTTGATATCTTTGTTATGGTCAGTGAAGTGTAGGTGTAGTGGTTATCTTGTTGCGGATGCAGGTGTGGTCAAGTGATGTGCCAGTGTATTGTCTCTCTAACACGGACGACACTTCCTACCCAGACGATGATAACACTTCAGTATAAAAACGCTCAAAAGCATTCACAATTTTGCACTTTGCCACCCACACATTGCAACGTCAAGACCAAACCACACATCAGTAGCTGAAGAAACGAAGACGTTTCGGTCAGTCCTGGACCCATTATCAATTCGCTTGGCTTCACAAGACTTCATAATGGCCCAAGACTGACCGAAACGTCATTTCTTCAGTTTATGGTGTGGGAGTTGAGAGGTATCTTGAGGGTATCTTGAGATGATTTCGGGGCTTTAGTGTCCTCGCGGCCCAGTCCTCGACCAGGAAGGACTTCCACACCACACACACACACACACCAGGAAGCAGCCCGTGACAGCTGACTAACACCCAGGTACCTATTTTACTGCTAGGTAACAGGGGCATAGGGTGAAAGAAACTCTGCCCATTGTTTTCTCGCCGGCGCCCTGGGATCGAACCCTGGGACCACAGGATCACAAGTCCAGTGTGCTGTCCGCTCGGCCGACCGGACAGCCCTTGGTCTCTTCATATCTTCAGCCACGTTATTGTGACTCGTCGTCTGAAGCCGCAGTGTAACTCCGAGCTCACCCGAGCAAGAGACACAAATATTACACAACAAAATCTGTCAACTCAGAAGGCCTCCACGCCTGGGGCGCCAAGCTACTCAGGGAGACGCTAGAGATACAGTGGAAAATACTTACCGTGTACTTAAGAGCTACAGTTTACTTCCTTCGATACTCCGAGGCTCGTCGTCTCTCAGCACTCACCTGAGGGAGAAACCACACAATTTATGAGTATCTGGTAATTATACTGTTCACACACACACACACACACACACACACACACACACACACACACACACACACACACACACACACACACACACACACACACACACACCTGTTGATTGACGGTTGAGAGGCGGGACCAAAGAGCCAGAGCTCAATCCCCGCAAGCACAATTAGGTGAGTACACACATATGGGGGACCTTGCGGCTAAATGGACAGCAATTCGGGGGGTTGTAGTCCTTATGACACGGGTTCGATTCCCGGTGGAGGCGGAAACAAATGGGCAGAGTTTCTTTTACTTTTTCACGGGCTGCTTCCTGGAGATGTGTGTGTGTGTGTGTGTGTGTGTGTGTGTGTGTGTGTGTGTGTGTGTGTGTGTGTGTGTGTGTGTGTGTGTGTGTGTGTGTGTGTGTGTGTGAGTGTGCGTGTGTTAGACGTAAATATATGCAGTAGATATGATAGAGTAAAAATAAATTGGTTAGAAAAGCCGGGTCCAAGAGCTAATAACTCTATTCTGCAGACATAAATAGTAAACACACACCACACAAACACACACACACACACGCAAATGTTAAAAAAAAACGGCAGTCTTATCGACATCAAAATAAAAAAAATCAGAAAAATACCTTTTCCGTATAAGTTAAATTAATACATATTGTTATAAATATACGTACTATATAAATAAATATAACACATAATATGTGTTATATAATGTTGGTGAAAGTAACCACTACTAAGACACTGTGAAGGCAGGAAACACTTACGGCCTTTCCAGCACTGTAAGGAACCCCAAAGACATTCTTCTGTCCAATCACTTTACATGGCGCAAGATAAGGCTTAATGACACACAACCTGAAGTATATATATTTTTTTTTCTATTTCCAAAATATTTTCGTAAGTTTGTTTAAATTAGAGAGAGAGAGAGAGAGAGAGAGAGAGAGAGAGAGAGAGAGAGAGAGAGAGAGAGAGAGAGAGAGAGAGAGAGAGAGAGAGAGAGAGAGAGAGAGAGAGAGAGACAGACAGACAGACAGACAGACAGTTGTGGACGGGCCCCGAATTGCAATATATATATATATATATATATATATATATATATATATATATATATATATATATATATATATATATATATATATATATATATATATATACTGTAACACACACCGACAATTCTTGCAGTTATATTATTGTCAACAAGAGCCGGTTCAGAGCTCTTGTCCATGAAGCCGGTCCAGAGCACCACAGAGAGTAATTATCTGTTATGCAGGAAATACCTGATAATACATTTTCTTTTATTCCACACCGCTGTATCACACCCGCTTGACATTAAAATATTACCCAGATAATCTAAACTAAATGTTTACGTCGCATCCAATTTCAATTGCAACTAATAAATAACATATGTTTTGTTTTACATATTAATATGACTAAACACTCAAAGAAATTCGAGTTAGAAATATTTGCAACGAGACCATTTTTGTGTATAGAAATACAGTGATGTAAACTCACAATCAGTGTATTCAGTGTACTCACCAAGTACTCTACTTCTCGAGAGGTGAGTACGCAGTACACAACCACTAGATGAGTACAGTATGCCTTTACCTCAATTTCTCAATGGACCACAAACAAACAAAAGGAATATCATGATGTTCAATGGAGACAGGCTCCAGCTCCTGGGATATGGAAAAAGGAAGAAATCAAATCCAGAACCGCATAAAAAAAAAACTGGTCAAATCAAGTCCTGAAGGAAGAAAATGGCCTGGGAGTGATCGTGTCAGAAGAATGTACTTTTAAAGAACACAATACAATTGTGAAAATTAGAAGGTCAATGACAGTTTGGAAAGCAAGAGCCAAATGATACCAAACAAATAATGGCTATTTTTAAGACACTAGTGGTATATAAAAGGAAATATTGTTGCACATTAACTTCCTCACTCAAACTTGGAGAAGTTACTGACCTGGAGAACGTACAAAGACCTTTTACTACTTGAAGCCATTAAATAAGACATTAACTAATTAGAACGGCTTTAAATCCATAACATTTACTTCCGTAATCGGCATCAGAATATATATATTGGGTCAAATTGCCAATCAATAGTTCTATATCATCATAAACAGCTTAATCTGAGCACAGTAATGAGAGCTTCCGCATGATGGGATGGATTACGAGGACCATGAAATCATGGTATTCCACGACAGTACTCACACTATTCACATCAATTGTGCGTTCCCGCCTTGAGTACTGCTCGGTACCCACTTTCCCCTTTCAAATGGCAGGAGATATCTGCAGTAGAGGGGGAACACAGAGAACCTATACGTCACGCGTCGCACGATAAAACCCCTAAATTATTGTAACTTATTAAATTATTAGGAACTTAAACGTTAAACGTTCAATCCGATAAAAATTGCCACGTGTTCCTGAAAAAATAAAACACCGTAATATTGACGAGTTCTATACTTCGACCTCGGAAAGGTTAGGTAGGTTGCTCGGGTTCGTACGCTACTGATTATGCAAAACAGTTGCATTTTTCACGGAGTGGCAAAGCGAGAGGACAGCCTGCCTTTATTTAGCACCAACTCCTCGTTCCCCTTTCCCCTAATACCTCGTCCCCTCTTCCCAGACACCTACACCCCCCCCCTGGCTCCCCCCCTTCACAACGCACCTTCAACACGTACTGAACCTGGCAGCATAAATAAAACAGTTTAGCGCCACCAACACCACTTGGAGGGCCTGACGGCTGAGTTGACATCGCTCGGGATTCGTAGTCCTAAGGTTCCGTGATCGATCCCCGGCGTAGGGAGAAACAAATGGGCAAAATTTCTTTCACCCTGTTGCCCCCCCTGTTCACCTAGCAGTAAATAGGTACCAGGGAGTTAGACAGCTGCTACGGGCTGCTTTCTAGGGGTGTGTAACAAAAAAAGGAGGCCTGGTCGAGGACCGGGCCGCAGGGACGCTAAGCCCCCGAAATCATATCAAGATAACCTGAAGATAACACGTCAACAGTCCCGACACACTGGCGTTGTTGTACATTAGAATCATTACCCTCAGGTTTCTACTCTCCAGCGCCGCATCATGGTCCTCCGCCGCCAACACCGCTGATACCTTGATACCTGGTTGATACCTGGTTGATACCTGGTTGATGGGGTTCTGGGAGTTCTCGCAACGGTTGCAACTACAGGGCACAGATAGATTTCTGTGACGTCCTCTCATGTAGGAGCATCAGTTTCGATAGATTCCCTGGATAGCCGAAGATTAGAAAGGCCCCAAGCCCGGCCGGACTTGTGAGAGTTTGGTCCATTAGGCTGTTGCTTGGAGCGGCCCGCAGGCCCACATACCCACCACAGCCCGGTTGGTCCGGCACTCCTTGGAGGAAACAATCTAGGTTTCCTCTTGAAGATGTTCACGGTTGTTCCGTCCTCTTACAAATTACGTCGCTTTTCGCTCGTATGAGCTACGGCCAAAACAAGGCCGTAATTTGAAAATGAAAAATAGTTGAACATAAATTTTGGATTTTATTTTTCAACCAAAACAGCAAGTTAAGGGTCCTCTGGTAGGTTAGGAGGGCAGGAAGTTGTAATAAGGTTTCAAAACATCATGAAAATCGTCAATTGAAAGTTTCCTCTCCTAACCTAACAGCCAGAGGCCCCAAAACAGAAAACGGGACCGTACGTCACTTTCTTGAGCCGATTCCATTTTCAATTATCGTCCTATTTTGTTTAACCCTGAGTGCGCAATGCGACGTAATTTGTAAGATAACGGTGGACAACATTCAGCTAAAAATCAGCATTTGAACGTTGCATCTGTGCGCGCCCACAGAGTTAGTGCCGGGGCACGCTTGATAGAGCTATCACTCCCTCACCTCACCCACACTGAGAGTGAGAGAGTGAGTGAGAGAGAGAGAGAGAGAGAGAGAGAGAGAGAGAGAGAGAGAGAGAGAGAGAGAGAGAGAGAGAGAGAGAGAGAGAGAGAGAGAGAGAGAGAGAGAGAGAGAGAGAACTTGTGATGTTTTAACGACTTGTAATGAACTATGAGCACATTTTCGCTTACAAATTAAAGTTTGGTATTAAACGTGGGTGTGTAGCGGGGTGTAGAGACGTCAACAACACCAGCGGTGACAGTGAACAATGAGGCCCTTCTTCACGGCAACCATTTATGTTTGCAAAGAGATTCATTACTTGTAAACAGGACGCTGCGTCGTTTACCAAGTGATATATCCTGTGTGTGTGTGTGTGTGTGTGTGTGTGTGTGTGTGTGTGTGTGTGTGTGTGTGTGTGTGTGTGTGTGTGTGTGTGTGTGTGTATGTGTGTGTACTCACCTAGCTTGCGGGGGTTGAGCTCTGGCTCTTTGGTCCCGCCTCTCAACCGTCAATCAACTGGTGTACAGGTTCCTGAGCCTACTGGGCTCTATCATATCTACACCTGAAGCTGTGTATGGAGTCAGCCTCCACCACATCACTTCCTAATGCATTCCATTTCTTAACTACTCTGACACTAACAAACTTCTTTCTAATATTTGTGGTTCATTCGGTTATTCAGTTTCCATCTGTGTTAAATAAACTTTTTCATCCCTTATCAATTCCTTTGAGAATCCTGTATGTGGTGATCATGTCTCCTCTAACTTATCTGTCTTCCAGTGACGTAAAGTTAAGTCCCTGTAGTCTCTCCTCGTAGCTCATACTCCTCAGCTCGGGTACTGGTCTTATGGAATACCTATGAACCTTTTCAAATTTAGTCTTGTGCTTGACTAGGTACAGACTCCACGCTGGTGCTGCATATTCCAGGATTGGTCTGACATATGTGGTATAAAATGTTCTAAATGATTCCTTACACAAGGTTCTAAAGGCAGTTCTTATGTTGGCCATCGTAGAATATACCGCTGATGATATCCTTTTGATGTGAGTTTCTGAGGACAGGCCTGGTGTGATATCAACTCCCAGGTCTTTCTCCTTGATCCTTGTGTGTGTGTGTGTGTGTGTGTGTGTGTGTGTGTGTGTGTGTGTGTGTGTGTGTGTGTGTGTGTGTGTGTGTGTGTGTGTGTGTGTGTGTGTATGTGTGTGTGTGTGTGTGTGTATCAGGCGGCAGATTACTGCCTACATTTTAACTACCGTTTGTGTCCAACAAATTAAAATCCCGTCAATACATATGTTTTTATCTTTGACAGGTGTTGCCTCTTGCCAGTGGCAGAGCTTCTCCCCCCCCCCCACCCCCTGGGACTATGGCGGCGTCGTCTGTGACATCCTGTAATGAAGTCTAGTCCCAGATACTCGCATCAAAAGAGAACGCCAAAGCGGACGAATCTCCCGTCGCGCTCTGTATCTCCCTTGAAATTCTCTTCATCTGTTGCAACTACAATATGTAGAGGCGGGATGGAGGTCTTGTCGCTTAGAATTACACTCTAGAGAAAACCTTGACGATACCTACCTCACGTGTCCTCAACAGGTCTAGAGGTTTCGTCCAGTTTAGTCGTTTATTATGCAACCGATACCAACCCCGTGGGAGGGGTGGTGGAACGGGGGTTTCCAGAAGCACATAATGGGTTCAGGATCTGAACCCTTATAGTTCATTTAGCTAAAGTAACAATCTCGTGCAGCTAGTTATGCAATTTTTTAATACACATATTAACAATTTGGATAACAAGAACCTTTCAAATAAGAGATTCCATACCAATGATGATACTTGTTAAGACACTATAGTGCTCTCTAGGGTGGGATATTGCTTCTCACCAACAGCCCCATTAATAGCTGGAGAACTTGCTGACCTGGAGAATGTACAGAGGGATTTTTCTGGCCGAATCCACTCAATAAAACAAATTAAAGTTTGGCCCATATTTATGGGGCCGCTTAAAATTTTTAAACCTGTATTCTATAGAACATGAGCAAGAGAGTGATACATATTAATTTGCACTTGGGAATTATTGTAGGGACTGTGTTCCAAACCTGCACACGGAAATAACACCACATGAGACCAGGTGGCATGGCAGGATGTGCAGAATACCCCCGTTCAAAAGCAGAGGTGCAACAGGTACTCTGAGTGAAAACTCATAACAACATCGAGGGGCCCAAGACTTTTCAACACACTCCTTCACCTAAGTGGTATTACAGGCCAATCTCTTAACAGTTTTCAAGTGAGAACGTTTTAAACACCTCCAAATGATACCTCATCAACCAGCCTGTGATTCATACGTCAGGCTGCGACCAGCAGCGTCCAACAGCCTGGGTAACCAGGCTCCCACAAACCAGGAAGCCTGGTCAGAGACCGGGCCACGGGGGACGTTAATCCTCGGAACTAACAACAGGTAGATAGGTAGGTAGGTAGGCCCGGGTCATGACCTATATGGGGGTTCGTGAACTGCGGTCCCTGAAGTCAGAGTAACACCCCAGTTTGTACCATGTACTCAATGGACAAGGTTAGTGACGGTACAGTAATGGCGGAACAGGAGTGACGGTACAGGAGAGGCGGTACAGGAGTGACGGTACAGGAGAGGCGGTACAGGAGTGACGGTACAGGAGTGACGGTATAGGAGAGGCGGTACAGGAGTGACGGTACAGGAGAGGCGGTACAGGAGTGACGGTACAGGAGTGACGGTACAGGAGTGACGGTACAGGAGTGACGGTACAGGAGTGACGGTACAGGAGTGACGGTACAGGAGTGACGGTACAGGAGAGGCGGTACAGGAGTGACGGTACAGGAGTGACGGTACAGGAGTGACGGTACAGGAGTGACGGTATAGGAGAGGCGGTACAGGAGTGACGGTACAGGAGAGGCGGTACAGGAGTGACGGTACAGGAGTGACGGCACAGGAGTGACGGTACAGGAGGTAAATATACTAACTGACAGCCGGTGTACCGTGGGCTCTGTACCGCCCCTCAGGCAGCAGGTCAACTCCCAGTTGGTACCGACGACCCCCTCTGCACCCATCAGCTTCACCGGTACACATGACCTATATATTCCGCCGCCTAGGCTACGTCTGTTGGTTTTGTTCAGTGTTTATGATCTCCCTCAGTGCCACTCTCCCTCAGTGCCACTCTCCCTCAGTGCCACTCTCCCTCAGTGCCACTCTCCCTCAGCCCCACTCTCCCTCAGTGCCACTCTCCCTCAGTCCCACTCTCCCTCAGTGCCACTCTCCCTCAGCCCCACTCTCCCTCAGTGCCACTCTCCCTCAGTGCCACTCTCCCTCAGTGCCACTCTCCCTCAGTGCCACTCTCCCTCAGTGCCACTCTCCCTCAGTCCCACTCTCCCTCAGTGCCACTCTCCCTCAGTGCCACTCTCCCTCAGTGCCACTCTCCCTCAGCCCCACTCTCCCTCAGTGCCACTCTCCCTCAGTGCCACTCTCCCTCAGTGCCACTCTCCCTCAGTGCCACTCTCCCTCAGTGCCACTCTCCCTCAGTGCCACTCTCCCTCAGTACCACTCTCCCTCAGTGCCACTCTCCCTCAGTCCCACTCTCCCTCAGTGTCACTCTCCCTCAGTCCCACTCTCCCTCAGTGCCACTCTCCCTCAGTCCCACTCTCCCTCAGTGCCACTCTCCCTCAGTCCCACTCTCCCTCAGTGCCACTCTCCCTCAGTCCCACTCTCCCTCAGTACCACTCTCCCTCAGCCCCACTCTCCCTCAGCCCCACTCTCCCTCAGTGCCACTCTCCCTCAGTGCCACTCTCCCTCAGTGCCACTCTCCCTCAGTGCCACTCTCCCTCAGTGCCACTCTCCCTCAGTGCCACTCTCCATCAGCCCCACTCTCCCTCAGCCCCACTCTCCCTCAGTGCCACTCTCCCTCAGACCCACTCTCCCTCAGTGCCACTCTCCCTCAGACCCACTCTCCCTCAGTGCCACTCTCCCTCAGACCCACTCTCCCTCAGTGCCACTCTCCCTCAGTGCCACTCTCCCTCAGTGCCACTCTCCCTCACTCCCACTCTCCCTCACTCCCACTCTCCCTCAGTGCCACTCTCCCTCACTCCCACTCTCCCTCAGCCCCACTCTCCCTCACTCCCTCAGCGGTAAAACAATTAATTAATAACTCCAAACTCACGGGAGGAAAATAATCAGGCCACTTAATTTACAAGGCAGTAGACACGGCCTGAGGGCACGGCCTGAGGACACGGCCTGAGGGCACGGGTGGAATGCACGGCTGAGGGCATAGCCTGAGGGTACGGGCTGAGGGCGCAGCCTGAGGGCACGGGCTGAGGGTACAGCCTGAGGGTACGACCTGAGGGCACGGCCTGAGGATACGGCCTGAGGGCACGGGTGGAATGCACGGGCTGAGGGCATAGCCTGAGGGTACGGGCTGAGGGCGCAGCCTGAGGGTACGGCCTGAGGGCACGGCCTGAGGACACGGCCTGAGGACACGGGCTGAGGGCACAGCCTGAGGGTACGACCTGAGGGCACGGCCTGAGGATACGGTCTGAGGGCACGACCTGAGGACATGGCCTGAGGGCACGGGCTGAGGGCACGGCCTGAGGGCACGGGCTGAAGGTACGGCCTGAGGGCACGCTGAGGGCACGGCCTGAGGACACGGCCTGAGGACACGGGCTGTGGGCACGGCCTGAGGACACGGACTGAGGACACGGCCTGAGGACACGCTTAAAGGTAAGGGTAGAGAATGGACACAGTCAGTGGACACGGGTAGTAGATATAGGCACGTGCAGTGGTTAAAGGGCTGGAAACACGGGAGCTGAGGACACTGACAGTGGACACGGGCAGCTGACAGAGCCTCAGGGCATGGGCAGTGGCTGGAGACCGTCAGTGGACACGGGCAGATGCCGTGGACAACATGGCGCCAGGTTCAGTGGGTGCTGGTGGTCCACCCACGTATATTCCCCACTGTGGGAGGGAAAAAGCGAGGACCTCTCACCCAGCCTCCCCACTGACGGCGCGGCCAGCCAACGAAATCAATAGGCAGCCTCTCTCTCTCTCTCTCTCTTCTCTCTCTCTCTCTCTCTCTCTCTCTCTCTCTCTCTCTCTCTCTCTCTCTCTCTCTCTCTCTCTCTCTCTCTCTCTCTCTCTCTCTCTCTCTCTCTCCCTCTCTCCCTCTCTCTCTCTCTCTCTCTCTCTCTCTCTCTCTCTCTCTCTCTCTCTCTCTCTCTCTCTCTCTCTCTCTCTCTCTCTCCCTCTCTCTCTCTCTCTCTCTCTCTCTCTCTCTCTCTCTCTCTCTCTCTCTCTCTCTCTCTCTCTCTCTCTCTCTCTCTCATTGTCATCGTCTATGCTCTCTCTAATTCGTTAATATTCGTCAATTTTAGTTGTGACTGCCTTTCTCTACTGAATAGTTAAAAATTGAACTATCTCTTCATTGTAGAAAGAAAGCATAAATAAACACACACACACACACACACACACACACACACACACACACACACACACACACACACACACACACACACACACATACACACACACACACACACACACACACATACACATACACACACACACACACACACACACACACACACACACACACACACACACACACACACACACACACAGGGGCCTGACAGATGAGAGGGACAGCGTTACGGCTTCGTAGTCCTGAGGTCCCGGGATTCGATTCCCGGTGGAAGCGGAATCAAATGGGCAGAGTTTCTTTCACCCTAATGCCCCCTGTTACCTAGCAGTAAATAGGTACTGGAAGTTAGACAGCTGCTACGGGCTGCTTCCTGGGAATGTGTGTGTGTGTGTGAGGAAAAAAACAAAGTTGATTGACAGTTGAGAGGCGGGCCGAAAGAGCCAGAGCTCATCCTCTGCATGTACAACTACGTGAATACAGCTAGGTGAATACACACACACATATATATACATATGCGCATGTATTCCTCTCTCTCTCTCTCTCTTTCTCTCTCTATTTATATTCCCAAGTACTGTACTGTATATTCTGTATCTGCATTTGTCTGTCACTGCCGTTGAAGGTTTGTGACTGTGTCTCTACCACAGTGACTGTGTCTACCACAGTGACTGTGTCTACCACAGTGACTGTGTCTACCACAGTGTCTGTGTACCACTGTACGTGGTTCTTATGTGACTGAGATACTTTCTGTGGCTAAAGATTTATAACATCAGGGGATAATTTCGTAATTTCTGGATATATTAGTAATATTGGGGAATACATTCGAAACTTTATGGGATGAAAAAATCGCAATTTCGAGGATTTCCGAAATTTCGAAATTTGTCATTTCGGTGTGTGATTGAGGTAATTCAAAAGATACGGGGGAAATTCATAATTTCAGGGAGAAATTCATAATTTCAGGGAGGAATTCATAATTTCAGGGAGGAATTCATAATTTCGCAGGGGAGAGGGAATTAGTAATTCAGTTGGAAAAAAAAGGGTAACTTCAGAGGAAAAATTCGTAATTTCAGATGAAAGATTCGTAATTTCAGATGAAAGATTCGTAATTTCATATGAAAGATCCGTAATTTCAGATGAAAGATTCGTAATTTCAGATGAAAGATTCGTAATTTCAGATGAAAGATTCGTAATTTCAGATGAAAGATTCGTAATTTAAGATGAAAGATTCGTAATTTAAGATGAAAGATTCGTAATTTCAGATGAAAGATTCGTAATTTAAGATGAAAGATTCGTAATTTCAAACGAAAGAATCGTAATTTCAAACAGAAGACTTCATCACTAGCTAGGAGGCTTCCACACAAGCCCACAAGCTAGCTAGGAGGCTTCAACACGAGTCCAGAAGCTAATTAGCAGGCTTCCATACGTGCCCACAAGCTAGCTAGGAGGCTTCAACACGAGTCCAGAAGCTAACTAGGAGGCTTCCATACGTGCCCACAAGCTAGCTAGGAGGCTTCAACACGAGTCCAGAAGCTAACTAGGAGGCTTCCATACGTGCCCACAAGCTAGCTAGGAGGCTTCAACACGAGTCCAGAAGCTAACTAGGAGGCTTCCATACGTGCCCACAAGCTAGCTAGGAGGCTTCAACACGAGTCCAGAAGCTAACTAGGAGGCTTCCATACGTGCCCACAAGCTAGCTAGGAGGCTTCAACACGAGTCCAGAAGCTAACTAGGAGGCTTCCATACGTGCCCACAAGCTAGCTAGGAGGCTTCAACACGAGTCCAGAAGCTAACTAGGAGGCTTCCATACGTGCCCACAAGCTAGCTAGGAGGCTTCAACACGAGTCCAGAAGCTAACTAGGAGGCTTCCATACGTGCCCACAAGCTAGCTAGGAGGCTTCAACACGAGTCCAGAAGCTAACTAGGAGGCTTCCATACGTGCCCACAAGCTAGCTTGGAGGCTTCAACGCGAGTCCAGAAGCTAACTAGGAGGCTTCCATACGTGCCCACAAGCTAGCTAGGAGGCTTCAACACGAGTCCAGAAGCTAACTAGGAGGCTTCCATACGTGCCCACAAGCTAGCTAGGAGGCTTCAACACGAGTCCAGAAGCTAACTAGGAGGCTTCCATACGTGCCCACAAGCTAGCTAGGAGGCTTCAACACGAGTCCAGAAGCTAACTAGGAGGCTTCCATACGTGCCCACAAGCTAGCTAGGAGGCTTCAACACGAGTCCAGAAGCTAACTAGGAGGCTTCCATACGTGCCCACAAGCTAGCTAGGAGGCTTCAACACGAGTCCAGAAGCTAACTAGGAGGCTTCCATACGTGCCCACAAGCTAGCTAGGAGGCTTCAACACGAGTCCAGAAGCTAACTAGGAGGCTTCCATACGTGCCCACAAGCTAGCTAGGAGGCTTCAACACGAGTCCAGAAGCTAACTAGGAGGCTTCCATACGTGCCCACAAGCTAGCTAGGAGGCTTCAACACGTGCCCACAAACTAACTACGAGGCTTCTAAACGTGGCCAGGAAGGGGGGAGGGGGTTTAACACGAGCTGAACTATCTCCCACAGCGACTACCAAAGACAAAATTACACTTGAAAAGCCAGAAATTGAATTAAAACTGAAACTTGGAACAGGCCGAGATATCAATTGGTAATTTGGAGAAGTTATCACACACCAGTCGTCCATGGTGAGCATGTTGTTGTTGTTGTTGTTATAGATTCAGCTACTCGGAACAAGTTCCAAGTAGCACGGGCTATGGTGAGCCCGTAACATGGTGAGCAGTGTTGCCAAACACAACCGCGACCCCATGGTGGTCAGAGTAGCCAGACTCTTCGACACAAACAACACCTCGTTTGAAATTTTTCGACATTGCTTTACTGACGCAATGTCGGTAAAGCTTTGCAGGCCAAAACGTAAATACAGACATACAAGTGAATGTATGAATGTATGAATGGGGGTGTATTTTCCCCAACACACACACACACACATATGTACCCAACCATGGTATATATATATATATATATATATATATATATATATATATATATATATATATATATATATATATATATATATATATATATATATATATATATATCGACGAGCTCCGCTCATAGGAATGGATTCCGAACGACCACAAAATTGGTACTATTTTCTACTTTCCATCCATGGGTTAGGTTAGGTTTCATTACGTTTGGCTACGTTAATACGCTGTATTGTTGATGATAATGTGAAATATGGTATTCAAAAACTATTTCACTGTATCCGAGAATTCCGTTTACAGAATTTAAAATTTTAAGGTAACGATTTATAATACAATAAATGGATAACTTGAGAATAATCTCTGTTTATGACAAAGGTTCATAAATGCCAGTTCACATGGAGACTATTACTGGAATCATAATATACTATCAGACTATCACAAATGCAGCCACACCCATGACCCCTGCAGCCACACCCATGACCCCTGCAGCCACACCATGACCCCTGCAGCCACACCATGACCCCTGCAGCCACACCATGACCCCTGCAGCCACACCATGACCCCTGCAGCCACACCATGACCCCTGCAGCCACACCATGACCCCTGCAGCCACACCCATGACCCCTGCAGCCACACCATGACCCCTGCAGCCACACCATGACCCCTGCAGCCACACCATGACCCCTGCAGCCACACCATGACCCCTGCAGCCACACCATGACCCCTGCAGCCACACCATGACCCCTGCAGCCACACCATGACCCCTGCAGCCACACCATGACCCCTGCAGCCACACCATGACCCCTGCAGCCACACCATGACCCCTGCAGCCACACCATGACCCCTGCAGCCACACCCATGACCCCTGCAGCCACACCATGACCCCTGCAACCACACCATGACCCCTGCAGCCACACCCATGACCCCTGCAGCCACACCATGACCCCTGCAGCCACACCATGACCCCTGCAGCCACACCCATGACCCCTGCAGCCACACCATGACCCCTGCAGCCACACCCATGACCCCTGCAGCCACACCATGACCCCTGCAGCCACACCCATGACCTCTGCAGCCACACCATGACCCCTGCAGCCACACCATGACCCCTGCAGCCACACCATGACCCTGCCACACCATGACCCCTGCAGCCACACCATGACCCCTGCAGCCACACCATGACCCCTGCAGCCACACCATGACCCCTGCAGCCACACCCATGACCCCTGCAGCCACACCATGACCCCTGCAACCACACCATGACCCCTGCAGCCACACCCATGACCCCTGCAGCCACACCATGACCCCTGCAGCCACACCATGACCCCTGCAGCCACACCCATGACCCCTGCAGCCACACCATGACCCCTGCAGCCACACCATGACCCCTGCAGCCACACCATGACCCCTGCAGCCACACCATGACCCCTGCAGCCACACCCATGACCCCTGCAGCCACACCATGACCCCTGCAGCCACACCCATGACCCCTGCAGCCACACCATGACCCCTGCAGCCACACCATGACCCCTGCAGCCACACCATGACCCCTGCAGCCACACCATGACCCCTGCAGCCACACCATGACCCCTGCAGCCACACCATGACCCCTGCAGCCACACCATGACCCCTGCAACCTTCCCCTCGGCGAATGATACACATAATAGTTTGCTCGTCACTGGAAATGATCTATAACTCATTCTTCGCCCAGACAGGACTCGACTCATACCTTAAACAAACAACTCACACTTCAGCCATACAACTCACACTTCAGGCAAACAACTCACACTTCAGCCATACAACTCACACTTCAGGCAAACAACTCACACTTCAGACAAACAACTCACACTTCAGCCAAACAACTCACACTTCAGACAAACAACTCACACTTCAGGCAAACAACTCACACTTCAGCCATACAACTCACACTTCAGGCAAACAACTCACACTTCAGACAAACAACTCACACTTCAGCCAAACAACTCACACTTCAGACAAACAACTCACACTTCAGGCAAACAACTCACACTTCACCCAAACAACTCACACTTCAGGCAAACAACTCACACTTCACCCAAACAACTCACACTTCAGCCAAACAACACACACTTCAGACAAACAACTCACACTTCAGCCAAACAACTCACACTTCAGACAAACAACTCACACTTCAGGCAAACAACTCACACTTCAGCCATACAACTCACACTTCAGGCAAACAACTCACACTTCAGACAAACAACTCACACTTCAGCCAAACAACTCACACTTCAGACAAACAACTCACACTTCAGGCAAACAACTCACACTTCACCCAAACAACTCACACTTCAGGCAAACAACTCACACTTCACCCAAACAACTCACACTTCAGCCAAACAACACACACTTCAGACAAACAACTCACACTTCAGCCAAACAACTCACACTTCAGACAAACAACTCACACTTCAGACAAACAACTCACACTTCAGGCAAACAACTCACACTTCAGCCATACAACTCACACTTCAGGCAAACAACTCACACTTCAGCCAAACAACTCACACTTCAGACAAACAACTCACACTTCAGGCAAACAACTCACACTTCAGCCATACAACTCACACTTCAGCCAAACAACTCACACTTCAGCCAAACAACTCACACTTCAGACAAACAACTCACACTTCAGGCAAACAACTCACACTTCACCCAAACAACTCACACTTCAGCCAAACAACACACACTTCAGACAAACAACTCACACTTCAGAC
>NC_091189.1:8550428-8617928 GCF_040958095.1 Procambarus clarkii
ACCTGGACCACCATGGACCTGGACCACCATGGACCTGGACCACCATGGACCTGGACCACCATGGACCTGAACCACCATGGACCTGGACCACCATGGACCTGGACCACCATGGACCTGGACCACCATGGACCTGGACCACCATGGACCTGGACCACCATGGACCTGGACCACCATGGACCTGGACCACAATGGACCTGGACCACCATGGACCTGGACCACCATGGACCTGAACCACCATGGACCTGGACCACCATGGACCTGGACCACCATGGACCTGGACCACCATGGACCTGGACCACCATGGACCTGAACCACTATGGACCTGAACCACCATGGACCTGGACCACCATGGACCTGGACCACCATGGACCTGGACCACCATGGACCTGGACCACCATGGACCTGGACCACCATGGACCTGGACCACCATGGACCTGAACCACCATGGACCTGGACCACCATGGACCTGGACCACCATGGACCTGGACCACAATGGACCTGGACCACCATGGACCTGGACCACCATGGACCTCAGAAACAGCTGAGACTGTTCCTAATTAATACTCACGCATAGTCAATTAGATTAACAAATGATTTTCTAGACCTACCGTTTAATTAGGGCGAGAATAAATGCAATTATAATGTGTGAAGTGGAAACTTATCAGTGATTTAAATATTAAAACCCTACAGTCAGCTTCGAAGTAACAATTAAACAATAATTAAAACAAATACAGTCAATTCAAAACAATTAAAATAATAAGTAAATAATTCACAGGTAGATTATTTCCCCCACAAACGAATTCTTCACGAATGTATTACCAACATCAAATCGTATACCAAATGTCACCTAAACCCACAGGTCTTTTGAAGTTGCTTTAGGCTTCTTGTCCACGTACCAGATCCATGTTACTGGAATTCTACATTCACCTAGAAAAACTCCCACTATGACAGGCGCTAAACATTAGACACTGGTGCAGGCGATGAGTCACAATAACGTGGCTAAAGTATGATGATCAGACCACACACTAAAAGGTGAAGGGACGACGACGTTTCGGTCCGTCCTGGACCATTCTCAAGTCGATTGTGAGAATGACAATCGACTTGAAAATGGTCCAGGACGGACCGAAATGTCGTCGTCCCTTCACTTTCTAGTGTGTGGTCTGGTCATCATTAGACACTGGTGTTATCTTGGACAGACTTAAAATAACAGAGATTGCGACACTCCACAAATGTGGGGAGGAAACTCACCAACGGGATTTTAGTTAATTTTATTATTTATTTATTTATTAAATGATTTATATTTAGTTTGTTATTAAATTATTACTTTAGAGAGTGGACTGTATAGTTTGAATTTTATCTCACTAGTAGCCTCCCTTCACATATTTGGAGGGGTTATATATATATATATGTTTTATCAAATCAAAATTAATCGACTGATAAATTCTACTGATTAATGTACCATTACACGAATGGTTAATATGATGCGTTTAGCTAGGCTTAGCTGTGTATTTGATGAATGCAGCTCAGATCACGTGAGCTTAATCTCCTCGTTGACCACCAGGCTAATAGCCTCGTCTGGGTCATGTGATAACCAGTTAGGATACTGACAAAATTTCCCTTCCTTACACTGTCACCTGCCAAAGGATTACATTGTAGAAATGCAACAAAACACACATATGACAGATATGACATGAGAAAGATTATTAAACTATTAATAGAAGCTTACCCGTTCCGGGTCGGTTGTTCTGCAACATAACCGGTTAACATTAAATAGAACACAAACGGCCCAGCAATGTAATACTTAAATATAGGTTAAGCGGATACTGTAGCACTTCCCAATGGATTAGCGAAGTTGTGGCAGTAATTAAGCGACTCGGGCGTCGCACCGCGAGCGTGACTAGCGAGAGGCTGCTCCGTTTGTGAGGGTGCTTGTGCAAGAGTGTTTGTGTCTCTCTTTCGGGTAATCGCGAATTACTGCTGCTGCTTCCTGCCTGCTTCCAGCCACGCGTCTCTTGAACGGTTCAGTTTCTGTCCTCTAATCGACAGTTGGAAGGAGGCCTTTATTTTAGTTGTTAATTAATTATATCCCGTCTTAGGGGAATATTTTTATTTTCATTATAGTCCCTAGACTGGTGTTTATAGATTATTTATTAATATTTATGAGTGTATATAATTTTGTGACGTGGCAATAATTCTCGTTTTCTGGTAGAGACGTCGAAACGTCTTTATCTTAGCAAAGGTTCACTAAGATAATTTGTGCTAATTAGTATTAGTGTTAATTTAACATACAACAGCAATTGCATATTATGTTAGGGATTAGTAAAGTATCGGAAATTTCCGACAACAAAGGAAGCAATAAAGCCTATGCCCCCAAAAAATTGTAGATCGCTAGCACTCACATCACACATCATCAAAATCTTTGAAAGGGTGCAAGAAAGTGTAAGATTACAAAACACAGGGAATCACGGCGTCTACATAACCCTGGACAACACGGGTTCAGAACAAGGCGCTCCTGCCGATCACAGTTGCTAGACCACTATGACATGGCCTCAGCTGCCATAGAAGACAAGCAAATCGCCGATGTAATAAACATATTCCAGGAAAGCTTTCCACAAATGTGACCACAATGGTATTGTCGTACACAAAATGCGCACAAAAGGAATTACTGGAAAAGTTGAGAGGTGGATGTTAAATTTCATGAGAACATGATCCGGAGTGTAATAGTCAACACAGTCAAAACCGGATCATTCACCTTGAAGAACTGAAGGTACTGTGCTTGCTTGATCATTCACCTTGAAGAACTGAAGGTACTGTGCTTGCTTGATCATTCACCGTGAAGAACTGAGGGTACTGTGCTTGCTTGATCATTCACCTTGAAGAACTGAGGGTGCTGTTCTTGCTCGATCATTCACCTTGAAGAACTGAGGGTACTGTGCTTGCTCGATCATTCACCTTGAAGAACTGAGGGTACTGTGCTTGCTCGATCATTCACCGTGAAGAACTGAGGGTACTGTGCTTGCTCGATCATTCACCGTGAAGAGCTCAGCTCCCCCAGGGTACTGTGCTTGCTAATGGTACTTCCCCCCCTCCTTGTTATGGCGGACATAGACCAGGACACAGACTCGGTGTCATCCATAGCAGATGGCACTACAGTTGTCACGAGAGTTGACACTGTATCAATGACACAGCAACCTGCAAACTGATGTCAATCATGTCTTTCAAAAGCCAACAGAAACAAAATAATATGTTGAATGAAGACGACTTCCAGCTCCTGCGCCGTGCTAAGAACGAAGATATATATATATATATATATATATATATATATATATATATATATATATATATATATATATATATATATATATATATATATATATATAAACTCCCGTAAAATACATTCAAATCACACTATAGAACGACAAAGCAATATTAAAGCCTTGGGAACCAATCATGTCGAAAGACTTTATACTTTTAAACAACAAAATAAGATGATCTCACAACTGCAAGGAAAAAAAAAATAGCAGATTGGATAATGAGAAGCGTAGAAATAAGAGGATATAAGTCACTATAGTGCTCTCTTAAGTGGAACATTGTGGCACACTATAACTCTTCCCTTCCCTTCACCGTGGGTTCTAGGAGGCTCGAACTGCGGACCCTTTCACGTGTGTGTGAGACCCGAAGCTCTATCGACACTTTAAATTAACACTTCCATTTCAAGCTGGAGAAACCGCTGGATGGACAGGGGGTGGGATGGGTGGATGGAGGGTCAGACATATGGACGAATAATCGGTCCTTACAAAGGACAAGAAAGAGATGCATAGGAACGAAGACCGGACGACCGCGACGAAGAGTAAATAACGGACCACGACTGATACAGCGGGAGGGTAGACGGAGGTAACGACGAAGTGTGGACGATACACGACAAACACTGAAGTCAGTACACACGTGTACACAGGTGCCCGATAGTGCACTACAGGCGGCAGCATGTTCACACACACACACACACATACACACACACACACACACACACACACACACACACACACACACACACACACACACACACACACACACACACACACACGCACGCACACACACACAGAAAGAGAGAGAGAGAGAGAGAGAGAGAGAGAGAGAGAGAGAGAGAGAGAGAGAGAGAGAGAGAGAGAGAGAGAGAGAGAGAGAGAGAGAGAGAGAGAGAGAGACAGAGAGAGAGACAGACTGACTTCAGCAGAGTGAACCTATAATTACAGCGCTTGGGGGAAAGTAAATTTTGAGGTGATTTTTTGTTTGAAATATTTTCCTGACAAGGAATGATTTCAGTTTCAGCAAGCGACCGTCGTAGTGCTGCTGCTTATATATATATATATATATATATATATATATATATATATATATATATATATATATATATATATATATATATATATATATATATATATATATATGTCGTACCTAGTAGCCAGAATGCACTTCTCAGCCTACTATGCAAGGCCCGATTTGCCTAATAAGCCAAGTTTTCCTGAATTAATTGTTTTTCAACTATCTAACCTACCTAACCTAACCTAAGCTAACTTTTTCGGCTAACTAACCAAACCTAACCTATAAAGATAGGTTAGGTTAGGTTAGGTAGGGTTGGTTAGGTTCGGTCATATATCTACGTTAATTTTAACTCCAATAAAAAACATTGATCTCATACATAATGAAATGGGTAGCTTTATCATTTCATAAGAAAAAAATTAAAAAAAATATATTAATTCAGGAAAACTTGGCTTATTAGGCAAATCGGGCCTTGCATAGTAGGCCAAAAAGTGAGTTCTGGCTACTAGGTACGACATATATATATATATATATATATATATATATATATATATATATATATATATATATATATATATATATATATGTCGTACCTAGTAGCCAGAACGCACTTCTCAGCCTACTATGCAAGGCCCGATTTGCCTAATAAGCCAAGTTTTCATGAATTAATTGTTTTTCGACTACCTAACCTAACCTAACCTAACTTTTTTCGGCTACCTAACCTAACCTAACCTCTAAAGATAGGTTAGGTTAGGTTAGGTAGGGTTGCTAAGGTTCAGTCATATATCTACATTAATTTTAACTCCAATAACAAAAAATTGACCTCATACATGAAGAAATGGGTAGCTTTATCATTTCATAAGAAAAAAAATTGAGAAAATATATTAATTCAGGAAAACTTGGCTTATTGGGCAAATCGGGCCTTGCATAGTAGGCTGAGAAGTGCGTTCTGGCTACTAGGTACGACATATATATATATATATATATATATATATATATATATATATATATATATATATATATATATATATATATATATATATATATATATATATGTCGTACCTAGCCTATATATATTTATATTTTTTATATATAAAACCTATATATATATATATATATGTCGTACCTAATAGCCAGAACGCACTTCTCAGCCTACTATTCAAGGCCCGATTTGCCTAATAAGCCAAGTTTTCATGAATTAATGTTTTTTCGTCTACCTAACCTACCTAACCTAACCTAACCTAGCTTTTTTTGGCTACCTAACCTAACCTTACCTATAAATATAGGTTAGGTTAGGTTAGGTAGGGTTGGTTAGGTTCGGTCATATATCTACGTTAATTTTAACTCCAATAAAAAAAAATTGACCTCATACATAGAGAAAAGGGTTGCTTTATCATTTCATAAGAAAAAAATTATAGTAAATATATTAATTCAGGAAAACTAGGCTTATTAGGCAAATCGGGCCTTGAATAGTAGGCTGAGAAGTGAGTTCTGGCTACTAGGTACGACATATATATATATATATATATATATATATATATATATATATATATATATATATATATATATATATATATATATATATATATATTGGGCTGAAAAATAAACAAGTTTTATAAAAAAAATCAACGAGATACGAATGGCAAGAAAAATAGGGAAGAATTTTAATCAAAACACAGTTTCAATTCTAGGTTAACTTTTAACCAGATTTAAATCGGAATAATAAAAAATGATTTTCGAGGCTCAAAACTGTGCTCAATTTTCGCATTGAGATGAAATGTCTCTTGACTGTTTTTTGACAGTTTGATTTGCGCTTTGGCAGCGGCAGTGGCAGCGGCAGTAGCAGTGACAGTGGCAGCAGCAGTAGCAGCGGCAGTGGCAGCGGCAGTAGCAGTGACAGTGGCAGCAGCAGTAGCAGCGGCAGTGGCAGCGGCAGTAGCAGCGGCAGTGGCAGCGGCAGTAGCAGCGGCAGTGGCAGCGGCAGTAGCAGCGGCAGTGGCAGCGGCAGTAGCAGTGACAGTAGTCACAAAAGTAGTAGTGATAAGTGGACTCAAGAGCGGACAACAATCTGAAGTATGTACTAATATCGTGTTTACCTGCTTGGAGGTCTTCAATGACCTCCAGTCTCCCGTAACGAGAGGGGGATGTGAGGACATTATGGCACTTGACGACGCGACTCACCATGCACTCATCCTTTGGGCGGTGAGTAGGGACTTGTTTCACGAGTGGTACTATTTTGGTAGCAAAGGCGGAGCTAAGAAGCCAAGCAGAGCCCCCCTGTATGCTTAAATAGAGGCTCTTGGAAGGAAACAGCGGTGGAACTCACTGGCCTGGGGAGAAGTGAATAGCAATGGTAAAGTCGTTGACTGGTTGACAATGTATCTATCTACCGTGGTAGCATCACTCTTAGTCTGTCTTCTATTCTTTGCCTTACGTTCATTTGCCCACTTGCCTCTCTGCCATCCCTCCCCCTCTCTCCTTCTCATCCTTCCTCTCTCTCTCTCTCTCTCTCTCTCTCTCTCTCTCTCTCTCTCTCTCTCTCTCTCTCTCTCTCTCTCTCTCTCTCTTCCCTCCTTCCCCTCTCTCTGTCATCCCTCCTCACTTCCCTCATCCCTCAAGTGATGGAGCCCGGTCTCCTTTCCTCACCGGCTCTCCTTCCTCTTCTCACATTTCCCTCCTAATAAAACATTCTCGGATTCTCCGATCCAGTTCCGACCCTTCGCGGGTTCCTTTTCATCTTCCTTTTATCAGATTTGTCTTTCCTTCCTCTGCGTCGCTTGCCCCAGTTGTTGGCCTCGCCTTTTCCACGAATTTCTTTCACCTAGTCATCCGTTTTCGCTCCCAGATTTTTGTTCTGCAGTCTATATGAAATTTAGTTTTAGAATCTCTGTCTTCCGTTTCCCATTGTAAGCAAATTTATCGATTCTCTCTCTCTCTCTCTCTCTTAATCTCTCTCTCTCTCTCTCTCTCTCTCTCTCTCTCTCTCTCTCTCTCTCTCTCTCTCTCTCTCTTAATCTCTCTCTCTCTCTCTCTCTCTCTCTCTCTCTCTCTCTCTCTCTCTCTCTCTCTCTCTCTCTCTCTCTCTCTCTCTCTCTCTCTCTCTCTCTCTTCGTGGAACATGTCAAATAGTTCCGCCGACTGGCAGGCGTGGTACAGTAGTTAACTGTGGTGCTGGGTGATAAGCATTGTGCCATCTACGAGCTGGGAGCCTCCAGAATGAAAATCTGTAATCAGAAACTCTATAATTAACAATTGATAAAACTCTATTGATTTAGCCCCGAACATTTCATCTCAACCGACACACTACGACCACCCATCATAGTCACCCAGCCTAGTTTAATGAAGCTGGCCCCAAGCATCTGGCCTCCAACATTGGACAGACATACATCCTCTTTTACATAGAATGAAATGCACACAATATGTAAATTGTGTGCACAGTGGCCTCCTTGCTCTACTGTGGCTGTGTCACAGTGGCCCCCCTTGCTCTACTGTGGCCGTGTCACAGTGGCCTCCTTGCTCTACTGTGGCCGTGTCACAGTGGCCTCCTTGCTCTACTGTGGCTGTGTCACAGTGGCCTCTTTGCTCTACTGTGGCTGTGTCACAGTGGCCCCCTTGCTCTACTGTGGCCCCCTTGCTCTACTGTGGCCGTGTCACAGTGGCCTCCTTGCTCTACTGTGGCTGTGTCACAGTGGCCCCCTTGCTCTACTGTGGCTGTGTCACAGTGGCCTCCTTGCTCTACTGTGGCCGTGTCACAGTGGCCTCCTTGCTCTACTGTGGCTGTGTCACAGTGGCCTCCTTGCTCTACTGTGGCAGTGTCACAGTGGCCTCCTTGCTCTACTGTGGCCGTGTCACAGTGGCCTCCTTGCTCTACTGTGGCTGTGTCACAGTGGCCTCCTTGCTCTACTGTGGCCGTGTCACAGTGGCCTCCTTGCTCTACTGTGGCCGTGTCACAGTGGCCACCTTGCTCTACTGTGGCCGTGTCACAGTGGCCACCTTGCTCTACTGTGGCCGTGTCACAGTGGCCATCCTTGCTCTACTGTGGCCGTGTCACAGTGGCCTCCTTGCTCTACTGTGGCCGTGTCACAGTGGCCTCCTTGCTCTACTGTGGCCGTGTCACAGTGGCCTCCTTGCTCTACTGTGGCCGTGTCACAGTGGCCACCTTGCCTCTACTGTGGCTGTGTCACAGTGGCCACATTTCTAATCACATAAAAAGGTCCATTAGAAATATTACACCACCAAACCTCTCCGCCTTACTTCCCTCGGTGGCGGAGTTACAAGCTTCCCCAGCACGCGCCACCATATATCCCAGCCCGTCCCCCAGGCCCGTCCCCCAGGCCCGTCACACAGGCCCGTCCTCCAGGCCCGTCCCCCAGGCCCGTCCCCCTGGCCCGTCACACAGGCCCGTCCTTCAGGCCCGTCCCCCAGGCCCGTCCCCCAGGCCCGTCCCCCAGGCCCGTCCCCCAGGTCCGTCCCCCAGGCCCGTCCCCCGTGCCCGTCACCGTATTAATGTTATTAAATGTTCGATATTAGATTTATAAATTGTGCACTACAATAAATCGTTGCACGTGTCTATTACAGCACGTATTAGCTGCTGCACGTGTCAGTGACTGCACGTATTAATCAGTGCGCACATCGCCTCACACACGTGGTAATTACAACATGCGCAATCACTATAAACAGACTTCCACCGAAGTTCAAATTATGCTCACGGACCCATTTACCGTATGCTCCTGATCTGGGCCGCGCCACTGAGCATATTCCTCCTCATGTTTATCCTGCCACTCACACCCTAATCCCTTGAAACGTATAGCTGAGCCGTGCTAATATCATCAATATCCTCTGCAAGCACAAAGCGCAGATATGTCGTAGAGCAATATAATTTTGGACAGGTATCTCGTGTGCGTCAAATACTTGAGGACATCAATCATTAGATCAGTATCCCTCTCTCTGTTTCTCTCTGTTTCTCCCTCTCTCTCTCTCTCTCTCTCTCTCTCTCTCTCTCTCTCTCTCTCTCTCTCTCTCTCTCTCTCTCTCTCTCTCTCTCTCTCTCTCTCTCTCAACACTGGTTCCAGCCTCTGTGTTGACTGGAGTCACCAGGATGTTGTTCATTACTGGAGAACGAGAAGTGCAGTAGCGTCCAGGATTGCCACACCCACCCACCGCCTTCCCGCGCCACACTCACCCACCGCCCTCCCGCGCCACACCCACCCACCGCCCTCCCGCGCCACACTCACCCACCGCCCTCCCGCGCCACACTCACCCACCGCCCTCCCGCGCCACACTCACCCACCGCCCTCCCGCGCCACACCCACCCACCGCCCTCCCGCGCCACACTCACCCACCGCCCTCCCGCGCCACACTCACCCACCGCCCTGCCGCGCCACACTCACCCACCGCCCTGCCGCGCCACACCCACCCACCGCCCTCCCGCGCCACACTCACCCACCGCCCTCCCGCGCCACACTCACCCACCGCCCTCACGCGCCACACTCACCCACCGCCCTGCCGCGCCACACTCACCCACCGCGCCTATGCCACGGGTTTCATCCACTTGTTCTGTACCTCCTCACCCAAAGAGAATATAAGCCTGTGCAAAAGCATGGTAAACACAGTGCCCCCCCCCCACTCCAGTGCCAGGAACGTCCACAACGGGCTCACCATAGCCCGTGCTACCTGGAATTTTTCGTTCTGAGTAGCTGAATCTAAAAACAACAACAGCATGGTAAATTAGTCTGAGAATGTAAGGAGTGACCTTGCAAAACGAGTCCCTAGGCGTCAGACCAAAAATATAAGTGTGAAAATGAACTTTGGAGAGTTAATTTTTCAACTTCCCCAGACCGTGAAGAAAAACATAAGAAATATTGAAAACATTCGTGTTAGAGTCATTAATCTTACCTTTTTGGTCATATTCAACAATGAATATGACCTGCAAGTACGTCTAGGTGAGTACACCCGCAGAGCTCTAGAGACAACGTGTCAATGCCGTTAATGTGTGTATGTATATGTTATACACGTACATACATATATGCTTGTATATTTATATACAATATAAAGTAAATATAAAGGTGTGTATATATTTTAAAAGCTGGTGAGTGTGGGCCGGATTTTATGAGAGTGACGCTAGATGTGTCATCTTGAATTAGCAGTGTGACTGACTACATCCTGTAGCGAGCAGCCTGTACCATGGCCCGGGGGAGGGGAGGGGTCTGTAGCCTGTACCGTGGCCACAGGGGTCTGTAGCCTGCCTGTGACACCCTCTCCTCTATTCCCAGAAACATATACATCAAATCATAACGAGAGAGAGGAGAGAGAGAGAGAGAGAGAGAGAGAGAGAGAGAGAGAGAGAGAGAGAGAGAGAGAGAGAGAGAGAGAGAGAGAGAGAGAGAGAGAGAGAGAGCTGACCAACCATTGGTTGGACACAGTTCGAGGAAATAATGTACATGAGGTATAAAGAGGCCCATCAGGCGACGTCGACGAGGTCCCCAAAGGGCTGGTGTACTCTCTCAGGCACGCCAGGGACCCTCTCCACACCCACCTGCCCCATGCACACAAAATGGAAAGTTTAGTCAGCTGCGACTTTTCATAGTACAGTATACTTTTCTAAATTGTACGTTGGACCATAACGCACAAAATGAGACGCATTAATCGACGCATTTGACGCTCCACCGTGACGCAGCTGCCAGACACATCGCCAGAGAGCGTCACCCTGTACCTGGAGGAGGCCTGGTCTACAACCGGGCCTCGGGGACGCTAAGCCCCGAAATCATCTCAAGGTAACCTCAAGGTAACCTACCTATAGCACCTCACCACCACCAGCCCGTGATCTTCAACCCCCCTCCCCCCGCCTCTCTTGCCCAAAATACCACCCCCCCCCCATCTGCCCCAGCCCCTCCCCTCCCCCCTCCCCCCTGGTGATGTACACAGTCTCCAACTGAAATTACCTTCACAAATTTGCCCTATCAGGAGCCATTCAAACGAATTTTAGATTTCGTGAGAATCTATTTTACAGGCGGAGGAGAGGCGAGCATCGTATTCATGAGTCCTTTGAGGGTCAGGGAAGAGGAGGAGGAGGGGGGGAGGGGGAGTTGGAGGAGGAGGGGGGGGGAAGGGGGAGGAGGAGGAGGGGGGGGAGAAGGGGGAGGAGGAGGAGGGGGGGGGAGAAGGGGGGAGAAGGGGGAGGAGGAGGAGGGGGGGGGAAGGGGGAGGAGGAGGAGGAGGAGGAGGGAGAGGGAGGGGAAAAGGGGTAGGAGGAGGGGAGCAGGAGGAGGGCGAGGAGAAAGGGAGACGATTTTGCTTTGTAACTTGGTCCTTTCAAAAAGAAAAGACAAAAAAAAAAAAAAAAAAAAAAAAACGAAGCAAACAAAATAAGTTCGTGCCAAAGTGCTTCACGCAGCTGGATGACACCAGCAGCTGTTTAGTTGACAGAACAACAGGCGGTGAAGGTTGAGATGCGCTATTGTTGCAACCTTTCTTAACGACTGATGTGAACCAGGTCACCTTAATTCCCCCCCCCCCCCCGGAGTCTGACCAGGACCCCCGACCGCCAATCAATAGATCTGGCCCCAAACAACTTGAAGCCAACATCACCAGCAACACTTGACACTTACACTTAACGGACCCCGGAAGGTCATGCACTAACTTGCACTCACACTAACCAAAATATCATTATGGGGAAAAAAGTGTTAAAAAAGGTAAATAAAATCAAATTATACGCACACTCACTAGTCGTAATGGCTTGGCGCTTTCTCCTGATAGTTCCCTTCCCTTCCTTGCCAAGTTGCCACCACCAAAAAAAACAACTTAGAAGTTCCTCGTGGAAAATATTATTAAATCACCGACAAGTTTAAAACACGTACAAACAACATGGTACAATTCCCGCAGAAGGCAATAGCCAATCAGCCCCCCCGCCCTCGTGGCGTCAGTCGTCTGTACAGCTACAAACTTCCACTATATTAAGTCAGTTGTTATGTCTGAGGAGCCCAGCCGAGGGTCGTAATATGATCCGCATACCAGAACACGATGCAATAATCACTAATTAAGCAGAGCCCACAAGAACCATTGAAGACACAAATATTGTAACAAGAGCCAAACAGGAGCAACAATAGCAACTATCAACTAGCAGTGGAGGACAATCGGACTCCATCAACTAGCAGTTGAAGACAATAGAACTCGACCAACTAGCAGTTGAGGACAATAGAACTCGACCAACTAGCAGTTGAGGACAATAGAACTCGACCAACTAGCAGTTGACGACAATAGAACTCGACCGACTAGCAGTTAAAGACTGCTTGAGGATGAAGATTCGCGTGAGGATGTGACCGACATTATTTTCTGGAATTAGAAAATCCTTCAGATATTTCCAAGAAAGTTTCTGGGAAAATGTGATTTGTATAAGACTTCCTCGAGACTATGTCAAGTCTCGAGGCAGAAGACTTGAACCGGCAACCACGGGGGGAAAGGAATGGTGCCCAACCACTTGGACGGTCGGAGAATTGAACGCCGACCTGCATGAAGCAAGACAGCCGCTCTACCGTCCAGCCCAAGTGGTTGTCGAGCGAGAGGAGAGAAACCCGGGATCAGCCGAGTACCCTATCCAGAAAAATAAATCAAATTATACAAACTGCTTAAAATCGACCATCTGTATTTCATCCCGACAAGGTGATATTCTTAAAAAAGGTTCGTCTCTCGCATGTAAATTTGACAACTTTGCCACAACTTTGTCAGTCAACAAGACTGACACTTGTGGCACGACTGTCAAGAATAAGATGAAGTGCGACCACTCTACACCGGCGGCCGTACACAACTGACACTCCGCCTTGGGTCACACACGACTATACGGGCTCACCGTAGCCCGTGCTGCTTGGTACTTTTTGTTCCAGGTAGCGAATCTTTAACAACAACAACATGGACACACTAGAGCCATCCTCACAGCCTCCAGCAGCTGTTTCTTGTGGCACACATGCTGTCACCACAACACCTCCTCACTCCCCTGTCTCTTACTTGTAGCCTGAAATCTTCTAACTTGCAGTGACAGTTTGCCTGCGAGTATATTAGAGCCTCGGGAAGATCACTACTACTTTTGCAATCAAACATTCCGACCTTCGTGTGTGTGTGTGTAGCCCGAGACAGATGTCTAAAGATGCTTCCCCCAAGTGCCCATCAAACATCTATAGAATTCCAGGAGGTAATAAAGCCAATTATTTATATTACAAAGCCAAAATATAAGTAAAATATAAGACAAAAGAAATGTCCAGCACTTCGCGATACTGAGCGCCTCTCGCCTGTCCTCCTGCAAAGAACGTCGCATTTCGCTCGTATGCGTTACGTAAGGCCACAAACTGTCGTGCTAGAACATGGAAGCGGCTCGCGAAAGTGACGTACTGTTCCGTTTTCTGTTTTGGGTCCTCTGGTAGGTTAAGAGAGGACACTCTAAATTGACAGTTTTCCTGAGGTTGGGAAACCATAGGAAGACGGATTGCACCCCCTCGCCCCCCCCCCCACAGTCACCCCCAACAATCTCCTCCTTTCACATGTGGTTGACGTTATATAACGTACTGACGCAAGTAACGTCAATACGTTACATCATAACGTACTGTACCATTTCAACGTCTTCTTGTATTCTTAAAAAAATATATTTATATTGGCAGGTAGCAAAGAAATACAACGTCATCACATAATACAATCGTAACTATAAAAACTAATATTATGTGGTAGTGTATTATGTTGGTGACAGTGCCAGTCACTACACACTGTGGCACAGTCACACACTGCGACTGTGTGTGACCCTCCCACCCCCTCCTTCACTATGACTGTGGAGGGGGGGGGGAACATAGAGATGGGGGAGGGGGGGGGAAGTCATTGGGGGGGTGTGACTTTAATGTATTATGATCCAATGTAAACTAAAATATAAGTATACCCTAAAGTATATAAGTAAACCCAAAATATACACTGGGCCCTATCTTTTTTTTAGTGATAAATGTATATCTTCCTTGTCACTATTATATACATTCCGCATACAATTTGGACATAAATCATTCTTAAGTATGTTTATTTATGTTGCCGCGTTGATAAACTGCCCAACTGCCTTGTTAATGAGTACGTGTGTGTGTGTGTGTGTGTATGTGTGTGTGTGTGTGTGTGTGTGTGTGTGTGTGTGTGTGTGTGTGTGTGTGTGTGTGTGTGTGTGTGTGTGTGTGTGTGTGTGTGTGTGTGTGTGTGTGTGTGCGCGCGCGCGCGCGCGCGTTGGAGAGAAGGGGAACTGGCCAGCGAGTGGTGTCCGAATTAAGAGTCACATCACTGGCTAATCGTGTTTTAATAACTGCTAAACTTCATTACCACATAATGAGACCAGAAGAGAACATCTGCATGTGTTCCTGTACACTTAGTGAACAGAAAATCATGTAGAAATAAGTAATTAAGAGTAATGTGAGGTGGGATAAGTAGCGGACGTCTCTTAAGGTTGGTAGGAAAGTACTGACCTCTTGTCTGTGTTCACCTGTTCAGTCACTAGGCTGAGGAAAGTCGTCTGAGGCGGTTGTGTGGTCAGACTAGCTGGGCCAAGAGTGGTTATATCTTTTGTACTTGTTATGTGTCGTTAAGGTAAGAATTGTGATTACTGTGGGAGAGAAGCAGAATCAGTGAATCATATGTTGTGCCAGGTCCACAGAGACTTATGTTTTGATAATCTCAATGCCTTCAGTTGGGTAAGTTGTCAGTGACTTTAAATCTGTCAGGTCCTAGTGACTAAATTTCTTCAAGTTCCTAGTGACGTTAAAGTTTTTGGTCAAATCCAGGTGATTTCAAGTTTAGGACAAAATTGACATCTTTTCAAAGCATTTCAGTGAAACTTTAGAGTTTGTAATAGTATTACCTGTATCTACCTGTAGTCAAGTGCACCAGAGTTCTACCAAGTTCATGTACCTTGTTTGTAATGTAAACAGGACGTAAATTACTTGTTAACGCACTCTGTTATCCATTCACCAAGTAAACTGGTAGACTGTTTGTTCCAGTTCCCCCTTGCCCTAAACTTACTTCCATACGGCCAAGTGTTTCTACTAGATAGAAGTGATTCTAACACTATGAGCAATACATGGAATATATATAGCAGGGAGGAAAGACATGGAGGATGGTGAGTAAAGACATCAAGGAGGATGGTTGTAAGACTAGAAAAAGACAAGACAGAATAGGGAAGTCTGAACCAACGGCACTTGTACACATGATAGAGGTTCTAAACCCCCATCCTGGTTTAGAACACCACAAGGCGCTCTCTTTGCAACTGGGTGCTTCCAATCCCACGTTGCAGGCTTGGGACCCTGTATTGACGTTCTCCCTGACTCTGAAATCTTGGAATCGACAAACTCTCGCTTCAGTTTCATCAATATGTAGAAGTGCCTGACTTCTGGCACTATTTCCGAGAGGAATTCTTAACAGGGTCAGCTGGAGGTTAGATGCCTGGCAATAGTGAGCTGTAAGCCAATAAAACGCCCGATATTGAGGGCCACTGTTGACAGAGAGAGGGAGGGAGGGAGGGGAGGGAGAGACAGAGAGAGAGAAGTGAGAGAGAAAGGAGAAAGAGAACGAAAGAGAAGGATCTGAGGACAGCCTGATCAAGGGGACAACATAAGCACATAGTTAAGTAAACACTACACACATACACGATTGTGACTACTCAACACACACTGAGCAACACACCCAAAGCGAAGACCAAAGTATCTGGGCAACAAGGGCAAAAGAACGCCCCCCAAAATGCCTGTGGCAAACTGGACAGTTTATACATGAATCTGTTGATAGTACATGGAGTTGTCACTATTATCATTTGTGCAGTATTCGATTCGAGTACTGCTCAAATATTTATGAGGAATACGCAAATGTTTACGAGTAATACATTAATAATTACGAGTATTACACTGATATTAATCATAATCTGCACTTGCAAATTATCAGCACCGAGGCGCCTGAGGGTGTCAAGGGAGGCGCCTGCAGGGTGTCAAGGAAGGCTCCTGAAGGGTGTCAAGGGAGGCTCCTGGAGTGTGTCAAGGGAAACCCCTGAAGGGTGTCAAGGGAGGCTCCTGAAGGGTGTCAAGGGAAGCGCCTGGAGGGGTGTCAAGGAAGGCTCCTGAAGGGTGTCAAGAGAGGCTCCTGGAGGGTGTCAAGGAAGGCTCCTGAAGGGTGTCAAGGGAGACCCCTGAAGGGTGTCAAGGGAGACTTCTGAAAGAAAAGATGTCAAGAAAAAACACACAGTTACAGGAAGGTTCCACCAGGAACACTTCTCAATGCTGGGATGTGTTTTCCACCATCCAATACTGTTATCGACACAATTAACAGAATGCAACATAAAATATATGACGAATGTTTGACCTTACTCTGCCTATAACTCTATAATAACCTTGTATAACATTTTAACTAGTATTCACAAACCATTTCTTTAAGACTCACTAGTTATATTCAAATACAAATTTAACCATTAACTTTCTCCTAAGTTACCATTAATTCACCCCATAGTTAATGGCAGATTACAGGAATAACTTAAATGCGAAAATTTTAAATATAAATAAAAATGACTATGAAAATGCAAGGTTTTCAATTACTATGAAAATCAGGAAAAGACACTTAGTGAGTACGACTTGGAAGGAATATGAGGACAAGGATCTATAGGATAAGACGCGAGGAAAGGAAAGGTACCCATCCAAACACTTGGACGGTCGGGGATCGAACGCCGACCTGCAAGAAGCGCTTCCGTCGCTGTTACTATCCAGTCCAAATGCAGGGATTTACGGTTAATAATTATAGAAGTTTTAAATTGAGTCACTTTTATAAGGACATTAGACCATAACAGAAAACGGAGATTTTATCTTCGTTTGCCGCCCCCCCCCCACCCACATCAGGGGAGAGAGGTGGGGGGGGGGGGGGTGCACAGGTGACAGAGGTTCCCTCTGATGGATGGGTAATGTGGGGGTGTGTGGGGGAGAGCACTGCTGATCCTGCCCTTGTCAACACCCGCCACCCCACCTATAAATTAACATCAGTAATCTATATTTTGACCGCTTCCCTCTCCCCTTCATGTGGGGGAACACAACTCACGGAGCAGACCCCCTCCACGCAGGAAAGTTCCCTGCCCCCCTACACGCAGGGAAAAAAAAACCCTGCACGCAGGAAAAAAACCTCCACGCAGGGAAGACCCTTTGGTTTCCCGTGTATGTGGGGGAGACTACGATTCCCTCGCGTGTTGGGGCGGGGGGAGGGGTGAGGTCTCTCCAACACACGAGGAGACCCCAAACTTAACAGTTTACACTGAAACACGACACGCCGTTCCCGTAGACTTTAACAAAACAGTCGACTACTACTGATTACATGTATGACCAACCATTCCTGCGAGATGGGGACGTTTAGTATCACCGCGACCTTTTCCACTCTTGCGTTCATGATATCCTCATAATGGACCCAGAGTCTGCCAGTGTAGACTACTTATCACATGCCTCTGTATGACTGCGTGATGGGGATTTTGAGAACCACGTTGCTAACTTTTTGACACGATCTACTCCCCTTCATATAGCTGCGCAAATGCAGTTGTGCCTAAATGTATTAAAAAAAAAGTCTACTCTGACGGCCCAGTGCAATCGTCCTCCGGACGGACTGCAGCAGCATGTAAGTTTTATACAAACAATAGTTGCACACATACTATCAGTGTCAGGTTATACACCTGGCTGACCTGTACACAAACAGAACTAGCTGCACTAAAACTAGCTACCAGTACATAAAAAAATACAGGACGAGGCATATTATTTTGTGATTCAAAAGTCTGCTCTAAAGCAATTGAAAACTTTTCCTGATAGATCGATAGTAAGAACCTCATAATAGCAATTATGAATGGCCTAATCGCTGCACAGAATAAATGATTTAGAATATATTTTTTTTGTGTAGATACTATCTCACATAAATATTACCCATCATAATGATACGTTGCAGTAAAATTAGCGTTAAACAAGAATGAAGATGAATTAGACCTACGTAGTCCCATCCCTGTTCTCAAAAATATACTGGTCCAAACACTTAGGTCTAAAAGGAGAGAAATTAGTGACTCTCATAGGCCTGAAAGCAACAGTATAAAAAAGTCATGATTTGTTTAGATCCGAAACCTACGCTTAAAAGGCAGCACAAACCGTGGACCAGACTGTGCGACACAGTGGTTGCCAGGATCAGGTTGGGTTACTGTTACCTGTGGCAGGTGGCTACAGGTGACGGATCTCCCAATCCTGAGCACTCCAGATGCAAACTCTGTGAGCAGGAACTGCGGCACGATCTCCCACACTACATCACCGAATGCCCAGTTATTAGACCATTCAGACCCCACGGCATGAGATACCTGGAGCTTTTCAATTATTTAATTAACTCTCGTATTCTTGAAAATATAATGCACCCAAAATTTGCCAGTCTGATCACATGCCTCTGTATGACTAACCATACTGTGTGATGGGGATTTTTAGCATCACGTAGCTAGTTCTTGTCTCACTCTGTACTACAAATGCAAACATACCTAATTAAATTAATAAAAAAATAGATTTCATTAAGAAAACCCGGAATTTCAACTTTCGGCACAAGACAGTTATTTTTACAAGCATAGCCGGTTTTGAGTCCACAACAGCCAATGTGGTTCTTGACGACTGTGAACAGTGCCACACACCTCGCTACAGTACTACAGTGCCACAGTGCCACACCCAAGCTCCAACTAAGAGAGCAGCTTTAATTCTCCTAAGACCTGGCGGCAAAGGTGCATGTCAACAGAATAATATAGGTGGCCTGAGCAGAACTGACAAATATTCGAGTAGTCTTCAGTAACCTTGATGAAGAAGCCTTTAAACTATTGTATTCTACCGACGTGAGACTCGCACTCGAGTCTGCAGCCCGACAGGGACACCCCCCACTTGAAGGAACAAAATTACAACTAAAGTGAACAGATATGCAGCAAAGCTGGTCCAGGAATGTACTTCAGTGTAAGTCCCTTAGAACTGAGCCTGTTTACACTGGAGAACCCAAGGAGTTAGGGAGACATGATAGAAACATACAAGATTCTAAAAATAGTTGGTAGTCAGTAACGGTTGATTGACAGTTGAGAGGCGAGCCGAAAGAGCAAAGCTCAACCCCCCGCAAGCACAACTAGGTGAGTACAGGTAGTCTACGACCTCCCCCCCCCCCACACACGTAGTCTACGATTCCCCTATCCTATCATTTTTCTCCCTCTCTTCCTCTTCCTTTCCCTTCTTCTCGTATGCTGATCTCTCCCTCTTCCTACCTTTCCCTCTCTCCCTTTCTCTTCCACACTCTCTCTCCCAGCCTCTCCCTCCGTGACGAGGTAAGGAGTGTCTCAGGCGTGCCAGCCCCCGCACGATAACGGCTGCCTCTGGATATCACAGCTACTGAGGCAGCTCCAACTGTAATACGCAAGCAATTCTTTGCTGTAACAAAGACCAAAAAAAGAAAAGCGCGCGAAAACACACACACACACAACCATTAACCTTAAGTAACGATCGGAGCGCCTAACAGGCGTCGTTAGTGGACATGTAAATCCTTGAGGAATCCCAAAGACATTTGTACATCTACGAACTCCTCCTCTTCCTCTAACATGGTCCTCTTAAGTGCCAGGGTCCAAACAGCACTTGTGTGTGTGTCCAGTTAGGTGATCTGTACCTCTTACCCCTGATCGCTTAGTCTGCGTTCACTAAGCAGTTTACGAGCTCGGAAGCGCTAGGAGGTCGCCCATGACAATACGAACTCCTACGACTTCGTATTGGGGCGCGGACAGCCTCCTAGGACCCACACAGACCGTAAATTGTTTAGTAAATACAGCTTCTTAGCCGCGGCGATCAAGGTAAGATATACAGAGGGCTAGATTCACGAAGCAGTTACGCAAGCACTTACGAACCCATATATCTTTTCTCCATCTTTGGCGACTTTGTTTACAATTATTAAACAGTTAATGAGCTCCGAAGCACCAGGAGGCTGTTTATAACAATAACAACAATTGATTGGGAAGTTTTCATGCTTGTAAACTGTTTAATAAATGTAACCAAAGCCGTCAAAGATTGAGGAAAGATGTACACGTTCGTAAGTACTTGCGTAACTGCTTCGTGAATCTGGCCCCAGATCTCTTAAGTGGATGTGGGTAACTGCCCTGAGGTAGGTGCTGCTGTTGGCACTCTCGCCACGTCGTAAGGTGCACGACCGACACTTGAGTACTGCCCTAAGTGCTCGGTTTTCTCACTCGAGTGTTTTGAGAATCAGACGGAGCCCTGCGTACCCAAGGAGGTGGAGGCCGAGCTTAATACTAAGCAAGAGGTGAAGGGAGGGGAGGTTATCTTGAGGTTATCTTGAGATGATTTCGGGGCTTTTAGTGTCCCCGCGGCCCGGTCCTCGACCAGGCCTCCACCCCCAGGAAGCAGCCCGTGACAGCTGACTAACACCCAGGTACCTATTTTACTGCTAGGTAACAGGGGCATAGGGTGAAAGAAACTCTGCCCATTGTTTCTCGCCGGCGCCCAGGATCGAACCCGGGACCACAAGATCACAAGTCCAGTGTGCTGTCCGCTCGGCCGACCGGCTCCCCGGGGAACCGGGGAAGGGGGAGGGGAAGGGGCAGAGGGTGCACCAGTTCTGAGAAAGAGGTCAAACCCGTCCATCCAGGGGGATACGACCCGTTCATGTTGAGAACGGGTACAAAACACGTTATGTTAAAACTTTTCTTCAGGAACAATAGGGAGAAAAACGCCTTACTGCGACTATTACGGTAAAAGCGTAGAGTTGCTTCTGGCGGAGGGTGGGGGGGGGGCTGTAGGGGGTGAGGGGGTAGGTAGGGTTAGAGGCGGGGAGGATAGGAGGATAGGAGGAGGATAGAAGGATAGGAGGAAGAGAAGGAACACATCTGAGGTCTTCCATTCTCCTGCAGCCTCCTGTCCTCCAACAGCCCCCCCCCCCCCTGGGATCCTCATGGAGGCATGTCGACCTCAACTATGTGGAGGAATCAGTTGCCTCACTGGGGAAGAGGCAGTATACATATATAAGCAGAGGCGCCTGACAGCTGGGGTGGACAGCGCTTCAGATTCGTAGTCCTGAGGTTCCGGGTTCGATCCCCGGTGGAGGCGGAGACAAATGGGGCAAAATGTTTTTTTTTTTTTCATCCTGATGCTGCTGTTACCTAGCAGTAAATAGGTACCTGGGAGTTAGACAGCTGCTACGGGCTGCTTCCTGGGGGGGGGGTGAGTAACAAAAAGGTGGCCTGGTAGCCCACCAGCATAGTGCTAATGGGCGCACTTACCATTGTGCAACATTGTTACCATTGTGCAACCCACCCAAAAGATATCTCTATATGCAACCTTGACCCTTTGAGAAATAAGAGGTCTAATGGGCACGCTAAGAGGCACACAAATGGTATGACCCTGAAGGGACCGGGACGTCTCAGCGCCCCTCCCATTAAACATGAGGTGACATCATTACCTAAACTGTCTCGGTGTTCAAATGGGAGCTTTTTGCAAACCTCCATAAGTTACCTGATCAATAGGGGTTGTAATTCATGCGTTAGATTGCGACCAGCGGCGTCAAACAGCCTGATTACTCTGACCACCACCCAGAAGCCCTGATTAGAGACCGGGACGTGGGGACATTGATCCTAGGAACCACTTCAAATTACCTTATATGCCTCTAACTGTAATGTAAAAAAATTGAATGATTCTATCTCTCTCTATCTCTCTCTCTCTCTCTCTCTCTCTCTCTCTCTCTCTCTCTCTCTCTCTCTCTCTCTCTCTCTCTCTCTCTCTCTCTCTCTCTCTCTCTCTCTCTCTCACTCTCTCTCTCTCTCTCTCTCTCTCTCTCTCTCTCTCTCTCCAACGTGGTACCTTTAGCGTGGCACTGTAACCTTGCCCACTATCAAGAGGGTCGAGGTTCGTGCTGTATCTGCCTCGTGTAGGATACAAGTGCTACAAAGAATACAGTAGTCGTGAACCCTCACTACACAGCATCATATTCCAGGAAGAAGAGTTGCCACTGTGGCAGGATCCAACAAGGTTATAGACTCGTGCAATGGCTACAGGGTATGTGACGATTGCAAGTTGATCAATAGTTACAGGGTCGTGCAATACATACAGGGTGTTGTAATGAGTCCAGAGGGGGATATAATGAGTTGAAAGACTGTATAATGAGTACAGAATGGGCCGATAGGTATACAGGTTTGTGTATTGAGCAGAATGCTGTATAAAATGTCTACTGCGAGGAAGGGGGGGGGGGGGGGGTGGAGGTCCAGTACCACCTTCTACTCCTCCGACCAATAATGTATTGCAAATGGGGTGGGCAGCCATAACGGGGGTGGGCAGCCATAACGGGGGTGGGCAGCCATAGCGGGGGTGGGCAGCCATAACGGGGGTGGGCAGCCATAACGGGGGTGGGCAGCCATAACGGGGGTGGGCAGCCATAACGGGGGTGGGCAGCCATAGCGGGGGTGGGCAGCCATAACGGGGGTGGGCAGCCATAACGGGGGTGGGCAGCCATAACGGGGGTGGGCAGCCATAACGGGGGTGGGCAGCCATAACGGGGGTGGGCAGCCATAGCGGGGGTGGGCAGCCATAACGGGGGTGGGCAGCCATAGCGGGGGTGGGCAGCCATAGTGGGGGTGGGCAGCCATAACGGGGGTGGGCAGCCATAGCGGGGGTGGGCAGCCATAACGGGGGTGGGCAGCCATAACGGGGGTGGGCAGCCATAACGGGGGTGGGCAGCCATAACGGGGGTGGGCAGCCATAACGGGGGTGGGCAGCCATAACGGGGGTGGGCAGCCATAACGGGGGTGGGCAGCCATAACGGGGGTGGGCAGCCATAACGGGGGGTGGGCAGCCATAACGGGGGTGGGCAGCCATAACGAGGGTGGGCAGCCATAACGGGGGTGGGCAGCCATAGCGGGGGTGGGCAGCCATAACGGGGGTGGGCAGCCATAACGGGGGTGGGCAGCCATAACGGGGGTGGGCAGCCATAACGGGGGTGGGCAGCCATAACGGGGGTGGGCAGCCATAACGGAGGTGGGCAGCCATAACGGGGGTGGGCAGCCATAACGGGGGTGGGCAGCCATAACGGTGGTGGGCAGCCGTAACGGGGATGGGCAGCCATAACGGAGGTGGGCAGCCATAACATGGATTCACAGGAGTTGCATCACCCACCAACCCGTCCTTCTAAGGTTCCCAATCCTAACCTACCAGAGAACCCAAAACAGAAAACGGAACAGTACATCACCTTTTTCTCGAGCCGCTTCCAGTTTTTAGTACGACAATTTTTGACCTTAGGTAACGCATACGAACGAAAACGTTCGTATGCGTTACCAAGCAACGTTCTTTGTCGCTTTTCAAGAATAATCACCAATAAACATTAGACATATTGCATGATTCGTAATTTTCACGCTTTCAAGCCAAACATATTGAAGGAAATCGCCCCTTTTCAGTTGTAAAGATACTTTGACATTTATGAAACTCGTAGGGGGAATCTTGTCGTGAATTCACCTTGACGATAAGGTGGGGGGGGTGGGGGGGGAGATGTCCGAGGAAGTGGCCATTTAAGTAACCATTGTTGCACAACAGGCTCAGGCAACGCTCGATTTTGGCCTTATATATATATATATATATATATATATATATATATATATATATATATATATATATATATATATATATATATATATATATATATATATTGTGACGATAATCTCTTTCAAGAGAGATTGAGCCTGCTCTTTCCTACATCATTACGTCAAAGTACAAGATACTATATAGAAGATACGTCCACCAGTATCGCCAAAACGTTTTGCCCAGAGAGCAAATCATACCCAGCACACTCCAACACCTGGCCAGCCCGTAACCAGCAAACTGCTCATCCTCTACCTGCCTGTTGCTGATTGGCTGGTGTCTCGTCGCACCTGCCCTCCGCCACCACCACAAGTCGACGTCTGGGCTGCAGCACGCCAGTCTCGTCAGAATATCTTTGTGCTCCATCCAGTTGACATCTCTCGCTGGTAGACTAAGCCTTGGCTTTCGTGTACTAAGGGAGGTGGCAGCTCGAAGCCAGTATTCCAGCACCCATTATTTTATTTTGCTATCACTGTAACTTACTTGTCTTAGCGTAACTTTTCATTTGCCAGTGATTATTCATGTTGTTTTGTTTGTTGACTTGTCCTACATTTTATAAGATTGCCTTTATTCATGTCTTGTTTTCTAGAGTAATTAAAATTTCATTGTTTATATACTTGTGTTTTGTGTGTCTTCCCATTACCTTACCACAGACGAAAGGACAAACTTTTCTCTCTTTTTTTTTTGTGATGTGACGAGGCCCTGTCCCCCAGCTTTTGAAACAGCCGAACACCAACGCTTTACCGTCACAATATATATTGTCACCAGCATTACTGTAAGAAAAAAATCTGCAATTGGTTTACAAATTGCTTTATTGCGTGGCTTAAATGGATAGAGTGCAGGTGAGGATGGGAGGATGGGGAAGGTGGGGTCCGCGTGAAGGATGAAAGGATGGGGGTGGGGGTGGATAGTGTTAACAGGATGGAGTCTGGTGGTGGTGGTGGTGGAAGGGGAGTTCCAGCATAAAGCTGAGGGCTAGTGGATGGGGCGCTAGAATAGGGCCGTGTGACTGGGTTGGATTGGGGGGATGGGGTGGTGGTTGGGGTAGTGTGTCCACGAGTGTAATGATCCAGTAACCTGTGGTTTAATAAACCAGTAAACCCGCAAGATCAAGTCCAAGAAATAAAGGCTTGTGTGGAGACCCCCCCCCCCCAGACCTCCAGACCCCGCCCAACATAACACAACATGGCCGAGCGGGCCCCCTGGCCAACATATAACTCGACACACGGGCCAGGTCGAGCGTCGTGACCACACACACACACACACACACACACACACACACACACACACACACACACACACACACACACACACACACACACACACACACACACACACACACACGTCGTCCTACAACACGCCAGGTTCACAACGACAATATGCACGACATCCAGAAATAAACTTCACCTGAAATTGGATTTTATTCAACAGCTACAACATCCCTTTAGGAGCGGCTGTTGTTGTTGTTTCTGGGGTCAATTTCCTTGGCTTTACCGCAGTAGACGATGAACGCCTCGAGAGCGCTTCCCGCTTCGGCGTTCACTGTACAGTCGCGTTCTCTCATGAACTCGCAGGTGAGAAATATACCTCCAGGTTCCAGGAATGCAGGAAGGGGAGGGGTGGGGTTGAGGGTGAGGGGGGTGTTGAGGGAGAGGGGAAGGGGTTGAGGCAAGGGAGTTTGAAAGGAGAAAGGGAGGGGGGTTGAGCAGGGTGGGGTTGGAGGCAAGGGGGGGGTTAAGGGAGGGGGTTGAAGTGTGGGGCTGCGAGAGGGGGAGGGGGAGTGAGGAGGACAGGAAGGCAGGTGTCACAATAACAAGTGTGATAAAGAACGTTATAGAGCTTCCTATAACCAGCTCTATTGCCCTCTGAGGGGCGACTCTATTGCCCTCTGAGGGGCGACTCTATTCGTCTCTGAGGGGCGACTCTATTGCCCTCTGAGGGGGGCGACTCTATTGCCCTCTGAGGGGGCGACTCTATTGCCGTCTGAGAGACGACTCTATTGCTCTCTGAGGGGCGACTCTATTGCCCTCTGAGGGGGCGACTGTATTGCCCTCTGAGGGGCGATTCTATTGCCCTCTGAGGGGCGACTCTATTGCCCTCTGAGGGGCGACACTATTGCCCTCTGAGGGGCGACACTATTGCCCTCTGAGGGGCGACTCCATTCCCCTCTGAGGGGCGACTCTATTGCCCTCTAAGGGGCGATTCTATTGCCCTTTGAGAGGCGACTCTATTGCCCTCTGAGGGGCGACTCTATTGCCCTCTGAGGGGCGACTCTATTGCCCTTTGAGGGGCGACTCTATTGCCCTCTGAGGGGCGACTCTATTCCCCTCTGAGGGGCGACTCTATTGCCCTCTAAGGGGCGACTCTATTGCCCTTTGAGGGGCGACTCTATTGCCCTCTGAGGGGCGACTCTATTGCCCTCTGAGGGGCGACTCTATTGCCCTCTGAGGGGCGACTCTATTGCCCTCTGAGGGACGATTCTATTGCCCTCTGAGGGGCGACACTATTGCCCTCTGAGGGGCGACACTATTGCCCTCTGAGGGGCGACTCTATTCCCCTCTGAGGGGCGACTCTATTGCCCTCTAAGGGGCGACTCTATTGCCCTCTGAGGGGCGACTCTATTGCCCTCTGAGGGGCGACTCTATTGCCCTCTGAGGGGCGACTCTATTGCCCTCTGAGGGGCGACTCTATTGCCCTCTGAGGGGCGACTCTATTGCCCTCCGAGGGGCGACTCTATTGCCCTCTAAGGGGCGACTCTATTGCCCTCTAAGGGGCGACTCTATTGCCCTTTGAGGGGTGACTCTATTGCCCTCTGAGGGGCGACTCTATTGCCCTCTGAGGGGCGACTCTATTGCCCTCTGAGGGGCGACTCTATTGCCCTCTGAGGGGCGACTCTATTGCCCTCTGAGGGGCGACTCTATTGCCCTCTGAGGGACGACTCTATTGCCCTCTGAGGGGCGACTCTATTGCAAGAAGCTTGTCTCACCTGGCAGGTACTCACCTAGATGATGACGGTAGTGTAGAAGAAGGGTCTAAGTACTCACCTAGGCGATGAAGATGGTCATAGTTATCGGTGTAGATGCTAGCGTCGAGGGGTCGTTCCAGGAGGTCGTTCTAGGGGGAGGGGGGTCGTTCGTTATATAAGCTGGTTATACCTCCCAAGCCATTATGGTCGTCCTTTGCTCACACCAGTCTAAGAGAACCGCTTCACTATACATGAATGTGTATATGCATATACATATATATATACATATGTATATCGTTTACGTTAGTACATATACACACAAAGTTCCTGCTCTTGTCAAGAGCGAAAGTTCACATTACACTAATATTTTCTATTCCTTGTTAGTTCGAACGATAATAACAGCAATAATAATGTCCACAAGGCATTTTTCTTGTACGTTTCAGAGGACACCATAATTTTTCACTATGCAGCGTTTCATTCTTAATGTTTGCCTCATTTTCTGGAGGCCTTGTATGTGTGCCTCTTCAGTCCGGACTCTGCACTAACTAGGGCACAAACTGTAGAGAAACAATATTGGAATTTACGTAAGAATGAGTTAAGATAATTAAATATATGTGTGTGTGAACGGGCTTGAATGGTACCCAAGCCAATATGCAACTGAAAACTCCACACCCCTAAAAGGACTCGAACCCAGACAGCCAGGAGCAACAAGTTAATCCCGGTGCCAGGGACCACACTTGAGTCCAGGGGCCCTATAGCTTCCCCTTGATCAACTACTGGGGCCCCCCTGCGGGATGTAACTCACAATAGTTGGCTAACTCCCGAGTACCAATGAAGGAATGGTGTCTAAGCACTTAGATCGTCGGGGATCGAACGCCGACCGTGCAAGAAGCCAGGAAGTGGGTGTACCGGCCATTCCCAAGAGGAAGGACTAGGCAAGAAGAGAGTAATGGAGGACACTAAGATGGATGAGAGAAGACGGGTGGTTGTGGCTGTCAGCGGCTCTTAGTTTAAGTATATAACAAGTGTACACATCCGCTTCTTTTATCAGGAAGGGGTGAGAGAGAGAGAGAGAGAGAGAGAGAGAGAGAGAGAGAGAGAGAGAGAGAGAGAGAGAGAGAGAGAGAGAGAGAGAGAGAGAGAGAGAGAGAGAGAGAGAGAGAGAGTACGTGTGTACTCTCCTAGTTTGTGCTTGCGGGGGTTGAGCTTTGGATCTTTGGTCCCGCCTCTCAACTGTCAATCAACTGGTGTACAGATTCCTGAGCCTACTGGGCTCTGTCATATCTACATTTGAAACTGTGCATGGAGTCAGCCTCCACCACATCACTGCCTAATGCATTCCACTTGTTAACTACTCTGACACTGAAAAAGTTCTAACGTTCCTGTGGCTCATGTGGGTACTCAGTTTCCACCTGTGTCCCCTTGTTCGTGTTTCCCCCGTGTTAAATAGTTTATCTTTATCTACCCTGTCAATTCCTCTGATAATTTTGTAGGTAGTGATCATGTCTCCTCTTACTCCTCTTCTGTGTGTGTACTCACCTATTTTGTACCTGCAGGATCGAGCATTGACTCTTGGATCCCGACATGTGTGTATTCACCTACTTGTAGTCACCTTGTTGTGCTTACAGGGGTAGAGCTCTGCTCTTTCCGCCCGCCTCTCAACTGTCAATTAATCAACTGTTACTATAACTACTATTTTTTTTCTCACACACACACAGACACATACACACACACACACACACACACACTTACACACACACACACACACACTTACACACACACACACACACACACACTTACACACACACACACACACACACACACGCACGCACGCACGCACACACACACACACACACTTACACACACACACACACACACACACACACACACACACACACACACACACACACACACACACACACACACACACACACACACACACACACACATCCGGAACACATCTGGAACATCTGGAGCGAAAGAACTTTGTAACACAGCTATGTTACAAAGTTTTCCTTCCGCTACGTTCTTCTTCTTGGTTAACGTTCCCTTCCTTTGGTTCCCTTATCAGCTCTTGTCCTTTTATAGTCTCCCTATCTTATGTTCTCCCCCCACCCGCTCCCCCCTCACCCCCCTTGTACCCCCACACCACCCCCTCCTGTCCCACCCTGCACCGCAAAACCCCATTATGTACCGTCCCCACCCACTTCATCCCACCCATGTGTAAAGTCCCCACCCACTTCATCCCACCCATGTGTAAAGTCCCCACCCACTTCATCCCACCCATGTGTAAAGTCCCCACCCACTAACGCCACAGACGTTCCCTGGCGTGGTATGAATGTTTCACAGTGTGCGGTGCTGACGGCAATGCGACAGAAGGAGGGGGGAGAGAGGAGAGATTTCGGGAGGGTGGGAGGGAGGGAGGGAGTGTGTTGGAGGGATGGAAGGAGAGAGGTAGTGTGTTGGAGGGAGGGATGGAGGGAGGGAGGGAAAGGGTAATTAAAGGAGAAGAACAGATATATGCGGAATTTAGTTCAGTTTATAACGTTGTTTTTTGGCAATTGTTACTCTGATGCATCGCCGAAACAACGTTTTTTTCAAAACGATCCGTAGCGTTGCAAGTTCGGATAGTGTGATCAGATGAAAAACTGTTGACCAACTGTGCAAACAAAACCTCTATTGCAAATGTCACAGGAATGGCTGTTACTCGGAATAGGAGCTGATCATTCTTAAAGGGAAGGGGGGGAGGTAGGGTGGGGGGTTACAGCGAATAGGCCTATGGCAGTCCCACCATATTGCTATTATGCATTCTCATAAATACATCAGGTTATTGTGATTGCTTTCTGCATTCCGGTGACTGCTTATATAATAACTAAATCCATTAGGTGGAGACTAATGCACGCGATTAGGTATAGTCGCGTTGGATTATACGGCTCTCTTGATGTTAGTCAAGAGAACTTAACGGCTGGCAGCGCTGCACGAAGTTACCAAGGCCTGTACGAGCTGCACTACAGTCTTAATTCTTGACCTGCTTTCCGGACGAGGAAATATTATGTCAGGCGATAACGCTACGCTATCTTGTGTCCTATTAGCGCACCGATATCCATATCACAGTGATATCCTGCCCGATGCGTTCTGGCCACCTCGTCCTCCTAAGAGAACGTCGCATTTTGACGTATACTCTACCGGCAACAATGGTCGTACTAGAAAATGGTAGTGGCTCGCAGAAATTGACATACTGTCCCGTTTTCTGTGTTGGGTCCTCTGGTTGGATAGGGCAGAGCACTTTAGCACGACAGTTTCCTGACGCGTCGCCCCAGCAAAGACGACGCGACGCCCCAGCAAAGCGACGCGACGCCCCAACAAAGCGACGCGACGCCCCAGCAAAGACGACGCGACGCCCCAGCAAAGCGACGCGACGCCCCAGCAGAGGCAGACTGCTTGAGAAGGAAGCCGGCCTGGTGTAGTGCTCTCGCTCCACACAGACGCCATTTGCAAGTCCATTTTGAGCCCTGGCGCGGCGTAAACACAGGTGTCTGATGACTTACCTGGACTGCGCAGGTAAGTCCAGGTAAGTTTGACTTGTTGCCATGAGACAGACGACAGGACGAGGCTGGGGGAGACAGAGAGGCCAGGGGAGAAGAGTAAGGGGGGAGGGGGAGAAGAATATGGGGAGGGAGAGAAGAGGGGAGAGTATGATCCAAGAGGAGCAAGTGAGGGGAAGAGTAAAGAGTTGGTTGAGGGAATATTCTGAGAGAGATTGGGAGGGGAACAATAAGAAGAAAGTTAAAAGACCTCTCAGGATAGCGGACGATATATCCAGCAAGTGAAGGATATCCAGGGAGTGGACTCTGTATCCAGCATGTGGACGTAATATCCATGTAAGGGGACGCTATATCTCTAGGCAGGGGACGATATCCTTGTATCCAGAAGTGTAATCTGGTGAGAGGCTGGATGTCTGCCAGTCATCAAGACTTGTCTTGTCCCATCACTAACCAACTACTTGTTTATATTTCTTATATAATGCGAAATTCTCCTCCCACTCCCCCCCCTCTCTCTCCCACTCTCTCTCCCTTCCTCTCTCCCTCCCTCTCTCCCTCCCCTCTTCTCTCTCTCTCTCCCTCCCTCTCTCTCTCTCTCTCCCTCTCTCAACCAATTCCTCCACGCCCACTTGCTCCCAATGGGGACCCCGTCCCCTCCTACCACTTCCCCACCAATTCATACTGATAAAGCCATTACTTATTGTGGCTGATTGACCTTACCATCACTCGTCGTCCCTTCACCATCACTCCCCCCACATCCCCCCCCCACCATCATCCCCACAATCTTCCCCTCCCCCCCCCTGCCCCGACATGCTGCCATCACCTCGCCTGGTGTTGTGTGTCGGCTCACACACACACACGCACACACACACACACACACACACATACGACACTGGAAGACAGAAGAGTAAGGGGGGACATAATCACAACCTACAAAATCCTCAGGGGAATCGACCGGGTAAACAAGGATGAACTATTCAACACTGGTGGGACGCGAACAAGGGGACACAGGTGGAAGCTGAGTATCCAAATGAGCCACAGAGACGTTAGAAAGAACTTTTTCAGTGTCAGAGTAGTTAACAAATAGAATGCATTAGGCAGTGATGTGGTGGAGGCTGACTACATACACAGTTTCAAATGTAGATATGATAGAGCCCAGTAGGCTCAGGAATCTGTACACCAGTTGATTGACGGTTGAGAGGCGGGACCAAAGAGCCAAAGCTCAACCCCCGCAAGCACAATTAGGTGAGTACAATTAGGTGAGTACACACACACACACACACACACACACACACACACACACACACACACACACACACACACACACACACACACACACACACATTATTGATTCTGCTTTTTAAATGCTTAGCGCGTTTTTTCCTGTGCATAATGCTGTGCTCGCTGGGGGGACTTCCAGTTCTACTGATCGGGAGAATAGTATCAGTTACCAGTAACTTTCTCTAATATATTAATTACCATAACAATTAATTATAACGTTTGTGTGTGTGTGTGTGTATTTACTATTTACAGAATCAAGCTATTAGCTCTTGGACCCCGCCTTGCTAACCAATCTGTTTTCCTATTGTCTACTACATATTTGCGACCTCTGGGTGGAGAGGGCGCTCCTTAATTGCCTCAGCCAATACGCTAGTTCAGGTTTGCCTGAAAGGGAACTAGCAGGAAAAAGCGCCAAGCCATTGCTACTATATAGCACTGGGAAGGGATAAGGATTTGTGATGGGACGAGGGAAAAGGAATGGTGCCCAACAACTTGGACGGTCGGGGGATTGAACGCCGACCTCCAATGAAGCGAGACCGTCGCTCTACCCTCCGGCCCAAGTCTCGTCAAGGACCCGGTCACTGGTTAACACCTGTGTAAACACAGCGTCTACACCTGTACACAGTTGAGCCACTCCATCCTTCGCTTCCTATAAATAGTTGACAAAAGTGCCCCAAACAGCGCCAGAGTTTTCTCATACCTGAAAGTTGCATCTGCAAATTTGTAAATTAAAACAGGTATACTATCTGATGCTGTAGATTGTAATCTCGTGACTTATTTGTGTGTTTAAACCTACAATTTAGACCTATTGTTTTATGTATGATCCATACTATATCATACATATATTATGCCTCATATATTATATATTATATTATGTCCAATGTGAAGGTGAGTAGCAGCAACAGCATCTTCAATGCAATACGACCTAATTGAAATACTACGATTAGAGAAAACTCTTATGTTAATTTCTTAAATAAAGATGTTAACAATAATATATCCGGCTGATGTGTAGATTCGCACGAGGTGAACGTTCAAGAGTTGCTGTTAATTGTTCTAGAGTGTCGTATAACTGCCCTGTTAAACGCAGTTACACGACACTCTAGAACAATTAACAACCGGAGCCTCAAACAGCAATTGAACACAGCACTTGGGTAACGAACAGGCTGCGGAAACTGTCTAATCACCACCTTCACGCACCGTGCTTAACACCAAACTATGGGCTATCACCGTGAACGACGGTGTTGAGCTCGGCTCCTTCCCTCTCAATCGCGCCCATCAACCTAACCAAACTACAATATTTCGTCTCTTTATTTGCAGGAATCGAGTTGTGAGTGTATGAGGAAGCTGTGAGAGAGTATGAGGAAGGTGTGAGACAGTATGAAGGAGCTATGAGACAGTATGATGGAGCTATGAGACAGTATGAGGAAGCTATGAGACAGTATGAGGAAGCTATGAGACAGTATGAGGGAACTAAGAGACAATATGATGGAGCTGTGAGACAGTATGAGGGAGCTATGAGACAATATGAGGGAGCTATGAGACAATATGATGGAGCTATGAGACAGTATGAGGAAGCTATGAGACAGTATGAGGGAGCTATGCGACAGTTTGAGTGATAGAGTATAAGGAAGCCAGGCTTACCACCCGTAGAGCCAACTGCGCCGGCTCTATGAAGCCGTCTGGCTGGCCCAGTAAGTGTTATTCATACACTAGGTGTTATTACTGTCTTGGTGGATGAGTAGTGGATATTTATGGCTTTTATGTGCTTACCAACTCCTCCGCTGATCCGTCTCCCTGCTAATCTGATTTGGATTGTAACTCTGGACTGTCTTAGATGTAATGTTCCGTCTGTTTGACGTTTCTTCACGAGGCTAACATTTCCGCTTCTTCTTCTTCTGGGGCCAGCTTCACGAAGCAGTTACGCAAGCACTTACGAACCTGTACATCTTTTCGGAATCTTTGGCGGCTTTGTTTACAATTATTAAACAGTTAATGAAATCCAAAGCACCAGGAGGCTGTTTATAAAAATAACAACAGTTGATTGGGAGGTTTTCATGCATGTAAACTGTTTAATAAATGTAACCAAAGCCGTCAAAGATTGAGGAAAGATGTACACGTTCGTAAGCACTTGCGTAACTGCTTCGTGAATCTGGCCCCTGGAACCTGTAAGCCTATTCCCCATATTCCTAACTACCTAACTTAAGCTAGGTCTAACGGTGTTGTGTCATGGTGGTTCCACAGCTGTTATTTGACGCTTCAGTACCATGATAGGTCAAGTTCGATGACCTATGAAGTTCATTCTCCGATGTTGTTGTTGTTGTTGTTTTAACATGATGGCTTGACGGTTTTTAATGGTGTAGTTGACGTGTCATACAGGGGTACCAACTGTCACTCCTGTCACGGTATTGTCTATTAATGTCTACTGTCAACTAATGTCTACTGTCAACTAATGTCTACTGTCAACTGATGTTTACTGTCAACTGATGTTTACTGTCAACTGATGTCTACTGTCAACTGATGTTTACTGTCAACTGATGTTTACTGTCAACTAATGTCTACTGTCAACTGATGTCTACTGTCAACTGATGTCTACTGTCAACTGATGTCTACTGTCAACTGATGTTTACTGTCAACTGATGTCTACTGTCAACTAATGTCTACTGTCAACTGATGTTTACTGTCAACTGATGTCTACTGTCAACTAATGTCTACTGTCAACTGATGTCTACTGTCAACTCATGTCTACTGTCGCTCCTATCCTGTCAACAACAGCATCATGCGTGCTGTTGATGCTGTTGTCATGTTAGACCGAACACTAGTGTAGCTAAACCCGTTAACAGAATACATCCTGTTAAGATGAAAACAAACCCCCTGTTAACAGACCTTAATATAACCCCAGAACCCCGTCAACTAACCTAAACAGACACCTGGGTAATAAGGGACAATATATCTGTGGGGGGGGGGAACAGGATATACTCTATCGAGAGTATAATATTGATATCTAGGGTTCACGGTATATTCTACCACGGTTAAATAGGAACTCGATTTGAATATAACAAGGAGACCGGATGACGAAAATATTGCAATATACTCTACCATGGAGTATAACGAAGCAAGATAACGAATAACAAATATTGCAATATACTCTACCATGGAGTATAACGAAGCAAGATAACGAATAACAAATATTGCAATATACTCTACCACGGAGTATAACGAAGCTAGATAATATAACCCTCACCCGTCAAGCGAATATCAAGCCGAAAAACATGCCAAACTGCCAAAAGTATGACTCTGGTTCGAGAACAGAGTTTTGACCAAACTAGAACAAATATTATGAACACAAAACTTTAGCAGCGTGAGGAGATAAAGTAATGCACCAGGGCACCCTGGGAGCTGTGAGTGAGTGAGTGAGTAAGAGGAGGCTGTGAGTGAGAGTATGAGGGGTTGCGAAAATGAAGGAGCTATGAGAAAGTATGAGGGGGGGGGGCAGTGGGAGTATGAGGGGTCTGTGGGTGTATGAGGGGGCTATGAGAGAGTATGAGAGAGCTGTGAGTGTATGAGAGGGGCTGTGAGAGAATATGAGGGAACTGGCGAGAGAATATAAGGAAGCTGTGAGAGTGTGTGAAAGAGCTGTGAGAGAGTGTAGGAGGGGAGTTGTGAGTGTAGGAGGGGAGTTGTGAGACATTGAATGAGGGAGTTGTGAGTGTATGAGGGAGCTATGAGACAGTATGAGGGAGCTATGAGACAGTATGAGGGAGCTATGAGGCAGTACGAAGGAGCTATGCGACAGTATGAGGGAGCTATGCGACAGTATGAGGGAGCTATGTGACAGTATGAGGGAGCTATGAGGCAGTATGAGTGATAGAGTATAAGGAAGCCAGGCTTACCACCCGTAGAGCCACAGCGGTGTGCTACAGCACCTTTAACACCTCAGCAAATCTTCCCACCCCCCTCCCTCGCATGGAAGGGGGAAGCAGCGGTGGAAGAGAAGGCAAGCAGGGAAATAAGGAAGGAAGTAAAGAATGGAGGGGGTGAAAGAAATTGAGGGAACGGGGAGAGCAAAGAGAGACAGAGAGATGGAAGTAGTTTCGAATGTACGAAAAACGGGATACGAATAGACAGGAGTGGTATAACTGTTCCATCACTGTCTTAGAGGACGATCTTGGGGGGGAACCGTCCTTGTTATCGTCGCTGGCCTGAGTGCCCGGGCCTCAGAGCTAACGCCACTTGAGCCAGTGCTGACCATGAGTCGCGATAACGTGGCGGAAGGTATCCAAAACACATATCAGAAAATGGAGAAATGACGACGTTTCGGTCCGTCCTTGGACCATTATTATCAAGTCCCGGTCGGAGCATTATCAAGACTTGATAATGGTCCGAGACGGACGGAAACGTGGTAATTTCTTTATACTTGAGCCAGAGTTAATGACAGAAACCAATCACTTTGTCAGTGAACCCTCTATGCTCTCATGATAATATTGGACTGATCTTGATTTTTTTTTGAGGGGGAAAGGGTAGTAAAGAGGATGGAGAGGCACAGGTGAAGGGAAAGATTAGAAATGGGAAATATGGTGAGAGTTATGAAAGCAGGCGGGCTGTCCGCCTTGCTGACACGATGTATGGGTGTTTGTTAGCTAAGCTAAGCTTGCTCTCTCTCTTGTCAGGGAGCTGTGAGTGTGTGTGTGTCTGAGGTTCTTCACGTGTATTTCAGCATATATGGGTGTCTATGGATGAATACTGAGTAGCATTCATTTATACACACTCCGAGGCTTCCACACATGTTATGACGTTCTGTTTAAGGCTCTTTATTTTACTAATATATATATATATATATATATATATATATATATATATATATATATATATATATATATATATATATATATATATATATATATATATATTGTGACGATAATCTCCTTCAAGAGATTGAGCCTGCTCTTCCCTCCAAAATTACGTCTTCACAATTATATAAAAAGACTATGGAAGAAATGTCCAACAACGACAACAACACCAGCACCAGCAAGGCTTGCAAGGGTGAGCAGAAACGTATGCAGCCCGCCACCTGTTCGGACCCAAATCACCAAACTACCCGTTGATCGATACGGCTCCGCTGATTGGTCGCCGGTCTGGCTGCACCTGCACTCGCCCCCCAATACTACCTGATGTCTGGGGTCGCCCCAACATCAGTCTTCAGAATGTTCCGTGCTTTCGTAGCCAGCACACCTCCCAGCTAGACGTTAGAGTGTACTGAGAGAGGTGGTGGCTTTAAGCCAATATTCCAGCACCTCCCACTTACTGTTGTATTGCACTTCTTGTTATTTTGCCTTAACGTAACTTTTCATTTTGTCATTTAAGTATTCTTATTATTTTGATTCATTGATTTTATTATAAGAATTTGTTTGTGCATTATTTTCATGTTTTGATTTATTTAACGTAATTAAAATTTCATTGTTAAAGTTTTACTTGTGTTTTGTGTGTCTTCTCCTTACCTTACCACAGACGAAGTTCCAGTTTTTCTATTTTTTTTTTATAACTATGTGACGAGGCCATACCCCTAGCCTTAAACAGCCGAACACCAACGCGTTACCGTCACAAGTTTTATGGGGGCCTGTCCTAGGAGCCTCACTCAGGTACTGGTGCCAAGTGGTAATTTATGGTAAGCGTATTTAACTTTGTTAACGTAGCTTTACTATTTTTCATTCAATTTCATTTTTTATAAGGTGCGGTGTATTGTGCATTACGAGAGTAACATATAGTGAAGGTGAGACAACTTTGGATTACGTGGTGACTGTAGGCCGCAGTCATACTCTTAATTGGTCATCTCTCCCTCCATGTTATTACTCGTATTTACCATCTATGTCCCTTGAATATTTCTCATTCTGACAGATCATCATATTGGTACCCTGGTACTGTGGTCTGCCCCGGGTCAAGAGTACCCAATCTTCTGCAATCTGACTGTAGGAGGACAAAGAGGGCCATAGTTCCTCTAGCTCGAACTTTAGTTGCTGAATTGGGACCTCAGCAGCAGTTCTCGTCACCAGTTGACACCTCGCACCCCTACACGTCAGTCAGAGATGATGATACATACAACGGTAGGGAATTAGCTTATTTTTTCAGAGCACAAAAGTTCGCTAATTCTGTAAGTATCATATTAAATTCAGTGGGAAAAACTTGCTTTATGTCCTATAGAGACTTGGCAAGGTATGCCTACATCCTTGGACTACCAATTTTACTTTTGAAGCATTTAACTGTTTCATTTGTTTTCGAAACTTTGTTTCATTTGTTAGTAGGATTTTCTTGCCCTTATTCTCTTACATGAGTACCGGGTACAAGATTTCCTGCGCCCTTGATTTAATTTAATCATTTAATATCTTTCACTTAACGTTAATTGTTAAAGATCACACAGGATAGGTACCAGTTGCCACGTTGTCCTGTTTCTGACATTTCATTATTGAACATTCGTGTACCTTTATTTGCTAATTTCACCATGTTTCGTCTCCAAACTTTCCGTGCAAATCCAGCAGGTGAAATAGGGACTTTAAGTCGTGCCAAGAGGACTGAACTACAAACTCTTGCACATGAGTATCAACTAGAAGTTCCCTATCAAGCCAACAAAAATGACCTACACAACCTGTTGCTGGATTACTATTTAGAGCAAGGTAAGATAGACTCTGAAACTCATGAAACTTACTATATTGCAGAGAAAACTGACTTGGCAACGATGAAACTTAAACTAGAGCTGGCCAAGATTGAACGTGAGCAGCAAAGAGAAGCAGCTGCCATACGAAGAGAAGAACAAGAACGCGAAGCTGCTTTGAGGAGGGAAGAACAAGAACGAGAAATCACCCTCAGAGAACGTGAAGCTGCCTTGAGGAGAGACGAACAAGAACGTGAGGTTGCACTACTCCAGGAGCGGGAACGAGTACAGCTTGAAACCAAACGACGCGAGTTGGAGATGCAACGCGAACATGACAAGCAACAAGCGACTCTGGCTCTAGAGTGTCGTCAACGCGAAATCTCCTTGGAAACTTCACACTTCACTCAACGCCAACAAGCTACTGCCAATCTTCCCGTCAGTTTTAATATATCACATGCAAGTAAGTTAATGCCATCCTTTGTAGAAGCAGAAGTTGATGTGTTCTTTACCACCTTTGAAACCCTCGCTAATCAACTCAGTTGGCCTGTCGACCAATGGGCAACACTTCTCAGAGTCCATCTTACAGGTAGAGCTGCAGTCACACTCAGTACTTTGGCGTCTGAGAATGACTACTACACTCTGAAACAAGCAGTGTTAGACGCCTACCTACTTTCCACCGAAAGTTATAGAAGGAAATTCCGTGACCACCTGAAGGCAAGTACCACTACCTTCCTCGAGTTTGCTAACACGAAACGGAGGTATTTCATGAAATGGCTGGAAGCAGCACATGTCTCTACTTTTACAGAACTCGTCAACCTGATGCTTGTTGAAGAATTCTTGAGACGTGTGCCGCCTCCTGTCCGCCTCTACTTAGCAGATAAAGAAGAAACCGACTACCTGAAGTGTGCTAAGTCGGCTGACACTTACAGCCTCATCCACCGGCTGACACCTGAACCATCCTCCAGTAAGAAGTCGTGGTACAGTTACGAGAAGGTGAGCCCCGATCAAGCTGGTTCACAACTGTACTGCAAGTATTGTAGACTCTATGGACATACCATAGACAAGTGTGGTAAGTCTCAATACAAGGGAACCACTGACCAACAACGACCCAAACCAACTCCTCCTAAGTCCGGTAAGCCTGTGATGAATGTTGGTGTTGATGTTAATGATCTTTCTCTTTTCAGTAACCACCTGTATACTGGAACTGTCTCTGCCAACGGTTCAAATCCGGAGGGACGTTTCAAATTGAAGATCTTGAGGGACACAGCGGCTCTACAATCGATCATCTTGAAGTCGGCTGTGCCCAACATAGTCTACACCGGGGAAACGGTCTTCATCACTGACCTCACTGCTACTACTCCATACCCTCTCGCCAGAGTCCACCTGGATTGTCCCTACGTGAACGGGGAAGTCCAAGTCGCCGTCAGGGAAAAGCCTTTTCCCATGCCTGGAGTGCAACTTCTCCTAGGCAACGACTTGGCAGAAGACCTGCAACCAACCAACCTGATCGTCATGGACAAACCCCAGGTGTGTAACTCTGTGCCAAGTAACCCTATTCTTGAGTATGTTCCAGCAGAGGTTCAAGAGAGTGAAGTTTCTCCTCCGGTTCTCGTGACCACCCGTGCACAAGCCGCACGTCCACAGCCAGCTGACTCTACTGCCACCGCTGTCCCTCAAGACCCTCAGAAACTACCCCCGCATCTGACCAAGTTGGAGTTCCGTAAGTTGCAGAGGGAAGATCTTACTTTAACACCATTGTTTTTCCAGGCTGAGACTCAACCCGACAGTATTCCTGGGTTCTTCCTAGAGAACGACTTGCTCTACCGCAGATATAGACCCAGTAAACTGAAGGAGGAGGACGATTGGGCCAACACCGAACAACTTGTGATTCCCACCAGCCTGCGGCCCACTATTCTACACCTGGCCCATGGAGCATTCTCCCACTACGGCTTCAACAAGACTTACCATGGGATTCGCCAAGACTACTACTGGCCAGGTATGGTAAATAACGTCAAACAGTACGTAAAACAGTGTCATACATGTCAGATGGCAGGCAAACCGAACGTCTCCATTCCCAGAGCACCACTGATTCCCATACAGGTGCCTGCGGAACCTTTCCACAGACTCATAATAGACTGTGTTGGTCCTTTACCTCGGACCAGTTCAGGTAACGCCTACATCCTAACCATCCTGTGTCCTACCACCAGATTTCCCATAGCAGTTCCAGTGAAGAACATCACGGCTGCTACGGTTATCAAACATCTACTGAAGATCTTCACTCAATACGGATTTCCCAGGGAGATTCAAAGTGACTGTGGCACCAACTTCACCAGTGATCTCTTCAAAAGGACACTGGAGGAGTTCAACATCAAACAGGTATTGTCCAGCCCCTATCATCCTGCTTCACAGGGTTCTCTTGAACGTAGTCATCAGACCATCAAAGCACTCTTGAAAAAGTTTTGTAGTGAAACCTCAAAGGATTGGGATAAGCAGATTGACCTAATAATGTGTATTTTCAGAAGTCTCCCCAATGAGTCCCTAGGAGTATCTCCTTATGAGATGCTCTACGGCCGTAAGTGCCGTACTCCCCTTAAGGCTTTCAAAGACTCTCTCAGAGATGCCACCTTCAGTGAGCATCAGAATGTGCCCCAGTTTCTTCAAAACCTTCAGCACATTCTAGAGAGAGTCCACCGCTTTGCCCATGATAATCTATTGAAAGCCCAGGTGAGAATGAAGACTCATTACGACCAGACCAGCAAAGTAAGAAAATTCAAGCCGGGAGACTTCGTCCTTGCTTATTTCCCTATCCCAGGTTCACCTTTACAAAACAGATTTTCAGGACCCTACTGCGTCAAAGAGTGCAGGAATAATAATAATTATGTGATAGAGACTCCAGATAGGCGGCGGAAGACCCAGCTGTGCCACGTCAACCTCCTGAAGCAATATAATGGTACTCCTCCCACTGTCTTGATTAATTGTTCTACCTTCACAGAACCCTACATCCACAGTGAGACCATCCCGGCTTCTTCTCCCGAAAGCACTGACAAGGAGTCGGCGCTTTCTAATTCCAAAATCCTTAATGATCTTCCCAAATGCTTTCAGGATAATAATCGTGCTCCTATGCCCTCTTCTAATTCCACTCTCACCTCGTCAGATAAGCCCTTCATCCTCCATGTCGACGCCAATGGTACCGACGTGGGTGGTGTCGTGATGCAGCAACGAGGCGAGAAGAATACACCTGTCAGCGACTACTGCTACAAGGATCTACGGAACAATTGGCAAGGAGCTACTCTTCCTCATCCTGAAGCTTCAGCACTTCACTCCACACCTGAAAAGTGCTCGGTCCACCATCAATACGGACCACACCACCCTACACCTCCTGCAGCACGCCCACTTCTCATCTCAACGTCTTCTACTATGGGCTTGCTACCTGCAGAAATTCAACCTGGAGACACGCTATACCAAGAGTCTGACAACATCTTAGCCCATGATCTCTCCAGAGTTTATGAAGTAGAAGCAACTCCATCCATTACTCCACCACATAACGACGTACTTCTTCCAGAACCGCAGGCTTCGGGGGAGAGTTGTGACGATAATCTCCTTCAAGAGATTGAGCCTGCTCTTCCCTCCAAAATTACGTCTTCACAATTATATAAAAAGACTATGGAAGAAATGTCCAACAACGACAACAACACCAGCACCAGCAAGGCTTGCAAGGGTGAGCAGAAACGTATGCAGCCCGCCACCTGTTCGGACCCAAATCACCAAACTACCCGTTGATCGATACGGCTCCGCTGATTGGTCGCCGGTCTGGCTGCACCTGCACTCGCCCCCCAATACTACCTGATGTCTGGGGTCGCCCCAACATCAGTCTTCAGAATGTTCCGTGCTTTCGTAGCCAGCACACCTCCCAGCTAGACTCTAGAGTGTACTGAGAGAGGTGGTGGCTTTAAGCCAATATTCCAGCACCTCCCACTTACTGTTGTATTGCACTTCTTGTTATTTTGCCTTAACGTAACTTTTCATTTTGTCATTTAAGTATTCTTATTATTTTGATTCATTGATTTTATTATAAGAATTTGTTTGTCCATATTTTCATGTTTTGATTTATTTAACGTAATTAAAATTTCATTGTTAAAGTTTTACTTGTGTTTTGTGTGTCTTCTCCTTACCTTACCACAGACGAAGTTCCAGTTTTTCTATTTTTTTTTTATAACTATGTGACGAGGCCATACCCCTAGCCTTAAACAGCCGAACACCAACGCGTTACCGTCACAATATATATATATATATATATATATATATATATATATATATATATATATATATATATATATAAACACACTATTTTTGTGTGTATTATTCGGGGAGGGATTTCTGCTCAGTATTTCACCTGGGAATTATGTACTGTGGGGCTGGGTTTTCATCTAGTAAATCGAGGCTCTTGGGCCACCAGCTGTGGGAGCGGGGCGTCTCATCTTGGGCCACCAGCTGTGGGAGCGGGGCGTCTCATCTTGGGCCACCAGCTGTGGGAGCGGGGCGTCTCATCTTGGGCCACCAGCTGTGGGAGCGGGGCGTCTCATCTTGGAGTAATCTTTCTAACATGGTTCTTCTTACATTTCGATGGTGTTCCACACCCTGATGGCTTGGTGCTGCAGTCTGATGTTTAGTGGCTGAATGTTCAGGAGTTTGTGGAGATCTTGGAGTGTGTGATCATATGGTAGACGGTGTTTTGCTGCTCTCCTTAGTGCCTTATTTTGCACTGCTTGTAGTTTTTACAAGTTAGTTTTCTTAAAGGTGTGTAGTGGTCGTGGGGAATATTGTAGATGGGGCCGGACTAGAGCCTTATATTATTGTAGCTGTATGTTTGTACTGAGGCTTCAGAATCTCCTTAGTTTTCCAAAGGCTGCTTTGGCTTTATTTAGTCTGTTCTTTTCGAAAATTTGTATACCTGTTCTATTGTTCATGAGTCCCAGTATTCTGCCAACATCCGCATATTGGATCGGACGGTTGTTAAGGATAATGGGGTCTGGGAATCCACTTGCAATGTATATTATCTGGGACTTTTGTTTATTTGTGCTTATTTTTCATTTATTCTCAAAGATGTTTATGAATTATATTGCTGCCTTAGTCTTGTTGATACCGCCTTTGGTGCTGGTTGACATATTATTTAGGTGACATCATCAGCGGATGCGATGTATTCTCCATGTTGGGGTTGGGGTAGGTCAGATGCCCCAACTTAGCAGGTCAGATGCCCCAACTTAGCAGGTCAGATGCCCCAACTTTGCAGGTCAGATGCCCCAACTTAGCAGGTCAGATGCCCCAACTTTGCAGGTCAGATGCCCCAACTTAGCAGGTCAGATGCCTCAACTTAGCAGGTCAGATGCCCCAACTTAGCAGGTCAGATGCCCCAACTTAGCAGGTCAGATGCCCCAACTTAGCAGGTCAGATGCCCCAACTTAGCAGGTCAGATGCCCCAACTTAGCAGGTCAGATGCCCCAACTTTGCAGGTTAGATGCCCCAACTTAGCAGGTCAGATGCCCCAACTTAGCAGGTCAGATGCCCCAACTTAGCAGGTCAGATGCCCCAACTTAGCAGGTCAGATGCCCCAACTTAGCAGGTCAGATGCCCCCAAGATGATATTGATATGCTGAATAGAGTGGGAAAGAGGCACCGCTCTTGAGATATAACGAGATGAATCAGGACATCAAGATCACCAACTAGAAACGACTACAATCTGCAGACAAAGCCCAGAACTTCATGGCGGTTATTTAAAAAAAAAACTAGACGATGGCCTCTCCTATAACACGCTCAGTGTAGGCGATGAGTCACAATAACGTGGCTGAAGTATGTTGACCAGACCACACACTAGAAATTGAAGGGACGACGACGTTTCGGTCCGTCCTGGACCATTCTCAAGTCGATTCTCAAGACCACATTCTCAATCGACTTGAGAATGGTCCAGGACGGACCGAAACGTCGTCGTCCCTTCAATTTCTAGTGTGTGGTCTGGTCAACACGCTCAGTGTAGTGTGTGAAGTCTCTTGACAACCCATCACTCAACTTATCTCCATCCATCTTGTGCAATCCGGCAGAGTTTTATTTCATTCAGTTGGATAATATCGAAGATTCGACCTCGGGTCTCAAAAGTACTTGGACTGATCGGTGACGATCTCGCTTTTGCAGGTCGCCGTTCGATGTGCTAGTCAAACCGATTTAGCACTTAATCTTTATAATCACTTGTCTTCGTTCCGCAGTTGAAATCGATGATTCACGTGAATGAAAAGCTATTGACCAAGTTACTGTGGGCTGTTTCTTAGAGCCGGCGGTTGCTCCCACACTCGCCTCTCCCACCACAGTCACATTAGGGAGGAAGGGGATGGGATGGGAGGGGGGTGGGGTGGGAGGGGGAAGGACGTTAGCGGATTCCTTATAGAGCGAAGTACAGCCAACTGGATATCAATTATCCAGCTCCTCCTCTTAAAACAGATAGCACTTATATCAACTATTTGACCATCGTACAAAATCAATTGTTGAACCCGAAAAAGGTCAAGTTTTGCAATACTGAATTAGCCAAAATGACAAAATAAATGTTTTTTAGAAAAGTTGCTGAAGAACCTAACCTAATGTGTCCCAGCAATACTAGACCTAACACATACTGCTATCTTGGGTCAAATATAATACATATATGTGTCCTACAATAGGCTACAAATGCTTAAGTTTCTGGCTTATTGTTTTCGTTCCCTCTACAAAATTAACAGCACAAGACGTCAACATTTCTGGCCGCAACACTCCACTTTTGGACGTCCGACCAAATAGTTGATATCAGCACTATCATTAAAGAATTAAGGGGTTGCCATTATTTACATATAAGTACTCGGTAAAGAACTCTGTGACCATTTAATACAAATAAGCTTTCGATAAAACTTCTTGAGATGCTTAAGGTTTAAGACACACTTTCTATGGCACACTGAAGGCACAGATGAAGCAACACCACTGTGAGCTGTGACAAGTCAGTCACAAGCACCACACGGAACCACCCACATCACCTCAAGGCGAAATGTTCAGTCATCTTAATGAACATCAATGGTAATATTGAATTCCCAGAAGGAGCACATCATGGTGGGGTATGTGTAGCTGGGGGCCTGAGACGAGCTGGGGGGGTCTGAGACAAGCTTGGGGGGCCTGAGACAAGCTGGAGCCCTGAGACAAGCTGAAACAGTCCATTCAGTCTCTTGGAAGAAAAATATATTAAACCTGGCTTCACTCTCCATAGTGAACACACACACTTCACGTTACATAGACAGAGGTGAAGGTGGGAAGGGGAGGGGAGGGGGGGGTTGGGAAGGGGGAGGGGGAGGTGGGAGGGGAGGGGAGGGGGGGTTGGGAAGGGAGAGGGGGAGGTGGGAGGGGGGGGGGGGATAAGGGGATAAGAGAAAGCGAACACCTACAAATTATTGGTGAAAACCCGCCCTCTTAACCCAATCACGTTATGGTAACCAGCGTACCGAAAGACACGTGCTATGAAGAGGTAACGGCTCTCTCTCTCTCTCACACAAACACGTTTTCTGCAACCCGCCCTCGCACAAGACAGTACATATATGACTAATTGCTTATAGTCACTATTTGGCTGATTAATAAGTACATATGTGGTATATGCCAAGTTATATATTGATTTTAAGGTACAAACTCTTTCTATAGAATTGCTAAAGACCAGTTTTAATATTGGGAATTTCTTTATCAGTTTTATTAAACAATAAAGTTTTTATACAATATTTGACAATATCCTTAGTTAATTTACAATTTATTTAAATATTTTGGTTTTGTTTTATTATTTTTATAAAACTGTAATATCAACATAGAAAAAGGTTAAGTACTAATTGTAATTAAGAAGCAATATGATGCTTATCTTAACATACTAAGAAGATTAGGTTAGGTCGGAGTTTTCTATTCAGCATTTCAAGGTAAACTCAAATATTCACAATAAATTAATATGTCACATATGCACTTATTAATAAGCCAATATTGACTAGCAGCAAGTGCGAGAACGGGTTGTTTTCTGTGCATCGGTTGGTTAGATTAGGTTAGATTTGGAGGGTCGCGCTTCCAGTTATTGGTTCCCGGGGATCAGCGTCCCCGCGGCCCGGTCTCTGGGTGGCTTAGGGTCGTGCCTTTCTGATCAGGTTTAAGGACAGTGCATTCTGTACGTTGTGGCAAACAGAGAGAGAGCGCGTGGGCTCGGTAATGAAACATAGTCACCTGAGGGTCCAGGAGTGGTCCTGGACCCTGAGGTGGTCTGGACCACCACCATCTACCGTCGTGGTCCACAACCAGACATGCCCCGTCATGGTCTATGGTTCGCTAGTCATCCCCACAGTCTCAAGAACATACGTAAAAAAAATAAAAAATAACAATTCAAAATCTCTCTCTCATAGTACGCCGCAATTTTAACGGGAAACGCCAATCCGTTAAAAATGCGACGCATTAGAAAATATTAAAGCCCCGTAATGTTGACGTTTTATATACATGAGCCTCGATAGTTTAGATTGGGCGGTTGATTGGCTTCGTATGTGTCTGGGTAGGGTGAAAACTGGGTTAAAAATAATTACGGAGTGGCAAATCGACAGATTGGGGGGCAGCCCAATCATCCCAAGGGCCGCAAACACTCACAGAACATTCAATCAGCCAGAAAACAAAATCTCCCCAATCATTAAGAACAGGTTTGGGGTGAATTTACTACTAAGGTTGCTATTAAGGTTGTCAGAGACCCTCATTATAATGACATTAAGACAAGATTTAATTATCTGCAAATTATAGGAGGAAACAGGAAGAGCTCAGGAAATGGCAAGAACGACCATTAGGCAGCCTCCGTCACTGCCTCCTCCTTGGCCAATCCCCAATAGGGAGTTTGACCTCTTGCGAAAAAGAATCGTCTTAGATTAAAATGAATGAGAAAATCATCGGAGCAGTAAGGGGGGGATCGAACCAGCATCACTGGGACTTCTAAGTGGATTCAGTAGTATCCAAAGTGGTCTAATCTGTAGCATGTCGTGATTCAGAAAAGACTAGGCAAAAAAAATACAGAGGAACATTTGCTTAAGTAAGGGCAGATGTGAAACCATTAACCGTCCAAGCCAGATATCAAACCACTATATCATCAAAATTATCAAGAAGGGATGACCAGGCTCTTGGGGACTCTGTGATCACGTGAAGAAATTTGTAGGAGTGAACATTCAGTCGTGTTGGCTGCTTAAGACTTCAAAAAGATACTCGCTATATTAAACTTTTCATCCCTAACTTTTTTCAAGTCGGATATATTAGAAGAAACTGTATTGTGACAAGATAGATGAGATGAGAATGTTAATCTACCTATTTTCAGATACAATGCAGTTCCGGTGGCCAGCTATATGTATTATTAGCGAATAGGTGGTAGATGAGAACCAATAGGTGGTAGATGAGAACCAATAGGTGGTAGTAGAGTACCAATAGGTGATGGTTGAGAACCAATATAGGTGGTGGTTCAGAACCAATAGGTGGTAGTTGAGGCAGAGAATATGAGCCCCCAAAAATGTGTCTTGGATGCAAGTAGTACCACCCATGGCGGCCTGGAATGGAAACGACAGCAGAGCGGAAGAGCTGCAGAATGGAAGGCCATGGTCCGGAACACTGGTCCGCGAGAGACTACATGCTCCCGTATGTGAAATCTGGGAAATGTGTCCAAGACTTTAAGTCCCCCATCACTGTCTTAAGGTCAGCATGCGTCGTCATATACTGATGCTGTACCGAGACGACCTTTGAGCCACTTTGCACCTATAAACAACAGCAAGACAAGGGGTTGAAGGTTTGGTTAATGTTAATAGCCTTGACTGACGGTCAATTTACTCGAGCCAGACGGGCGAGGACCAGCTGTGTCTATGCTCGAGTGACAGGATGAACAACCAAGCAAAGGGGTTGTTGTTGTTTATCTCCCTATCACGGGGTTGTTGTTATAGTATTATAGATGTGTTTATTCGTAAGATGACAGACGCTGCCCAATATACTCGCCTCTAAGGGCGAGTATATTGGGCAGAAATTGTGAGGTTGATTGAAAAACACAACTTTTCCTTCCTTCCCTCCCTCTCCCTCCCCTCTCACTCCCTCCCTCTCTCCCTCCCTCTCCCTCCCTCCCTCTCCCTCCCATCATCCCTCCCTGTCTCCTATCTTTACCCGTAAGCACTAGCACCCTCCCCAGCATCACCCCTCCACAGCACACCCTCCCCCCCACCACAATAACAGAGCCCTCACCGCTCTTCTCTACCAATAAGCAGTGTTGGGGGAAGCGAGTTTTATGCAACGCACAAACAGAACTCCGGTTGATGTTTTATCCGGCTTTGACGCAGTCATCAATAACGCGGATAACTGTTTTTGCAATAATATTACACCAGCGATGCGTTCAACCACGCCACTCTCTTTGAACGACTGATCGCATAAACAAAGCAAGTTGATTACTTTGTTGATTGAGGGATACGCTTGTACAGCCGCTTGCTTGATTGTGTCGGGGCGGGGAAAATGGTGTTCAGTTTGCACTTATGCCTGGCCCTGGGATCCTTATACCTATTACTGATACAGGTCACTATTGTTCCTGATACAGAACACTCCACATACTGATACAGGTCACTACTGTTCTTGATACAGAACACTCCACATACACAACACACCTGATCCCATAACAATTACGCTTCTGACATATAAACGATTTATCTGCCCGTGACACAACACACATCTGCTACAGATTGCAACACTCTTAACATAGATACACAATTAACACACTTGCCCCTGATACGCAAGCACAATTACCCCTGATAAACAACACCTATCCCTGATATATAACACTCCTGCCCCTGACACGGGGGCCGGAGTGTTAATCCCCATCCGTGTCTGAAAGATCATTACAACTAAGCACAGGAAGATAAGTACAATGTAATCACACTGAGGGACCACTCCTCTAAAACGAGACGCAGTAGGCAAAATTAAAACACGGTGATATTAATGTGCTCCGTCACACCTGCCTCGATAGGTTGGGCAGGAGCGAACGTTTCTGGTTAAGCCAAACGGTTGAATTTTTAACGGAGTGGCAAAATGGAACGAGGAGGACTAGGGAAGGGGAGGGGAGGACTCTTCAAATCAGTGCCAACCACAACAGACCCATGCTATGCCAGGCTGCCGTGTTTTCCCTTGTAAGGGAGTGGCTTGATCGTTTCGAGACTGAACAAGGGTTAAAGATCCAGTCTCCCTCGAGCAAACACTTGACACTAATACTTGGCTCTGCCTTACAGGAGCATCTTGGTGACCAGCTCGCCATGGGGATTCCACGACTATCACTCCACTAAGTCGCTGCTGCTGCTGTTTGAGCTCAGACTAGGGACAGTGTTTACCTGGAGTGGGTTCCAAGGGTTCTTTACTTCCCAAGTTGGGCATGGGGCCCAGGTTTGTCCAAGAATAAGTTGATCTAAAGGGCTGTTGCTTGGAGCGGCCCGTAGGCCCACACATTCACTAGAACACATTTGGTCCGGCACTTACTGTTGTGTATAAAATGAGGTTGTGTATGTTGTTGATTTGAGGGCCACACTGACTACCTTAAGCTGACAGCATCATGAGGTAAGTTATGCTTAAATATACTGGAGAGAGGCCAGGTGGCTCAGGAAGGGGTATTTTGGGCCGAGGCCGCCCAGTGGAGTGCATTTATGTCATTTTTGAGTAGGTGAGAGTGTGTCTACGTAAGTATTATTCTGCTTAATGCACGCCACACCACCACCGCCACACACAGTGACGTTAGAAAGAACTTTTTCAGTGTCAGAGTAGTTAGTACAGTGAAATGCATTAGGCAGTGATGTGGTGGAGGCTGACTCCATACACAGTTTCAAATGTAGATATGATAGAGCCCAGTAGGCTCTTGAATCTGTACACCAGTTGATTGACAGTTGAGGGGCAGGACCAATGAGCCAGAGCTCAACCCCCGAAAGCACAACTAGGTGAGTACAACTAGGTGAGTACACCACCACCACACCCTCTGATGGAAGCCATCATGGGTAAGGGAAATCAATGGTCCCCGGCCAGGCAAGATATAGAAGCACCAAGCCCACCCGTCACTCACGTTAACTGCATGCAAACACTTCATAAAAGATACCCAAACTGGACTCTTCCTGGGGCGCCTTTGGGAGTCTTAGGGGAGTCGCCTGGACGACTTAGGGGCGCCTGACAGCTGGGTGGACAGCGCTTCGGATTGGTAGTCCTGAGTTTCCGGGTTCGATTCCCGGTGGAGGCGGAGACAAATGGGCAAAATGTTTCTTTCACCCCTGATGCCCCTGTTACCTAGCAGTAAATAGGTACCTGGGAGTTAGACAGCTGCTACGGGCTGCTTCCTGGAGGTGAGGGCCTGGTCGAGGACCGGGCCGCGGGGACACTAAGCCCCGAAATCATCTCAAGATAACCTCAAGATAACCTTCCAGCATGCTTGCAACCCAGAGGTAGTTCTCAATCCTCCATTCCTCTCCCCTCACTTTCTCCTTCACATTCCCCTCACTCGCTCTTTCTCTCTTCCTCCTCCACTCTCCCCTCTCTTCCTCCTCCACTCTCCCCTCTCTTCCTCCTCCACTCTCCCCTCTCTTCCTCCTCGCCATCTCCTCCCCAGCGGGTACTGGGAACGCGGGAGACTGTGCGCCCGCGATGGGCCCAGGTGTCCCCCGACCCGTTGTGGTGAAGGTTTCCGGACACCTGTGACGTTCATCACTTAAACGGTGACGTCCTACGTCTATTCCAGCCACCTTAGACGAAGAGCGAGGGCCACGCAAACTATACAGGTGGTGATCGCGTGCGCGGATTGCGTGACACGCCCATGGGGATACCCCCCGACCGTCGCGGCGCGATCAGCGGACCGACAGAGGGTAAACACTGTCGGTTATTGATTCTCAGGGACGCTGGCTGGACACCAGCAGGTGTTAACGCAACAACCGGACACGTCACTTGTTTACCAACACCCGACTTTCGTTAAACAACTACACCACAAACCGGGCTGTGGTGGGTATGTGGGCCGCTCCAAGCAACAGCCTAGTGGATCAAACTCTCACAAGTCAAGCCTGGCCTCGAGCCGGCCTTGGGGAGTAGAAGAACTCCCAGAACACCATCAAGCAGGTATCAACCAGGTAACACACGTGCATGTGATTACACAGTACAGACTCCTCAGGGGAATAGATAATAGACAGACTATTTGACAAGGGGAGGAAACGCATATGGAAGCCATGTAGCCTATATAAGCCACAAAGACCGTATACAGCTTCCTCATCAGATGTGTCACGATGTGCAATAAACTAATATGTAATGGAAGCCCTTTTTCAAGGGTTCCACTTACGCAGTCCTCAATCAGGCTTTTGTACACGTATCCACATAACCGTCAGCAGCCCAGTTGATCAGCACTTCCTGGGTGATGACAAGGAAAGCAGTTGCTAATCTCAATAACAGATCAATGATAAAATCCAATGAACTAGGACAAAGAGACTCGGAACTTTATCCAGAGTGTCTTTGGGTCAAAGTTCAAATCACCGTTCTTGCAGACGTGACAACAATCCAATTTAAACTAGAACAAAAGAGAAGTACTCGGTAATCAAATTAAAAACTTAGACTTATACATGGATGTACGTTCAAAGTTGATTACTTTACAAAAAACTAGCTCATTATTTAAAGACAAAGTCATAATAGTTTGCTATATCAAGAAGTAATCCGAGGGGAAACAAGTAGGAAGTAATCTAAGGGGGAAATTAAGTAGGAAGTAATCCTAGGGGAAATAAGCGAACCACACAAGCGTTCTTGCCTCAACCAATACAAGAATATGTTACATTTCAGCCTTCGTGTGTCCCAAAGTTAACACAACCGTCTCTCTCTCTTTGCTTCCCAGACTTTACTTACACACGTGTTTAACTCAGTTTACGGTATTTCAGTAAATTTGTTTGCAAGGGCTAAAGAAAACGGGCTCAATACTAACGAAAGAAAAAACCTAAATCATACCTAGGTAGATTCAGATGCTATTTAGTGTTCTTTAGTGATTTGAATAAGTGGATTCAGAACACCTCCTGAAGACGAACACAAAAAAGGGGGCGAAAGGGGGGGGGGGGAATAAGAGCATCTGAGAGAACACCTGAGAGTGAGAATACCTGAGAGGGAGAACACCTGAGGGCAAAACCCAGTTGTTTATCCCTAAACAAGTTTAACCACAAACAAGACGCGCCACAACACAAACACTACAATTACTCTACCCAACTATTGTTTACGAAAAAAAACTAACTTTGTTTTTTTTTTTTAAAGTTAATTTGTAAATAAAATACTTTACCTTCCAGTGATACAACACGTACATCGGTTCAAACCGCTGTTAATTCGCCGCTAATGAAAGTGGAAACGAAGATAATTAAGCCATAATTGCTATTTATTTGGTGATTCATTCCTATTAAATTTACTAGTGACAGCCTTCGCCCCAACGGAGATAAATGCTTTCTAGGGGAATTAAATTTTTGTTATGTATTAAGTGGTAGATAGTGAGGTAAAATATACGCTGCTAACAAGGGATATATATATATATATATATATATATATATATATATATATATATATATATATATATATATATATATATATATATATATATATGCAAACAAGCCTGAATGGTCCCCAGGACTATATACAACTGAAAACTCACACCCCAGAAGTGACTCGAACCCATACTCCCACAACTGGTATGTACAGGGACGCCTTAATCCGGTCGTGATGGTCAAGCGGATTAAGGCGTCCCTGTACATACCAGTTGTGGGAGTATGGGTTCGAGTCACTTCTGGGGTGTGAGTTTTCAGTTATATATATATATATATATATATATATATATATATATATATATATATATATATATATATATATATATATATATATATATATACCCCAATAACACCCAACATCACACGTGAAGCTCCAGCTCACGTATCTAAATAGATATGTTCCATCTGTACAGAGCGCTGTCCACTCGGCCGCCAGGCCCTTGGATGCGTGCGTGCATGCGTGCGTATTTCCGTCTTCCGTGCGTGCGGTCATGCAATCAAGCAAGTACGCATGTAATGGCTCTTGACCCTTTGGCTTATAACTATTCACTAAACTGTATATAGAGTTACACCCATCTTAATCCACTTGAAGCTTAACCCACTTAATAAAGTAATGCTCAGAAAACCGTCTACTTCTAACAACACATACACTTATATCACACTTATAACATCACACACAAGGGGGCCTCGTAGCCTGGTAGGGTGCCTCGTAGCCTGGTGGAAAGCGCGCAGGACTCGTAATTCTGTGGCGCGGGTTCGATTCCCGCACGAGGCAGAAACAAATGGGCAAAGTTTCATTCACCCTAAGTGCCCCTGTTACCTAGCAGTAAATAGGTACCTGGGAGTTAGTCAGCTGTCACGGGCTGCTTCCTGGGGTGTGTGTGTGTGGTGTGGGAAAAAAAAGTAGTTAGTAAGTTAGTAGCTAGTTAGTAAACAGTTGATTGACAGTTGAGAGGCGGGCCGAAAGAGCAAAGCTCAACCCCCGCAAAAACACAACTAGTAAACATACACTTATAACATCACACACACTTATAACATCACACACACTTATAACATCACACACACTTATAACATCACACACACTTATAACATCACACACACTTATAACATCACACACACTTATAACATCACACACACTTATAACATCACACACACTTATAACATCACACACACTTATAACATCACACACACTTATAACATCACACACACTTATAACAACACACTTACATCAGACAAGACAAAACAAAATAAAAAAAAAGGCTCCCCAAAGTACGAAACAATCTAATTCACAGATTCTAAATTCAAATCCCTGCAGGTCGGCATTCAATACCCGACCGTCCACCAAGTGCTTGGGCACCATTCCTTTCCACCCCCCGTCCCATCCCAAATCCTTATCCTGAACCCCTTCCCAGTGCTATATAACTCGTAATGGCTTGGCGCTTTCCCCCTCCCCTGATAATTTCCTTCCTTCCTTCAACTGGAACGACACCATTATCTAACAGTCAAAAATCCTATATTAAAAAAAAAAGGGAAACTGGAACAAGCATTGAGAAGCAAGAAAGTTATAAGAGATATTACTTAACAAACTAAAGACTCCAATATTATCCCCCGACACCAATGATATTTGACGACGTCCTCTCCGATAGCTTGGCAGCGATGCCATACTCAGAACATTCAGATCAACAATATCACTTTCTGTAACGATAGCTGCAGTCTAATAGCCTCGTCATTGGTGCCATCGGCACTTCAATAGGCACTGGGCACTTACCAACCCGTGGCACCGGTACTCGCAGATACAACTAGCAATGGTGCCGTGTTCAGGCCCGCTTAGTGCTCTGTTGGTGCTGGCCCCTGGTGACCTGTCAGCGGCCAGTGCTGCCCCCTGGTGACCGTCAGCGTCCAGTGCTGCCCCCTGGTGACCGTCAGCGTCCTGTGCCGCCCCCTGGTGACCGTCAGCGTCCTGTGCTGCCCCCTGGTGACCGTCAGCGTCCAGTGCTGCCCCCTGGTGACCGTCAGCGTCCTGTGCTGCCCCCTGGTGACCGTCAGCGTCCAGTGCTGCCCTCTGGTGACCGTCAGCGTCCAGTGCTGCCCCCTGGTGACCGTCAGCGTCCTGTGCTGCCCCCTGGTGACCGTCAGCGTCCTGTGCTGCCCCCTGGTGACCGTCAGCGTCCTGTGCTGCCCCCTGGTGACCGTCAGCGTCCAGTGCTGCCCCCTGGTGACCGTCAGCGTCCAGTGCTGCCCCCTGGTGACAGTCAGCGTCCAGTGCTGCCCCCTGGCGACCGTCAGCGTCCTGTGCCGCCTCCTGTTGGAACTACGGCTCTTCCCCCTCCTGGAAACTATAAGATGCAGGTCCAGGAGCTGTTACTCAACCCACTTAAGAGTTACTTAAGACACGTAATGTTTCTCACGAATACCATTCACAAAGGACATGTAGACTACACAGTTCCCTACCCCCCAACACCCCCCTCTTCTTCCTTATATCTCTTCCCTGTCTTACTTACCCCCCCCCCCACCTTCCCTACCCCCTGATACCCTATGACGCTCCTCTTAAGACGCCATTGTGTAGTTAAGACCAGCAGAGAGCTTGGCTTACGTTTAATTGGATTACCTTCCCTTAAGAGACAGCCAGGTGAGTGGGTGCAGCCAGGGTGAGTGGTGACAAGCCAGGTTGAGTGGGTGACGCCAAGGTGAGTGGGGTGACGCCGGGTGAGTGGGGTGACAGCAGGTGAGTGGGTGTCGCCAGGGTGAGTGGGTGACAGCCGGGGTGAGTGGGTGACAGCCAGGGGTGGTGGGTGACAGCAGGGTGAGTGGGTGACAGCCAGGGTGAGTGGGTGACAGCCAGGGTGAGTGGGTGACAGCCAGGGTGAGTGGGTGACAGCCAGGGTGAGTGGGTGACAGCCAGGGTGAGTGGGTGACAGCCAGGGTGAGTGGGTGACAGCCAGGGTGAGTGGGTGACAGCCAGGGGTGAGTGGGTGACAGCCAGGGTGAGTGGGTGACAGCCGGGTGAAGTGGTACAGCCAGGGTGAGTGGGTGACAGCCAGGGTGAGTGGGTGACAGCCAGGGTGAGTGGGTGACAGCCAGGGTGAGTGGGTGACAGCCAGGGTGAGTGGGTGACAGCCAGGGTGAGTGGGTGACAGCCAGGGGTGAGTGGGTGACAGCCAGGGTGAGTGGGTGACAGCCAGGGGTGAGTGGGTGACAGCCAGGGTGAGTGGGTGACAGCCAGGGTGAGTGGGTGACAGCCAGGGTGAGTGGGTGACAGCCAGGGTGAGTGGGTGACAGCCAGGGTGAGTGGGTGACAGCCAGGGGTGAGTGGGTGTTCTAGTGTTTTGACTACCACGCTTGTTAATGATACGGTTCTATAATTTAGAGGTTCCTCTAAAGGAAATTGAGGAAATTTAGAAGAAATTGGTGCTATGTTTGCCTTTTTCCACATATTACCTAAGATTCCTGTGCACAGGAATGTGTGTGTGTGTGTGTGTGTGTGTGTGTGTGTGTGTGTGTGTGTGTGTGTGTGTGTGTGTGTGTGTGTGTGTGTGTGTGTGTGTGTGTGTGTGTGTATTCACCTAGTTGTGCTTGCGGGAGTTGAGCATTGCTCTTTCGGACCGCCTCTCAACTGTCAATCAACTGTTACTTACTACTAACTAATTTTTTGCTCACACACACACCCAGGAAGCAGTCCGTAACACATCGGGCTGATTCGGACAGCTACGTTACTGTAACAGTTAGGAGCATCAGGGTGAAAGAAACCCTGCCCCATCTGTTTCCGCCGGTGCCGGAAATCGAACCCGGGCCACAGGACTACGTATCCAGCGTGCTGTCCACTCAACCACCAACGTCGTAACACACACACACACACACACACTAGTGTTGTGTGTGTGTGTGTGTGTGTTTTCGGGGGGGGGGGTGGTAGGGGTAAGGTTGACGGAGGGAGACTGAACACAGAGCTGTCAATACCAAGGCGAGTGACGGAAGGTAAACAGAAGAAGTGTGTCTGGCGCGCAGTAACACTTATTTCAGAACTGACAGATCGGGAAGGGAGGAGAAAGGAGGGGGATGGGGGGAGGGAGTCGACTTCCAGGATTGACAGAGAGGTCCAGGAGAAGGGGGGGAGGGAGTCGACTTCCAGGATTGACAGAGAGGTCCAGGACAAGGGGGGGAGGGAGTCGACTTCCAGGATTGACAGAGAGGTCTAGGAGAAGGGGGGGAGGGAGTCGACTTCCAGGATTGACAGAGAGGTCCAAGAGAGGGGGGGGAGGGAGTCGACTTGCAGGATTGACAGAGAGGTCCAGGAGAAGGGGGGGAGGGAGTCGACTTCCAGGATTGACAGAGAGGTCCAGGAGGGAAGGGGGGGGGTTGAGGGACGACTTCCATTTACTAGAAATCAAATGGTTGATTGGAAAGGCTTGCTTAGATTTCCCAAATGTCGGACGCCGCATGCAAGCCTGTTAGATCAACCGAGGCTAACTCTACTGATCCTCTCCAGGAGGCCTCCCACAACAGTTCTGTAACTCCCGAGTGCCTATTTTCTGCTAGGTGAGCATAGGCATCAGGTGAAAGGAAAACGCCGCTTAAAACCCCCCTCCTGTCCGGGCGCGGTAATCGAACTCGGGATCATTTGGTTGCGAAGCCACTGTGCTACAGAACCCTTAAGTATTGCTTACTCGAATACTGTTTACCAGGACGACCTGCCCTGGAGTGCCTGCCTGCCTGCCTGTCTGTCTGTCTGTCTGTCTGTCTGTCTGTCTGTCTGTCTGTCTGTCTGTCTGTCTGTCTGTCTGTCTTCCTGTTTGTCTATCTCTGTCTCTCTCTTTTTGCCTGTACAATTCTGGAGCTAATATTGCCTCATACCTCCGAAATGTGTCCTCGTGTATCATCTGTGTACAGACCTGTTGACCCCCCCCAACCTCACCGTTGTGGATCCTGTTGACCCCCCCCCCAACCCCACCTCACCGTTGTGGATCCTGTTGACCGCTCCACACCGGAAGCGTTGCGTGTTAGGGCCGTGGTACTGCACAGTAGGGAGCGGGGAAGCCATATATATGGCTTTCCACACCTCTAGTAATACACTCAATAGTTTCACCAACCCCCAAAAATGGATACTCATCCCCTCCCCTCCTCTACATAGGTACACTCTCCCCCCCCCTCTACAGAGGTACACCCCCCTCTACACAGGTACACCCGCCCCCCCTCTACACAGGTACGCCAATTCCCCTGTAATAACATTTATTTGTACTTTAAAACCATCGTATATTTATTCACCTCATTTAACGGCACTTACGCGCTACCAAGTCTTACCCATCCCAAAGTCCTCACGTTAATTAGACCTCCAAGTCCCAAAGTCTTAACGTTGATAGCCCACACGTCTTAAGACTTCGTAAGAGTTGACCTTCAGTATCACGCACGCTTCTTCAACCACACCCTTGTTGAGAGGCGGGGACCCAAGAGCCATAGCTCAACCGCAAACACAAAGTTGTGAGTACAACTAGGTGAGTACACATCCAAGGGCCCCCCCCCCCACAACAATTGTTGCTTAAAGGGGGTTATCAAAATCGCCATTTAAAATGCACTCACTACATAGCCTTTTAATTAGCCATTCTGAGTGCATTAGCTTGCAACCACAGACTGCACTAATTGATGCCGTTTTCCAACTTTTAACTGCAGGTTACGTCCACTGCGGGATGCAGATCCATTGCATTTCTGCAATGTAACCCATTTGAAAAAAAAACGGACAACTTGTTATGATCTGCACCACCGCACAATCACAAATATCGCAGAACCGCACAATCAATATTTTTAAAATGTCCAAACAATCGCCACTGATCACCGACAGAAACATCACAGCATCACATATAGCAAAACGTACAATCTTTAACCCAATACAACTTACAATCACCACCGAAGAACAGCCCACGCCTTAAAATACGGCTGAATTAACAAAAAATCCAACACGTACAATCACTTTAAATACAACAGAACCGCAATGTCTCCACCAGCACGAACCATTTAACTGAAACAAAGAGACAGGATACACTCAGTCCGCCAGATGGACAAGCTCCAACGTGACAACAACTCCAGACAAACCAACCTGAAAAAAAATAATATCCCTCAAATAACACCAACGGTGAGGAATACTTGAATATTCCAGAGCATTTTATTACCTCTTAAAAATCACTAAACCACAAATTAAGCAACTTTTAATATCAGAGCAGCACACTCTCCACTGTGTGTATAGTACACTCTCCACTGTGTGTATAGTACACTCTCCACTGTGTGTATAGTACACTCTCCACTGTGTGTATAGTACACTCTCCACTGTGTGTATAGTACACTCTCCACTGTGTGTATAGTACACTCTCCACTGTGTGTATAGTACACTCTCCACTGTGTGTATAGTACACTCTCCACTGTGTGTATAGTACACTCTCCACTGTGTGTATAGTTCACTCTCCACTGTGTGTATAGTACACTCTCCACTGTGTGTATAGTACACTCTCCACTGTGTGTATAGTACAGTCACCACTGTGTAAATAGTACACTCTCCACTGTGTCTATAGCACACTCTCCACTGTGTATATAGTACAGTCACCACTGTGTAAACGGTACAACAGTTTATCACTTACACACAAATTCTCAGATAATGTAATTTACGCCCTCAAGCACTTTAAAACATAAATAACAACCATTCACACACACACACAGCTTGTGTGTGTGTGTGTGTGTGTGTGTGTGTGTGTGTGTGTGTGTGTGTGTGTGTACTCACCTAGTTGTGTTTGCGGGGGTTGAGCTCTGGCTCTTTGGTCCCGCCTCTCAACCGTCAATCAACAGGTGTACAGATTCCTGAGCCTATCGGGCTCTGTCATATCTACACTTGAAACTGTGTATGGAGTCAGCCTCCACCACATCACTTCCTAATGCATTCCATTTGTCAACCACTCTGACACTAAAAAAGTTCTTTCTAATATCTCTGTGGCTCATTTGGGCACTCAGTTTCCACCTGTGTCCCCTTGTGCGTGTTCCCCTTGTGTTAAATAGACTGTCTTTATCTACCCTATCAATCCCCTTCAGAATCTTGAATGTGGTGATCATGTCCCCCCTAACTCTTCTGTGTGTGTGTGTGTGTGTGTGTGTGTGTGTGTGTGTGTGTGTGTGTGTGTGTGTGTGTGTGTGTGTGTGTGTGTGTGTGTGTGTGTGTGTTTGTGTGTGTGTGTGTGTGTGTGTGTGTGTTTGTGTATGTGTGTGTATGTAAGTGTGTATGTAAGTGTGTCTGTCCACGCGCGCGCCCGAGCGCCCGCGCAAGTTGTGAACGTCCAGCACTAGGCCTATACTAAAATCTGAAATGCGTCCCATTTCCAGAAGCTCACTGTTCACCACTCGTTTCCAGCACCAAACACCGTCATGAAATACACGCAGAACATTCCCCGTGAACATATATATATACATTAATATGTGAGGGACAAGCAGGGTACTTTGGAGAGGTTGGGGGCGGCCTCCGCGGAGCCCCCCGAGCAGCAGGGATCGCCCCAGCAAGCAGCACCTCGCCGCCTTAAAGTGAAACAGTTGATACCATCCTGGGGGACACACACACACATCTCCAAACTCTCTTGGCCTGCTCTGCACCACCACTCGTACCTACACTAGCAACACCTGGACTCCCGCACTGTGTTGCTGGGGTGTCGGCCCCACCACACACACACACACACAGGGTGTATCGCCCACCCTGATTTTAGGGAACTAAAAAAAATAAAAACACTACAGGGAAGGGGAGAGAGCGCGGAATGTCCTCCTCCTCCAACGTCTCTCCAATCACTGGCGGCAGAGCCGGCCGGCAACCCCCTTGAACCACCCGCCATCGACGGGAGGAGCCAGGGAGGGGAGAGAGAGAGAGAGAGAGGGAAAAGAGAGGGGAGAGGTGAGAGAAAGAAGATGGGGAGAGGGGAGGGAAAACGGGTGGAGCGGGGGAAAGGTGGGTGAGAGTTGAGTGGAAAAGGAAACATGGATAGTTGCAGAGAGGAAAACACTCGGCATTTGTTTTGCCTTACTTTGAGGTCTTCTGAGAGTGAGTTTGGATGTGGGCTATTGCTGAGGTGGTGGTCTCTCTCTCTCTCTCTCTCTCTCTCTCTCTCTCTCTCTCTCTCTCTCTCTCTCTCTCTCTCTCTCTCTCTCTCTCTCTCTCTCTCTCTCTCTCTCTCTCTCTCTCTCTCTCTCTCTCTCTCTCTCTCTCTCTTCTCTCTCTCTCTCTCTCTCTCTCGCTCTCTCTCTCGCTCTCTCTCTCTCTCTCTCTCTCTCTCTCTCTCTCTCTCTCTCTCTCTCGCTCTCTCGCTCTCTCGCTCTCTCGCTCTCTCGCTCTCTCTCTCGCTCTCTCGCTCTCTCTCTCTCTCTCTCTCTCTCTCTCTCTCTCTCTCTCTCTCTCTCTCTCTCTCTCTCTCTCTCTCTCTCTCTCTCTCTCTCTCTCTCTCTCTCTGTACTCACCTAGGTGTGCTTGCGGGGGTTGAGCTCTGGCTCCTTGGTCCCGCCTCTCAACTGTCAATCAACTGGTGTGCAGATTCCTGAGCCTACTGGGCTCTATCATATCTACATTTGAAAATGTGTATGAAGTCAGCCTCCACCACATCACTGCCTAATGCATTCCATTTACTAACTACTCTGACACTGAAGTTTTTTTCTACTGTAGCTGTGTTGGCCTGTTCGACGACCGGGCCGCGGGGACGCTAAGTCCCGGAAGCACCTCAAGATAAGGTAACCTCATTTGGGTACTCACTTTCCACCTGTGTCCCATTGTTCGCGTACCATTCGTATTAAACACTATCTTTATCTACCCTCTCAATTCCTCTGAGAATTTTGTAGGTTGTTATTCATGTCTCCCTTTACTCTTCTGTCTTCCTGTGTCGTGAGGGTTCAGTTCTATTAGTCTTTCCTCATAGCTCAATCCTCTCAGCTCGGGGACTAGCCCGGTGGCATATCTCTGAACCTCTTCTAACTTCGTTTTGTGTTTGACTAGATGTGAACTCCACGCTGGAGCCGCATATTGCAGTACTGGTCTGACATATGAGGTATACAAGGTTCTGAATGATTCCTTACAAAAGTTTCTGAAGGCAGTTCTTATATTCGCCACCCTTGCATACGCCGCTGATGCTACCCTTTTGGTGTGGGCTTCAGGGGACAGGTCTGGTGAGATACCAACCCCGAGATCTTTCTCTCGTCCTGACTCCTGAAGGAATTCCTCTCCCAGCTGGTACCTTGTGTTTGGCCTCCGGCTCCCTAGGCTTATGTTCATCACCTAGCACTTGCTCCAAGTTAAACTCTAGTACCCATTTGTTGGACCATTCCTTCAGTCTGTCCAGGTCATCCTGCAGCCGCTTGCTGTCCTCCTCTGTCTTAATCCTTCTCAAAATTTTAGTATCAGCAAGCATTGAGAGGAATGAGTCTATACCTTCTGGACGATCATTCCCGTATATCCGAAACAAGACCAGTCCGAGTACAGAACCCTACGGGACTCCGCTGGTGACGTCACGCCAGTCTGAGGTCTCACCCCTCATAGTAACTCTCTGCTTCCTGTTGTTTAGGTACTCCCTTATCCATTGGAGCACCCTACCACTTACTCCAGCTTGTTTTTCCAACTCATGCAACAGCTTCTTATGGGGTACTGTGTCAAAAGCTTTCTGACAGTCCAAGAAAATGCAATCTACCCATCCTTCTCTTTCTTGATTGATGCTTGTTGCTGGGTCATAGAATTATATTAAACCTGGTGAGACACGACTGGCGACGGGTTACAACGTCACTTCTCTCCAGATGTGCTAACACCTTAAGCCATCGTAAGAGAACACCTTAAGTCATCGTAAGAGAACACCTTAAGTCATCGTAAGAGAACACTTTAAGTCATCGTAAAAGAACACCTTAATGACCCCGGCTCAACCCACATCCTGGCAACCTCTACAAGTTCGCAAACTGTTTCATAAATACCGACAAAGTTGCCACGATTAAGAACAAGATGTACAGGTTTCGTAAGTGAACACGTCAGTCCTTGATGAACCCCTGGTCTCTGGTCAGGTACGGTGAGTCGGGTCACAGCCATGGTTCCCCACAACACAATCCACCGAGCGCTTTACATCCAGGTCCCCAGTTACCGTCAGACTACACAAGGGTGATGAAGGACCCAGGTTGAATTGGGGGCTCGAACTCGGGTCCTCTAGCTTGCGAGAGGGGAGCATGCTAGCCAGCACACACAACAGGGGTGCACACAACACAACCTGCTTGTTGTACTGACATGTCGAGGTTTGTGTTTCTAGCTGCAAGTAACAACTGGGTGTTGCACTCTGGGGATCCGGTGTGTTGCTCAAGGGGCCTCGTAGCCTGGTGGATAGCGCGCAGGACTCGTAATTCTGTGGCGCGGGTTCGATTCCCGCACGAGGCGGAAACAAATGGGCAAAGTTTCTTTCACCCTGAATGCCCCTGTTACCTAGCAGTAAATAGGTACCTGGGTGTTAGTCAGCTGTCACGGGCTGCTTCCTGGGGGTGGAGGCCTGGTCGAAGACCGGGCCGCGGGGACACTAAAGCCCCGAAATCATCTCAAGATAACCTCAAGATAACACACACGGCCAGGTGGTAATATGTAGTGTTGCACACAGCCATGCCCATCACCACAATACATAAATAATTATAATAGTGGTGTAAACTGTCATATAATCAATTTTATTGACAAAATAATCCGCATTGTAGGCTATATTCAACAAAAAGACTCAAGACCTTAATATGCTCGAGGTGTGAGTGGTATAGTGACCAAGGCAGAGGACGTACCTGGTTGATGGGGTTCTGGGAGTTGTTCTACTCCCCATGCCCGGCCCGAGGCCAGACTTGACTTGTGAGAGTTTGGTCCACCAGGCTGTTGCTTGGAGCGGCCCGCAGGCCGGGGCCTGCGACTCGGGCGCACAAAGGGACAAAAAAAAAAAACTACTTGGCTCAGAAAAGGGAAACACAAATTTTTATATAGACGACAAAACACGAAGCTCAACACTGAAGGCAACTACATTACCAGGGGTAACTGACAACACTAAATGCAACGCTGGCCAACACGTCTCGACCTGCCACTAGGACGTTGTATACGCTACCTACGTGAGACCAGCGTTACAATATGCAGCTCCAGTGTGGAATCACCTCCAGAAATAACAGCGATTATTTCTGGAGGTACCCCAGCGTTAAGTCCAGAAGTTGACTAAGCGACTTGTCAATTACTTTACCAAAAAGACTTAATCAAGAAGGCCACTACAAGACTGGTTCCAAAACTTTGAGGACTTGACCTGTGGGACTTAACCTCACAGAGACGGGACAGGGCCTCGCTTGAGCGGTGTTGATCAGGAGTCATCACAACAATTTAACGTTTAGTGTTGAGCAGTGTTGAACAGGGGCAACTCATCAACACATTGTAATGAATCTGCAATATTTATGTGACATATCTGTCATGTCAGACAATCAAACAGGGACAAAATACATGATGTAATGTTGTCAATCACTGTCGACAACTCTCATGTTGTGAAGAACACAAAAGCGATGAGACAGAGAAACAGAGAGAGAGCAAGAGAAAGATAAGGTAATTTTCAGGAGAAAGCGCTAAGTCATTACGACTATATAGCACTTGGAAGGAATCAGGATAAGGATTTGGGATGGGACGGGGGGAAGGAATGGTGCCCAACCACTTGGACGGTCGGGGATTAAACGCAGACCTGCATGAAGCGAGACTGTCGCTCTACCTTCCAGCCCAAGTGGTTGGACAGAGAGAGCAAGTGTATTCACCAAGGAGAGTGTGAAAGCGTGTGTGTGTGTGTACTCACTTGTTTTACTCAGTTGTGCTTGCGGGGGTTGAGCTTCGGCTCTTTGGTCCCGCCTCTCACACGCCTGTGTGTGTGTGTGTGTGTGTACTCACCTATTTGTGCTTGCGGGGGTTGAGCTTTGACTCTTTGGTCCCGCCTTTCAACTGTCAATCAACTGGTGTACTGATTCCTGAGCCTACTGGGCTCTATCATATCTACATTTAAAGCTGTGTATGGAGTCAGCCTCCACCACATCACTGCCTAATTAATGCATTTCACCTGTTAACCACTCTGACACTGAAAAAGTTCTTTCTAACGCCCCTGAGGCTCATTTGGGTACTCAGTTTCCACCTGTGTCCCCTTGTTCGCGTACCGCCAGTGTTGAATAGTTTATCCTTGTCTACCCTGTCAATTCCCCTGAGGATTTTGTAGGTAGTGATCATGTCTCCCCTCACTCTTCTGTCTTCCAGTGTCTTCTGTGTGTGTGTGTGTGTGTGAAACGAATCTACTACGTCCTCAAAATGCTTGAGTGTGGTCACTAGGTTCCCCACAATTAGTATCTCTACACCAGACATTCTCAACGGGAGCGAATTATATTATTGTCATATATAACTGAATTTTTCTTAAAAAAAAAAATAATGATTTCATAAACATTATTCGTATACTAAAATTAAGAGATTTGCATCTTAACCTGCTTATAGTGATTCCAAATTCATGTCCTTTCTTCAGTTTGAGACAAACATGTTTTAAACATGTTGCGTCGTGTATACGACGCGTGGTGCTGATGTTTAGCAGTCTGAACAGCAAGGCTGAACAGCAAGGCTGAACAGCAAGGCTGAACAGCAAGTCTGAACAACAAAGTCTGAACAGCAAGTCTGAACAGCTCGCGCGGCTGTTTCCTAATTCTCGTGGTGATGTTCTGAGGTTTAATGGTATTGATGTTGTTATAATAACTGAATGAACTACGTTACAAGTGAACAAAACATCACTGGCTTATTATATTTGCATATATCCCTCCCTAATCATTAATAATGACTGCTGGAAGGAAGTGTAGACAGTATCTGGAGGAGTATTGGGCTCATGACATTGTTGAAATGATCAGTTGACCCGAAACAATCTTTGTGTCTCGTATGATACAGCTCGTCTGAGATGTATGATACATCTCATCTGAAAATGAAGCCACGAAGGCTTCATGGCTTCATAAAGGTTTCATCGAGACTTTTGGAACAATTAACCAGAAAACATGCTGATAAAATGGACCAATCCAATATTTAAAAACGTAAAAAAAAAAAAACATTTTGAACAACGAAAATCATATTCCTTCTTTATTTAGAAAGAGTACACAAACAAATTAAAAAAAATGGGATGATGGAATCTTCACGAAATTGCACAAATCATTGGTGAAAATATTGCACGGTGTAGCTTGGAAATTTTTATGAAAACTGTGCTGTATCAAGATTCATGATGTGTTTAAAAGTAAAACATTACCATTGAGCAATGATTCAATTCAGAGAAGAGTTGTCTCCTGGTGCAGAAACCCAACTAGATGCAGAAAATAAAAACCAGAAAATACTCCATTCAAACTGATAAATGTAGAGATAGTGATAAGAGATGGTGATGAAGGTTAGTGATAGTGTAGCTATTCTTATGGCCTGTGCCCGTGTTATAGATGAAGGTGGTGAATGTGAGTAGGTGGTGAATGTGAGAAGGTGGTGAATGTGAGAAGGTTGTGAATGTGAGAAGGTGGTGAATGTGAGAAGGTTGTGAATGTGAGAAGGTGGTGAATGTGAGAAGGTGGTGAATGTGAGAAGGTGGTGAATGTGAGAAGGTTGTGAATGTGAGAAGATTGTGAATGCTACAATGTGTGATGAAATGTTCGTATAAAAAACCCCGATATAACAGGAATCATCTATTTTTGAGGCTTTGAGATCTTACCTTGAGAAAAAAAAGGTGTTCTTTGAAAACTTGGCACCTGTGCAACAGATGGCGCTCCATTCATGGAGAGCAAACATGAAGGATTTATTGCTCTCTAAACAAAAAAATTATGTCCTGCGGATTCTTACTGTGCATTGTGCCATACACCGCCATGATTTAGTTCTTAAAATAATAGTCTACGTTACAGTTGTGGTTCTCAGCTTTCTCGAAAAAACTCAATTAAGTTTCACTTAATCTTCACGCCAAGTTATGTACATTGCTAGAAAAATAGGTCATTTTTCGAACCAGTTTAGAAAAGTACTTCTTCAATAGCATGCCAGAGTTGAGAGAAATTACTGAAGATCTCTGAAATCAAGACCTCCAAAATTATACACATTATTTATTGTCACTGAAAGAGGAATTGAATAGCCGAATTTCTGATTGATTTTTCTTTTGAAGTCAAGCCATGGATGCTGGATCCTTTTGTTTGAGATATCGAATGTGTGAGTGAAACCAAACCTCACCTCACCTAACCTAACCTAACCAAACCTCACCTCACCTAACCTAACCTAACCAAACCTCACCTAACCAAACCTCACCTCACCTAACCTAACCAAACCTCACCTAACCAAACCTCACCTAACCTAACCTAACCTAACCTAACCTAACAAAACAAAACCTCACCTAACCAAACCTAACCTAACCTAACTTAACGTAACCTAACCAAATCTCACCTAACCTAACCTAACCTAACCAAATTT
>NC_091189.1:8620428-8690428 GCF_040958095.1 Procambarus clarkii
TGAGGGAGAGGGAGGGTGAATGCTGGTATAAGGAAAGTGAGTAGTAGTGAGGAAAAAGTAAGTCCACTACGGGTTCACCATAGCCCGTGCTACATGGAACGTATGATTCCCAGTAGCTGAATCTATAACAACAGCAAACAAGTTAGGAAAGTCAGTAGAAGTTATGGAAAGTCGGAAGAGGTGAGGGGAAAAAGGCAATGTGATGGGGAAGAGAAAAGAATTAGATGTGTGAGATGAGAGGTCCAGAAGAGGTGGAAGGGGGAGCTGGGATGGGGGAGCTGGGATGGGGGTGGGTGGGTGGGTGCGGGAGTGGGGGAAGGTGGGTGACGGGGGGGGGGGGGAGGGAGGGGGAACAGAAGGCAGGAGTGGGTTATCGACAGCTGGCTCCCCTCTCTACCACCTGGCTACCTGTCGACGCCCCGCCCTTCTCCCCCTACACCTCACCCCCCCCCAATACCTCTCTTTCCTTCGTCCTCTCCCTCGCCCCTAATTCTGCCTTTTTTTTTTGTATCACATATTATCCCCCTTTCCTCTATTCATTCTTTTCTCCAAATGTTATCACTGTTCCTTCCCATATCTGAGGCCACGCCCCTAAATCCTCGTGGAGCCTCATCCTCCTTTTCCACTGCTCATATGTGTTTAATTCCCTCTCTGACCTATCCTATCTCCGTCTCCTCCCTCCATCTACTACACTTCTCCCAATTTTCCTCTTTCGTTTTATCCTTTCCTCTGCTTTTCCACCTCTTTTGTTTTTTTCTGCTCTTCCCTTTATTCTGTTCATTCTAACTTTCTCTTTTATTCCCCCCCTTTCTCTTCATCTGCCCTCCTCGCTTCACCCCTTCTCTTGGCGCCAAGATACACACACCAGGCTCTTCTGTCCTCTCCCGTTATAGGTGACGAGTCCCATCTGGTACCCCTGGCCGGACCTGTGACTGGGGTACCCCTGGCCGGACCTGTGACTGGGGTACCCCTTGGCCGGACCTGTGACTGGGGTACCCTCTGGCCGGACCTGTGACTGGGGTACCCTCTAGGCCGGACCTGTGACTGGGGTACCCTCTGGCCGAACCTGTGACTGGGGTACCCTCTGGCCGGACCTGTGACTGGGGTACCCTCTGGCCGGACCTGTGACTTGGGGTACCCCCTCTGGCCGGACCTGTGACTGGGGGTACCCTCTGGCCGGACCTGTGACTGGGGGTACCCCTGGCCGGACCTGTGACTAGGGTACCCCTGGCCGGACCTGTGACAGACACGAGAGTAAACAGTGACAAACCAGGTCCGAATGTACTGACCAGAAGAAGAGAGCCACATACAGCAAGGAGACGTGCTGAAACGTCATGTCCTGCCTAGGAATCGCAGGATTCCTATGCAGGAATCTGAAGTATGAACGATTACCACTCAAGGATGTAGCATCCACTGTACCCGCTGCTCGAGTTCAGGATCAACTACCATATGCGAAATGAAACTGACCACCATGTTGTTGTTGTTAAAGATTCGCTACCTGGAACTAAAAGTTCCAAGGAACACGGGCTATGGTGAGCCCGTAGATAGTTAATGACTGACCACCAATGTTGTCTAGTGCTTAAGAGGCTGGAAGAGTGCCAACAGCCTCATGTTGTTCTTGGAGACGGAGAGATGAAGCAATGAGGGGAAGCAAGAATGCCGAGAACTTAATTGGCAAAATTAGTTGCCAAGAAACTGTGAGACGAAGAGGGATCTTAAGAGAATAAATTAACAAAAATTAAGGTGATAAATTAGGGAGAAAAACTTTAGGGAGGAGCCTGTAGGTGGCGCCGAGGCCAGAGGAAATGGCTGAGCTTTCTTGATAAGGAAGTTCGTTAATAGGAGGCTCTGTGGAGATCTCTCGACCTCCTTCACCGCGTGTCTTACAGCTTACGGCTTCCTCAGCTTAATTACGACCTCCTCAGCATACGTTATTCACAGCTTACGGCCTCTACAGCTTACGGCCTCTACAGCTTACGGCCTCTACAGCTTACGGCCTCTACAGCTTACGGCCTCTACAGCTTACGGCCTCTACAGCTTACGGCCTCTACAGCTTACGGCCTCTACAGCTTACGGCCTCTACAGCTTACGGCCTCTACAGCTTACGGCCTCTATAGCTTACGGCCTCTACAGCTTACGGCCTCTACAGCTTACGGCCTCTACAGCTTACGGCCTCTACAGCTTACGGCCTCTATAGCTTACGGCCTCTACAGCTTACGGCCTCTATAGCTTACGGCCTCTACAGCTTCCGGCCTCTACAGCTTACGGCCTCTACAGCTTACGGCCTCTACAGCTTACGGCCTCTATAGCTTACGGCCTCTACAGCTTCCGGCCTCTATAGCTTACGGCCTCTACAGCTTACGGCCTCTACAGCTTACGGCCTCTATAGCTTACGGCCTCTACAGCTTACGGCCTCTACAGCTTACGGCCTCTATAGCTTACGGCCTCTACAGCTTCCGGCCTCTACAGCTTACGGCCTCTACAGCTTACGGCCTCTACAGCTTACGGCCTCTATAGCTTACGGCCTCTACAGCTTCCGGCCTCTATAGCTTACGGCCTCTACAGCTTACGGCCTCTACAGCTTACGGCCTCTATAGCTTACGGCCTCTACAGCTTACGGCCTCTACAGCTTACGGCCTCTACAGCTTACGGCCTCTACAGCTTACGGCCTCTATAGCTTACGGCCTCTACAGCTTACGGCCTTTACAGCTTACGGCCTCTATAGCTTACGGCCTCTACAGCTTCCGGCCTCTATAGCTTACGGCCTCTACAGCTTACGGCCTCTACAGCTTACGGCCTCTACAGCTTACGGCCTCTACAGCTTACGGCCTCTATAGCTTACGGCCTCTACAGCTTCCGGCCTCGGAAATACAATATATATCAGCACTCAGTACTCCACCGCACCTCTGTCGTGAAAATCAAAAGAAGTTAACTGAGCAAATCAAGATGACCCGCGAGGCAGTACCTCAGTACCGCTGCAGTAAGGTGCTCATCAACAGTGGCGGCTGGCACCACACCTGTGACGTCAGATAAATAATAGTCCCCCCCACCACACCCAGGGTCCCCCACCACACCCAGGGTCCCCCACCACACCCAGGGTCCCCCACCACACCCAGGGTCCCCCACCACACCCAGGGTCCCCCACCACACCCATGGTCCCCCACCACACCCAGGGTCCCCCACCACACCCAGGGTCCCCCACCACACCCAGGGTCCCCCACCACACCCAGGGTCCCCCACCACACCCAGGGTCCCCCACCACACCCATGGTCCCCCAACACACCCAGGGTTCCCCACCACACCCATGGTCCCCCACCACACCCAGGGTCCCCACCACACCCAGGGTCCCCACCACACCCATGGTCCCCCACCACACCCATGGTCCCCACCACACCCATGGTCACCCCACCACACCCAGGGTCCCCACCACACCCATGGTCCCCCACCACACCCATGGTCCTCCACCACACCCAGGGTCACCCCACCACACCCATGGTTCCCCACCACACCCAGGGTCACCCCACCACACCCATGGTCCCCCACCACACCCATGGTCCCCCACCACACCCAGGGTCCCCACCACACCCATGGTCCCCCACCACACCCAGGGTCCCCACCACACCCATGGTCCCCCACCACACCCATGGTCCCCCACCACACCCATGGTCCCCCACCACACCCATGGTCCCCCACCACACCCATGGTCCCCCACCACACCCATGGTCCCCCACCACACCCATGGTCACCCCACCACACCCATGGTCACCCCACCACACCCATGGTCACCCCACCACACCCATGGTCACCCCACCACACCCATGGTCCCCCACCACACCCATGGTCACCCCACCACACCCATGGTCACCCCACCACACCCAGGGTCACCCCACCACACCCAGGGTCACCTCCCCAACGCACCCAGGGTCCCCCACCACACCCAGGGTCCCCCACCACACCCAGGGTCCCCCAACACACCCAGGGTCCCCCAACACACCCAGGGTATGCTCGAGCTACGACCCGTCCTCCTAACAAAGGGTCGCATTTTGACGTATATACTCTCCTTAAGGCCAAAAACCGTCGTACTACAAAACGGTAGCGGCTCGTGAAATTAGACATGCTGTCCCCGTTTTCTGGTTTTGGTCCTCTGGTAGGTTAGGACAAGGGCACGTTACTACCACAGTTTCTTGACGTTGGGGAACCTGAGGGAGGCCGGGTTGGGTTTCCAGCTGACACACATAGCTGACTTAGTTAAGAACGTCATCTCTCTCTCAGACAATGATTTCCTCTTTCTTGGTTACCGATATATTTCCCTCTTACCACAAGTCAACTCAATGGCCATTCTGAGACATCTTCGAGAACAACTTTAGATTACAATACTAACCCTGGATACTCATTATGCCTCTTAACTAAATTTGCATAAGGTTATATATATATATATATATATATATATATATATATATATATATATATATATATATATATATATATATATATATATATATATATATATATGTCGTACCTAGTAGCCAGAACCCACTTCTCTGCCTACTATGCAAGGCCCGATTTGCCTAATAAGCCAAGTTTTCCTAAATTAATATATTTTCTGTAATTTTTTTCTTATGAAATGATAAAGCTACCCATTTCATTATGTATGAGGTCATTTTTTTTTATTGGAGTTAAAATTAACGTAGATATATGACCGAACCTAACCAACCCTACCTAACCTAACCTATCTTTATAGGTTAGGTTAGGTTAGGTAGCCGAAAAAGTTAGGTTAGGTTAGGTTAGGTAGGTTAGGTAGTCGAAAAGCAATTAATTCATGAAAATTTGGCTTATTAGGCAAATCGGGCCTTGCATAGTAGGCAGAGAAGTGCGTTCTGGCTACTAGGTACGACATATATATATATATATATATATATATATATATATATATATATATATATATATATATATATATATATATATATACATACATATATACATATATATATATCTGATATATCTGAATATAGAGTCTATCGTCCTGTTTTGGTAGTACTTATAGTAACGATGAGGACCATAGTATATATACCGACGTACAACGAAATTAAAACGTAGAAATCAGCACTATTGAGTTGGACAAACCGGAAAACTATTTACTTCTTGTGTTGCTTAGACAAACTAAACTAACTTAACCTAACCTTCCTAAGTCCGTACGTAACCTTCCTTCCTATGTACACGATATCTGAGTATTTAAATAGTACATATGTGTGCTAGACTAAGCCTAGAATTATTTGTTTGTTTTTTTAGCTTCATTTTGCAAATAATTCCTTACTAGTCAGTATACTACTATGTAAAAGCTAAGTACGTACGAATTCGTGACTATCTCAAGTCGATCGACTTGAGAATGGTCCAGGACGGACCGAAACGTCGTCGTCCCTTCACCTTCTAGTGTGTGGTCTGGTCAACTTACTTTAGCCACGTTATTGTGACTCATCGCCTGCATACGGTTGCATATAGGATATTACACAATTAGTCACTCATTGCTTACATGTAATATGCAGACAGAAAGAATTTAATAAAACACCAGTCTATCCAAGCCTTTAAGTGTTGCATACGGGCTGCAATCAATATCAATTCAACCTGCATTACTCAATTTGCATACTCAAAATGCTAAATTTGCATACTCAAAATGCTAAATTTGCATACAGCATGCCATCTTAACAACCTTCTTAATTACTTCCCAACTCTCAAGCAAGCAAAGGATCACAAACGCCTTCCCATTCAACTCTGACTGACCTAATCATGACACGCTGATTAGTCAAGTCATAACAACGTCAGACGAATAATGTAAATCGGTGACTTCATGGAAATAACGTACAATCGGTGACTTCATGGAAATAACGTACAATCGGTGACTTCATGGAAATAACGTACAATCGGTGACTTCATGCAAATAGCGTACAATCTGAGACGTCATGAAAACGTACAATCGGTGACGTCATGAAAACGTACAATCGGTGACGTCATGAAAACGTACAATCGGTGACGTCCTGAAAATAACGGACAATCGGCGACATGCACCAACGTAGTGTCGGGATAATCCCGCCTCCATCGTGCATCAGAGCATAACAAAGTTTACTCTGGATTTTGCTGCCTTTAATGACACGGGACCAAAAATTATGAATGTTAACTATGGGTAATACAATGAGGGGGGGACTGGTGGGGGGGGGGGCTAATGAAGGGGGGACCGGTGGAGGAGGGGTGGTAATGAGGGGGGGGGGAATAGGTGGAAGGGGGGGGGAAGGGAACTATCAGGGGGGAAAGGGATTTACTACCCTAATATAAAAAAAGTTAGTTAAGATGAAGAGGGAATGGAAAGTGTGCATGGGTAGAGTGTGACAATGAGGTAGATTATATAATGAGGACGTGAGGAATAGAAAGACGACACAATGAACATGTAAGGAAGAGGCAGGCGACATTATGAGGGGGTGTGAGGTAAAAGGTAGTATATAACGACATTATGAGGAGGTTTAGTAGTGATACACGACATTATGAGGACGTGAGATAGAGGTGACTATCAGTCACAATCATCATTATTACTCACTCTCATAATTACCATGAATCACGTCGTTTCCTTCCCAATTCTTCTTATTTCTCTCTCTCACTCTCCCTCCCTCTCTCTCTCTGTCTCTCCCTCTCTCTCTCTCTCTGTCTCTCCCTCTCTCTCTCTCTCTCTCTCTCTCTCTCCTCTCACCCCAACAGCAGGCACGATCTATTCACTGCTAAAAAAAAAAATTAAACGCATGTGACCTAATATATTTACAATGATTTTGTTTTTGTGTCCTCTGCAGCCAGCCAGGTGGACGGCCGGGGTCCCCGCGGTACGAGACTGAGGCTCAATATATCTAGAATCTGGCAGCTATTTTCTTCTTCTGACAGAAAACATTTCTTCGAAACTCTCACGGATCTTTTTAAGGTGCTACGGAACATCTTTTTTTCCTCGATAACTGCATTGTTTTTTCTACTTTACAGTTCTTCACATTACTAAGACAATCCTCGCGTCTATGGCAAAGTACTGACCGTCTTTGTTTTAGGACACAAGAAAATCCTTTTTTTTAAGGTAGAACCCCAGAAAATCCTTTTTTTTTTTTTTAGGTAGAACATTATAAACAAATCTTCTCTATACTTTTTAATGCCGTCCAAGACAGCATAGAAAAAGACATCTTTAAGGCCCATGAAGCTTGCCAACTCCTTATCTAGAACTGTGACACATTGCTTCACAGGTCGGCAGTCTTCAGGTACCTTCAAGACGTCTACCCTAAGGTGTCTAAGGACCCTAAGGTGTCTAAGGCAAAAGTTATAGCAAGGTTGTAGGGGAATAAGAGCCCCTTTTGTGTACTTTGGCGGCCTAAGTTATCAGAAAAAGAGCACTTAATACTCCCTAGGATTTTTTTTAATTACAAATGGTGTCACATCATTTTCCTGATGTGGTTTGACGTCTCCTGATGTGGCTTGACGTCTCCTGATGTGGCTTGACGTCTCCTGATGTGGCTTGACGTCTCCTGATGTGGCTTGACGTCTCCTGATGTGGCTTGACGTCTCCTGATGTGGCTTGACGTCTCCTGATGTGGCTTGACGTCTCCTGATGTGGCTTGACGTCTCCTGATGTGGCTTGACGTCTCCTGATGTGGCTTGACGTCTCCTGATGTGGCTTGACGTCTCCTGATGTGGCTTGACGTCTCCTGATGTGGCTTGACGTCTCCTGATGTGGCTTGACGTCTCCTGATGTGGCTTGACGTCTCCTGATGTAGCTTGACGTCTCCTGATGTAGCTTGACGTCTCCTGATTTGGCTTGACGTCTCCTGATGTGGCTTGACGTCTCCTGATGTGGCTTGACGTCTCCTGATGTGGTTTGACGTCTTCACCTCCGTCAAGCTTTGTTATTTATTAATTTATTTACATGTTTACTTAATATTCAGCCCACGAGGTAATGTGTTAAGTGTTCCAGAGGTTCTGCTTACACTAGAGTTTTATATAGTTTATAGACTAGCTAGACTAGCACTGCTGTATATAGCAGGTAGGCCTACTGATTTGGTATTCTAACTGGATCTTTCTAATACCAAATCCCTGATACTTTTTTTTTAGATTCTTACCTCATAATAGATTCTTATCTCATAATAAATCTCGAGCTTATGCTAGATATATGCACTTTCTTAGATAAATACATCGTATCAGATCTTTGTGTCTTACTAGTTATCACAGCTTACTAGACCCATTTCAGTGAAAACCCTCGTACTTCCAGATACTTATTTGTCTTAAAAGTGAGAGTAAGACATATTTCAAACAATTTTATTTATTGGTAAACATCTTGGAGCCTCAGTCTCTCTTTCCTGCATTGTCTTCTCTCCACTCTGTTGTCTCTCTCTCTCTCTCTCTCTCTCTCTCTCTCTCTCTCTCTCTCTCTCTCTCTCTCTCTCTCTCTCTCTCTCTCTCTCTCTCTCTCTCCCTCTCTCGTTTCTCCAGGCAATCACCTATGTTTGCTTTATCACACCCCCTCATTATTTTCCCTTTCTCATCCATACTCACCTCTCTCACTATCCCATTCTCACCTCTCACCCCTGGCCCCCCCTACCTATCCCATCCCCCTGCCTCACCTCTCCTCCAATCAGCCTCACCCCAAAGCTCATCCTCATCGTCTGCCGACAAAATTGTTTTTCTTGCCATCCTGTTGCGACCTCGAGAAAATCAGCTGTTCGGAGAAAATTAGCTGTCTAGAAAGAATCAGTTGTTTGTAAAGGTTTAGCACTTGGGGAGACGCAGGTGTTGGGGGTCTGGCACGGGTGTTGGGAGTCAGGCACGGGTGTTGGGGGTCTGGCACGGGTGTTGGGGGGTCAGGCACGGGTGTTGGGGGTCAGGCACGGGTGTTGGGGGTCAGGCACGGGTGTTGGGGGTCTGGCACGGGTGTTGGGGGTCAGGCACGGGTGTTGGGGGTCTGGCACGGGTGTTGGGGGGTCAGGCACGGGTGTTGGGGGTCTGGCACGGGTGTTGGGGGGTCAGGCACGGGTGCTGGGGGGTCAGACACGGGTGTTGGGGGTCAGGCACGGGTGTTGGGGGTCTGGCACGGGTGTTGGGGGGTCAGGCACGGGTGCTGGGGGGTCAGACACGGGTGTTGGGGGTCAGGCACGGGTGTTGGGGGTCTGGCACGGGTGTTGGGGGTCTGGCACGGGTGTTGGGGGGTCAGGCATGGGTGTTGGGGGGTCAGGCACGTGTGTTGGGGGTCTGGCACGGGTGTTGGGGTCACATATATACTCTTCCAATCTGTATTTAAATTTATATTGTATATATATCATCATAGTACCTGCGGCCGTAGTACCAAGTTCGTGGTATCAACAAAACCAACTCTCAGAAAAAACTTACCCAGTAACTTGGTTTCATTTATCTTTTTGTTTGTAAGTTGGGAGCTAAAACTTGTAGCAGCGTAGCTTGCCTGCGTCCCCTTACGGAACTGTGCAAGTTCCCAAAGTAAGAGAAACTATATATATATATATATATATATATATATATATATATATATATATATATATATATATATATATATATATCGAAAACTCACACCCCAGAAGTGACTCGAACACATAATGCCAGGAGCACTATGAGTTTTTGGTTGTATATATGCCTGGGGACCATTCAGGCTTGTTCGCATTTGTGTTCCTCACGTGTACCCCAAAGAATGAGGTGATTTGATCAAATACTATGCCCAAGATTACCATCAGAGTGCCGGCGGGATGATGGGGAAATAGCCTCGGCTACATTCATCTTTTGTCCGGTCGTGATGGTCGAGTGGCTAAGGTGTCCTGTACACCAGATGCATAGTGCTCCTGGCAGTATGGGTTCGAGTCACTTCTGGGGTGTGAGTCTTCCGTTGCATATATGCCTGGGGACCATTCAGGCTTGTTGCTGAATGGAACAAGCCTGAAAAATATAGAAACTGGTCAGAATTGCATTTTACCTTTGTAAACGCACATTAATCACATTATGTCTAACATAAAATACTTCGAACACTGTTTACTTTGGACAGATGTAAATGTATGCATTTATGTGTGTAAGTTAGAGTAGCATTTTAAAAGCACTACACTCATGTTCTGTGGTTGATTGTTCAATAACTCACTGAACAATTCGTGTAACAGATCTTTTGCCCCGAGAACAAAAGGGAAGGGAACTATTAGGAGACAGTTCCAAACCATGACGACTATATAGCACTGGGAAGGGGTCAGGATAAGGATTTGGGATGGGACGGGAGAAAGGAATGGTGCCCAACCACTTGGACGTTCGGGGGATTGAACGGCGACCTGCATGAAGCGAGGCCGTCACTCTACCGTTTAGCCCAATTTTTTTTACCTATGAAGGACAGAAGAAAATATATCATTGGTTATCGTTGTAAATGGATGGCCACGTCCATTGTAGAAAATAAAAACAAAACGATTTGGCCCCCCCCCCCCGCCCCCCACTACAACCCCGACCCGCCCCAACACATTCCCCAACCCCCACGCTCTCCACCCCCCAAAACCTCCCAACATCTACCACTCAATGTTCCTACCTCCACCCCCCTCATCCCCCCACAGACAACACCCTCTCCATCCATCCCCCCCCCCCACTCCCCTCCCCCGAAATACAAAGTTTGCCGAAGTTTGGAGAAGCACCGACGAGAGGAAGTTTACTCAAGTTTAGAAAGCCTTCGACAAAGTTTGGAGGCTGGACCCCTGGCAGCGTCGCCGCCGGCGCCTTCTGCGGCGGGTTCGCATCCCTGGTAATCCTGGAGGCCTCGACCCCCCGCCTCCTGCCTGCACGCCTCTGCACGCTGCCGTACAGAACACAGGAGTACTGCAGGTGTTCTTCATATCAAGCTTTGGCAACGTACTATACGTAAGTACAGTACGTACGTACTTATTTTTTTTAATATTAGGTTTAGAGAATTCAATATACTTTGTTTCTGGCAGCTCCTTAATATCAAGCTTGGACAATATACTTTTAGCGCTGTCTGCGTATCTGTCCGAGATAGGAGGCCAGACGGTTAGGTCTATCCTCACCTAAATTTACAAGAAGGATGGTCTGAGGTGCGGGACGAATATAGGCTGGTCGGAATAGGCCTAAGTTACATGCCTTAAGAAGAATCGGCAAACAATACCCACTAGTAATTTTCATGGAGTCGAATGTGAAATATGTAGCGTGATTTCCGTGGAGTTTTAGTGAGCGTAATATATTTTCTGACATCTATACAGTTTTTTCAGTGCACTTTAATGATAAATCTTCCGAGAGAATGGAAGGGAAAGAGGGGAGGACGAATGGAGGGGATAGGGACGAAGGAATTATCAGGGGATAGGGACGAAGGAATTATCAGGGGAAAGCGCCGAGCCATTACGACTGTATAGTACTTGTAAGGGGGTTAGGATAAGGATTTGGGATGGGACGGGGGGAAGGAATGGTCCCCAACCACCTGGACGGTCGGGGATTGAACGTCGACCTGCAGTTATATAACTGGGTATCCTTTCTATATAAATAAATGGAACTATCTGTCTGTTGAAGGTTGAAGGAGAAGGTTAGAGAACTGGGGTGAAGTGAGAGGGAAGAGAAGAGGGGAGGGGGAGAATGGGATAGAAGGGAGGAGCAGGGAAGGGGGGAACAGGTGGAGGGGATCTGGGTGGAAGAGGGGGATGAGGGGAGAGGGAAAAATAAGAAGGGTGGAATGGGGGATCTGGGAAAGGGAGGAAGGGGGGAGGGGGAAGAGAGAGGGACCATCCCAGGTACCGCCAGGTCTCCCCCTCCCTCCTGGTACTATACATGAGGGTAGTGCACTCTCCCCAGATTACACTGTATAGGGTGTAGGAGGGGTGTATAGGTTTGTGCTGGCGGGGGTTGAGCTCTGGCTCTTGGGTCCAGTAGTATGGGTGAAGGAGGGGCAGGTGGGGTGTTAGGAGGGGCAGGTGGGGACGCCCGCCTGTTGTGGTGGGGGTGGAGGAGGCACGTAGGGAGGATTTTCGTAGGTTGTAGAGTAGGAGGGATGTACATAAGAGAGGATAGGCAAATAGATATAGGAGGGGTAAAGGCAGGTAGACAGAAGGGGGAGGGGGAAGGTAGGGAAGAAAAGGGGACGGCAGGAGAGTAAGTAGAGGTGGAACGAGGCAGGATAGGAGAATAGGGTAGTGGTAGATAAAACAAAAGGTATATGCTGGGGGAGACAAATAGGATAAAGGGGAGGGATCAGGAAGGATGAAGGGGAGGAGGAGGGAGGGAGAGGGATGAAGGGAAGGAGGAGGGGGTGGTAGCAGACGGCATCTACCCATTAATCGCCTCATTAGTTCTTCCAGTATTGACATAAGCGAGAGGCCTTTGTCCTCATCAACCTAGATCGTTTGAGAGGCCACTCACCCGCCGTGGCACTGTGCCAGTCTCTGCCTCTTCAAGGAGGGGGGGGGGACGACCCACACCCGTAAGGAGCTTGGGTAATTGCCCCGTTCTCACAATCTGACACTCCGTTAAAAAGACATACGGTTTGCCTAACCAGAAACGAGAGAATCCTCCACCTTCATCCATGAAACAAAAGCCACAGAAAACAATCAAATCAAGACCCATCCTTAAACAAAAGTCAATAATCAACAGTTAATGTCAGTGGACATATCCCCTGTTCTCTCCAGCATGGCCGTGATCAAGCAGTCTCTGATGGTTTGTCACATTGTTTAATTTAATAACAGAGTGGAATATATTTGATATTTAAATTGTTTTCAACTACTGTGATTAATTTATGTGATTAATATTTTTAATATATTTTAAAGAAGACGTGTCACTTGATCAGTATAATCAGTGCACGTGAGCGTGGACGTGCACGCACGCACGCACGCACGCACGCATACTCGTAGTCACAGATGCCTGTCACTCATGCGTCACCAGCAACAGGGGACGTCGTGCGTCACCAGCACTAGGGACCTCGTGCGTCACCAGCACCAGGGACGTCGTGCGTCACCAGCACCAGGGACGTCGTGCGTCACCAGCACCAGGGACGTCGTGCGTCACCAGCACCAGGGGCGTCGTGCGTCACCAGCACCAGGGACGTCGTGCGTCACCAGCACCAGGGACGTCGTGCGTCACCAGCACCAGGGACGTCGTGCGTCACCAGCACCAGGGACGTCGTGCGTCACCAGCACCAGGGACGTCGTGCGTCACCAGCACCAGGGACGTCGTGCGTCACCAGCACCAGGGACGTCATTTGCGTCACCAGCACCAGGGACGTCATTGGCGTCACCAGCACCAGGGACGCCTGGCGTCACCAGCACCAGGGACGTCAGGCGTCACCAGCACCAGGGACGTCATTTGCGTCACCAGCACCAGGGACGTCATTTGCGTCACCAGCACCAGGGACGTCATTTGCGTCACCAGCACCAGGGACGCCAGGCGTCACCAGCACCAGGGACGCCAGGCGTCACCAGCACCAGGGACGCCAGGCGTCACCAGCACCAGGGACGCCTGGCGTCACCAGCACCAGGGACGCCAGGCGTCACCAGCACCAGGGACGCCAGGCGTCACCAGCACCAGGGACGCCTGGCGTCACCAGCACCAGGGACGCCAGGCGTCACCAGCACCAGGGACGCCATGGCGTCACCAGCACCAGGGACGCCAGGCGTCACCAGCACCAGGGACGCCTGGCGTCACCAGCACCAGGGACGCCATGGCGTCACCAGCACCAGGGACGCCAGGCGTCACCAGCACCAGGGACGCCATGGCGTCACCAGCACCAGGGACGTCAGGGCGTCACCAGCACCAGGGACGCCATGGCGTCACCAGCACCAGGGACGCCATGGCGTCACCAGCACCAGGGACGCCATGGCGTCACCAGCACCAGGGACGCCGGGCGTCACCAGCACCAGGGACGCCAGGCGTCACCAGCACCAGGGACGCCTGGCGTCACCAGCACCAGGGACGCCAGGCGTCACCAGCACCAGGGACGCCAGGCGTCACCAGCACCAGGGACGCCAGGCGTCACCAGCACCAGGGACGCCATGGCGTCACCAGCACCAGGGACGCCTGGCGTCACCAGCACCAGGGACGCCAGGGCGTCACCAGCACCAGGGACGCCAGGCGTCACCAGCACCACCACCCGCAACAGGATATTGGAAAATGAGTTATGGCTTCTGCTTCATTTTTTATCCGCCGCTCAGTCCTCCACCCCGACTGTTGTAGTGGGTCTTCCAGCAGCACCAGCAGCACCACCACCACCAACACCAGCAGCACCAACACCTGTACCAGCACCACCACCACCACCAGAACTAGCAGCACCACCACCAGCTCCAGCACCACCAACACCACCAGCACCACCACCAGCACCAGCACCACCAGAACTAGCAGCACCACCACCACCAGCTCCAGCACCAGCTGTCGGAAAACCCGACACCATTTAATAATATTCAATACAACAGGCAGATAATATTGCTGCCGTTGTATACACAAGTTAACCAATAGAAAATGTAGCTTGTAGTGGAATTTTCCGTCAATAGAAAACGGGATATCATTGCCACATAGTACTATAAATTCACCAGCTATTCTGTTGGGAATTATTCTTAAATACAGTAGTCTTTGGACTTATTACATCATAAAACCATCTCATTTGAATTAACTTAATTATTAGTATCATAATAGAGTAAATGTGACCCTTCTACCACATGCTGACATCTGGACAAGGAGAGCCAAGGCGTCAGTAGTAAGGAAGGCCAGCTATTGTTAAGACCATAGTGGCAGGAGCAAATTTAGTTCCTATAATTCTCTTGGACGAAGTGTTATGGAGATCAAATTGGTGCTCTACCATCATCAACACGCAGTCAACATAAACAAGGGAAGTGTCTTACCGAAACCCGTTTATCTAATAATTTCTGGCCAGTTAATGTTAAGTAGATATAGGGCGAACCGGTTAGGACGCGAACGAGCCACTAAATACAGGTAATTAAGCGTTGGTCCTTATCTAATAATAAATATAAATGTTTTCTCTGATATAGCTGTCATATATTAGGATTCCGACTTTACAGCTAGTGCCCTTTGACAGGAACTAGAAGAGGAAGCAAGAATTAATCTTGGCACATCAGTTACCTGGGTGATGGAAGCTAGCCTCTCACGAGGATAATTTGGTGTCTACATCCTAGTTATACCTGGTGGACTAGGCCTACCATACAATAAGATAAGGCACCTCCAATTTTATTAACTAATATATGTAGTTTAATACTGTTGTTTGATTGGCTGCATATATATAAATTTAATATAACCCCCCTAATGTGTAAGGATCGATTTGTGAGAATTTGCAGAAATACAGTCCGCTAAACATCATACAAATTGCTATCGAAATATATAAATTAACGTAAATATAAATTCTATAAATTCATATATATTATACAAATATAAATCTCACAGGTCGGTTCCCACATCAGTACCAGCAGCACCACCACCACGAGCACCACAAGTACCACCAGCACCAGCACCACCAGTACCAACAGCACCACCAGTACCACCAGTACCACCACCAGCACCACCACCATGCACCATTGAGAACACGGCGACACAGGTAACAACAGAGAAGGAATGAATGAACGGTCGTGGAGAGCGAGTGACATATTAAAGGCGACCTGACGAGTGCCACGCCCAATCACTGCCCACCTTCACCAGGGTGCCACCAACCCTCCCTGACTTTCGGCAGATATGCAGGGAGGCGGGTATGCAGGGAGGCGGGTATGCAGGGAGGCAGGTATGCAGGGAGGCAGGTATGCAGGGAGGCAGACGGTACACTCATTGGCCATACCTTTAGCGGTACAGCAAAGTACTCTACATCACCAGCTGTACCACCAGACATAGCCACAAACAGCACCAGCTGTACCACCAGATATGGCCACAAACAGCACCAGCTGTACCACCAGATATGGCCACAAACAGCACCAGCTGTACCACCAAACATGGCCACAAACATCACCAGCTGTACCACCAAACATGGCCACAAACACACCAGCTGAATCACCAAACATGGCCACAAACACTACCAGCTGTATCACCAAACATGGCCACAAACACACCAGCTGTACCACCAAACATGGCCACAAACACACCAGCTGTACCACCAAACATGGCCACAAACACACCAGCTGTACCACCAAACATGGCCACAAACACACCAGCTGTATCACCAAACATGGCCACAAACATCACCAGCTGTATCACCAAACATGGCCACAAACACACCAGCTGTACCACCAAACATGGCCACAAACACACCAGCTGTATCACCAAACATGGCCACAAACACACCAGCTGTATCACCAAACATGGCCACAAACACTACCAGCTGTACCACCAAACATGGACACAAACACACCAGCTGTACCACCAAACATGGTCACAAACAGCACCAGCTGTACCACCAAACATGGCCACAAACACACCAACTGTACCACCAAACATGGCCACAAACAGCACCAGCTGTACCACCAAACATGGCCACAAACAGCACCAGCTGTACCACCAAACATGGCCACAAACACACCAACTGTACCACCAAACATGGCCACAAACACATCAGCTGTACCACCAAACATGGCCACAAACACTACCAGCTGTACCACCAAACATGGCCACAAACACACCAGCTGTACCACCAAACATGGCCACAAACACACCAGCTGTACCACCAAACATGGCCACAAACACACCAGCTGTACCACCAAACATGGCCACAAACACACCAGCTGTACCACCAAACATGGCCACAAACACACCAGCTGTACCACCAAACATGGCCACAAACATCACCAGCTGTACCACCAAACATGGCCACAAACACCACCAGCTGTACCACCAAACATGGCCACAAACACCACCAACTGTACCACCAAACATGGCCACAAACACCACCAGCTGTACCACCAAACATGGCCACAAACACCACCAGCTGTACCACCAAACATGGCCACAAACACCACCAACTGTACCACCAAACATGGCCACAAACACCACCAACTGTACCACCAAACATGGCCACAAACACATCAGCTGTACCACCAAACATGGCCACAAACACCACCAACTGTACCACCAAACATGGCCACAAACACCACCAACTGTACCACCAAACATGGCCACAAACACATCAGCTGTACCACCAAACATGGCCACAAACACACCAACTGTACCACCAAACATGGCCACAAACACATCAACTGTACCACCAAACATGACCACAAACACACCAATTGTACCACCAAACATGGCCACAAACACATCAGCTGTACCACCAAACATGGCCACAAACACATCAGCTGTACCACCAAACATGGCCACAAACACACCAACTGTACCACCAAACATGGCCACAAACACACCAACTGTACCACCAAACATGGCCACAAACACACCAACTGTACCACCAAACATGGCCACAAACACCACCAACTGTACCACCAAACATGGCCACAAACACATCAGCTGTACCACCAAACATGGCCACAAACACATCAGCTGTACCACCAAACATGGCCACAAACACACCAACTGTACCACCAAACATGGCCACAAACACACCAACTGTACCACCAAACATGGCCACAAACACACCAACTGTACCACCAAACATGGCCACAAACACACCAACTGTACCACCAAACATGGCCACAAACACACCAACTGTACAACCAAACATGGTCACAAACACACCAACTGTACCACCAAACATGACCACAAACACACCAACTGTACCACCAAACATGGCCACAAACACCACCAACTGTACCACCAAACATGGCCACAAACACACCAACTGTACCACCAAACATGGCCACAAACACACCAGCTGTACCACCAGATATAGCAACAAACACTACGTATGACTCATCAATGACCCAGTTGTAGTTTATGGAATGTTCAAACAATAGTTTGAACATTCAAATCAAATTTATGGAGGAAAGTTTTCAGGATCTGGGCCAACCCGATCACCAGTGAGTAAAGAATAACTCAAAGAAAATGGTATTTTCTTTTCACGACCGACTACAGAAAATTCGACTAAACTTTTCGAGATTGCTCCTATCTAAACTTGTATTGCTGGTAAGATATATGAAATAAATATATGCTTAATGTAAAGAGTTATGGTGATTTACAACCATCTGGAAGACAACTGGACACCCGGGCAAGAATTTTAGTCACACAGAACAAGCATAGAATTCCTCTAAATCTAAGTGTCTTTAGAAATATCCGACTAAACTCCTCGATAAACATGGTGTATATATTTAAATTATTTTCCCGTGTTTTACGGAGTTGTAACAACGTAACAACTTTATTGAAATCCTTATAAATACTGTGTGTGTGTGTGTGTGTGTGTGTGTGTGTGTGTGTGTGTGTGTGTGTGTGTGTGTGTGTGTGTGTGTGTGTGTGTGTGTGTGTGTGTGTGTACTCACCAAGTTGTGCTTGCGAGGGGGGTTGAGCTCTGGCTCTTTAGGCCCGCCACTCAACTGTCAATGAACCAATATACATTTTTTCACACAACACCTGCTGTTTTGTGTGTGTGTGTACTCACCTATTTGTACTCACCTATTTGTGCTTGCGGGGGTTGAGCTTTGGCTCTTTGGTGTATATATTTAAATTATTTTCCCGTGTTTTACGGAGTTGTAACAACGTAACAACATTTACTTGTGTGTGTGTGTGTGTGTGTGTGTGTGTGTGTGTGTGTGTGTGTGTGTGTGTGTGTGTGTGTGTGTGTGTGTGTGCTGGGACCCCTGAACACTAACAGAGAGGCAAAGGGATATCAAAAGAGAATATTTTCAGTGTGGCTGTCAGTGAGTAAAGTGAGTGAGTGGATGACACCAAGAGAACAGGTGGAGAACACACTCGCGAGTGGATGACACCGAGAGAACAAGTGGAGAACACAAACTACGTACCACCGATTCAAGGGGAACAGCATAGGGGGAAATGCTACGGTACATCAGTTGATTAATGGTTCAGAGGCGGAGCCCATCAGCTGGACTTGGTTTCCCCGAAAGAACATATAGCCGGAACCTACCCGGAGCCTAGCTGGAGCCTACCTGGAGCCTACCTGGAGAGGGTTCTGGGTGTTCTTCTACTCCCCGAACCCGGCCTGAGGTCAGGCTTGACTTGTGATAACTTGGTCCATCAGGCTGTTGCTTGGACCGGCCCGCAGGCCCACATATCCACTACAGGATATGTGTGGATATGTTCAACACCTGAACACGGGAGAACAATACAACATCTGAACACAGAGGAACAATATAAGAGTTGACCAACAGGAGAATACAACAGCTGAACAACGGCAGAACAAACGGATCCCAGAAAGTGCCACAACGGGGTCCCAGAGACAGAAGGGACGGGAACTATCAAGAGAAAGCACCAAGCCACTTACGACTATATAGCACTTGGAAGGGGCCAGGATAAGGACTTGGGACGGGTGGTGGGGGCAAGGAATGGGGCCCAACCACTTGAACGGGCTGAGGATTGAACGTCGACCTGCATGAAGCGAGACCGTCGCTCTACCGTCCAGCCCCAAGTGGTTGGGCTCCCGGAGCCAGAAACAAAATTACTGTCGAGCCTTCAAACGAGTTGTGACAAACGGGGCCGTAAGCTTGCCCAGACAGACGCTACAGAAGCAGCGGAGCGCTAAGCTTCGTTTCTGCATGATTTTCCAGCCACATATTGTACCCCACACCCCCCACCTTCCCCCCCCCTGTCCCTACTCTCCCCTCAACCCCCTTCCCCTTCCCCTCCTCCCTACTCTCCCCTCAACCTCCAGCTCCCAAGCCCCCCCTCCGACCCCCCAATGACAGAGAGGGCGAACGGACCCTTCCACGGACTAGCAACACGACAAAATACATGACTTACTCTACTGATTTATGAGAAATATTTCCTTTCCCTAAATTCGCATACCTTTGTGCCTCTAGCCAACCCCCCTTCCCCCCCCAAGCCCCAAACCCCCCCTTTCTCCCGTCTCACCCCCCCCCCCCAGGCTGGGCAAGAAGCGAGATATTGAACTATATATTTAATAAGTTTTTTATTGGGAAATTTACGGGCTATTCATGCCCGTGCCACTTCTTGTGCTGGCTTACTCTTCATCAGTCTTAGAGAGAAATTCTCTGGGATAAGCGAATCGTGTCGGTCTGTTCTTTAGTGTATGGGAGAGCTTTCAGTATGAGGTCACGGGGGAAATGTATTAATGAGTGCGATTGTGATACTGACACACACACACACACACACACACACACACACACACACACACACACACACACACACACACACACACACACACACACACACACACACACACACACACACACACACACACAACACACACACACACACACACACACACACACACACACACACACACACACACACACACACACACACAACCAGCAGATGAAGCCACGCAGAATATCACAGCCGCGTAAAAATTATATTCAAAACAAAACACAAAATTTGCAAAAGTATCTCGGCTACACATAGCAAACAACCGATACTAATGCCCGTGAAATCTGTGCGAAAGAAGCCCAAGGAATCAAGAACAACACACACACACACACACACACACACACACACACACACACACACACACACACACACACACACACACACACACACACACCGGGAGCTGGAACCCTAAAAGCCGTGTCCGAGCTGTTGGTGTAATCCTCAGCCTCCCCAGAAGCACGAGACGGGCTCTCCTTAATCACTCATATCTTCACTTTCTACGAGAGGATTTCTCCCGGTTCTCTGGTCCAGAGAACCGCTTGGTCCTTGGGATGAGGGAGGAGGATTCTCAGGCGGTTGAGGTGCTGAGGTGGTGGTGGTGGTGGTGTGGCAGGTGTGGTGGTGGTGTTAGCAGGTGTGGTGATGGTGGTGTGGCTTACCTATCAGTGACATCGAGTGTGATATACGCCTAACTATTCTAATAGGCGGGAGAATACTATATATACATATATATACATATTATATTATATTATATTATATTATATATATTATATATATATATATATATAATATATATATATATATATATATATATATATATATATATATATATATATATATATATATATATATATATATATATATATATATATACACCTAATTATTGTGTTGACGTACAGAGATGAAGCTTTTAAATGTGGTAAAGTTTCCGGGACTAAACTGAGCATCAACTCCTCACTATAAACAATGACCTTCTCACCTGCAGGTTGCATACCAACCATCACACACATTGCAACGGAACAAATATGAATACAATGTTAATCTGGTATTGTACAGTGTATGTGCATTAAATCCGTATATATTACTGTTTGTATATATGAATAATACACATTTAAAGTTTTCAATGGTATGCAAACTTCTTTCAAGTTCCTAAGTTTATTTAGCCATTACTGTTAGGGAAATCCGTCGAACATTAACCATCTCAAACAGCCTTGTTATGTCTTAGTACTTTCCTACTAAAACAAGACATTGTGTACCGCGCATCTCAAGAAAGACCCACAAAAGAACAACACACTTTTGTCGTCTTGGAGCCTATAACAGCGGACCTACAAGGAGATACATGTTGATAACACGCTGACATGTGCCTGGTGACGACGACCAGCCGCCCTTGGGACCGCAACACCTTTCAAGAGTTGTAGCAAGAACCTCTCCGCCTCCTGTGGGGTTGTGGAGTCAAGAAACCCCTCCAGTCTCCACCCTACTGATTGAGGGGGTTCCCGCTCCAACACCACTGAGGAAGCGGTTCGAGGTCGCTACCCAACCACTTGGGCTGGACGGTAGAGCGACGGTCTCGCTTCATGCAGGTCGGCGTTCAATCCCCGACCGTCCAAGTGGTCGGGCACCATTTCTACCACCTCGTCCCATCCAAAATCCTTATCCTGACCCCTTCCCAGTGCTATATAGCCATAAGGCTTGGCGCTTTTCCCCTGATAATTCCAGTTCCTGCCCGTGTAAAATTCTGGCCAGGAGTGCTGGGTGAGTGGTTGCTGCCGCTACTGAACCCAGTGTTCCCCCAGACCAACAGGAAGGATGCCATCCAGGTCAGCGTCTGAAGGATGCCATCCAGGTCAGCGTCTGAAGGATGCCATCCAGGTCAGCGTCTGCAACAAGAGTCTCGCTGCTGTTTATGCCATTTCTACTCTTTGTTTCTCTCCCCCAACGTTATTTCCAGGGGCCAAAGTCTTTTTCCTGTGGACAGTGTTTATGTTCTCGCTTAGTACCTTTGCAGGTAAGGCTGGTGGTGTCTGTGTTGTGGAGCCGCTACTCTCACCAGCCAAGTCCTTACCCGGAGAGTTAATATGGTTCCTCTCTCTAATGTCCACTACTTCCAGAAAGTGACTACCTACTTCTACTCCACATTTGACAGTTTTCCAAACTAAATTTCGTTCTTTTCCCAAAGAGTAGAAATTTGTCCTCAACTTTCAGACCCGCAACTTTAGTTAGCCATTTACGAATGAGCAAGCAACGGGCATCTTACATTGCCTTCAAAACCCAACTTTTTCATCCAGTGTACAAATTTTTCTTCCAGATTCACACATTTTTCCGAGCGATGAACGCTTTCTTTTATTCCCACCCCAGACCCCCTTCCAGGAGGAGAGCTCTTCTTAAGCGTCTTGCTTCCCGAGCTGCTGCTTTTCCTAGCCGAGAGCATTTATTTCTTCCTTCCAGACTGGCTACTGTACTTCAGCGGTGGGTAGGTTACTGCACCAGGAGGCAGGAGTGGTTGCTAGAGCGGTGAAGAAAATGTGTGTCCTTAGGGGCGTGTGGAGGCGATACTGCGGATGTCTGAAGACAGTGAGGGGCCAACAAGGCAGCGGGCCAGGCAAGCTTTCAGCTCCCACAGTAGCTGGCCCTGTGTGTCGGCACTAGAGGCACTCGCCCTCTCTGCTACACTCACTGCTCTCACACAGCAAACACGCACACAGTTTCAAATGTAGATAGGATAGAGCTCAGTAGCCCTCAGGAATCTTTCACACCAGTTGATTGACAGTTGAGAGGCGGGACCAAAGACCCAAAGCTCAACTCCGGCAAACACAACTAATTGAGTACACAAACACGCACAATAGAGAAGGGAGGGTAAGATAATTATGAGGAGAAAACACTAAGCCAGTATGACAATATAGCACTTGGAAGGACTGTGAGGTCAAGGTGCTGAGATATGAGGAAGGAGTGAAGGAGTAGGTGACTAGGACTACTGGGGATCGAACTCCGTCTCTGCAAGAAGCGTGATCGTCGCTGTAGCAGCTAATCCCGGCAGATGGTCTACACACTAGAGAAGACTTGATAGAATACTTAACTCTTGATACTTAATAATCTTGTGCCACACTAACACACGGTAAGGCAGCTTATGCCAAAATGACCAACAGAAAAGAACAGGGGAACATGATAACAACCTCAAAGATTGTAAAGGGAATAGACAAAATATTGAAACAATGTTAAAATTGAGGAACAGCAAAACGACGGGACATTGTAACAGGTAACAAGGCAGTCGCAGACATGAAGGAAAGAACTCCAGCGTCAGGAATGTAAGCAAATGGAATGTGTTTGATAAAGAAGTGAATGAATATAACTAAAAGCAACAGAAAATAGGATTAGGAAAGACAATGTAAGAGAGGTATTGCTTTGATCTCCTAACACTTCGAAATTCGGGGCCGAGGAGCTGATGCTCGACCCTGCAAGCACATCTAGATGAGAACACACACACAAACACACAATGTTTGCTGATGATGCTAAAATTATGAGAAGGATAAAGACACAGGACAGCATAAGGCTACGAGAAGACCTGGACAAGCTGAAGGATGGGTCCAACAAATGACTACTAGAGTTTAACTCCAGCAAATGTAAAGTAATGAATATAGGTGTAGGAAGCAGGAGGCCAGATACAAGATGAACTGCTTCAAGAATTTGTGAGAGAGAGAAAGATCTTGGGGTTGATACCACACTGGACCTGTCTCCTGAAGCCCATATCAAGAGGATATCACCGGCATCTTTATGCGAAGGTTCGCCGACATAAGAACTACATTTAGAAGCTTGTATAAGGAATCATTCCTTTTATTTCGTATACCACATATGTCAGACCAATCCTGGAGTCTGCAGTTCCAGCGTGGAATCCTGTATCTAATCAAGCACAAGACTACATTGGAGACGTTTCAAGGGTATATGCCGCCAGGCTAGTACCCGAGCTGAGGGGTATGAGCTACGAGGAAACACTATACCGGCCTACACACTCCTCCGCCGGGAGTCACACACAGATGATACGCGTCTGCCAGAGAGGCTGAGTCATGTGTGTGTGTGAATTACCATCTGAGTGGTTAACAAGTGGTATGGACTGAAAGAGGACGTTGCGAAAGCCACCTCCACCACAGTCACCTCCCACTCGTCACTCTTATGACCTTACAGATACCCACTTTTCCCCTCTATAAATAGTCTTTTACTACCCCTCTCTCTTTGCTCTCCTATCTCTTTCCCCCTCCCATTTCTCACACTCATTTTCTTCCCTTTCCTTCCCCGCGTTCCACCCAACTTTCAACCAATTCCAGCGTGTTTGCTCGAATCTCCTAAACTTATCACAGTCTACTGTTAACTTAAATTAAACAAAAAAAAATATTGCAAGTTCGATTAGAGGTGATTGAAAGTTCCCAGAACCTTTACGTAAAAATCGAAAAAAAAAAAGGTTAAGACAAAGGAAGACCAACCAAAAGTGCAGTCCTCTCGTGATCGTAATGAGATAAAACGCGAAAATCTCTGGGAGAGGAGTTTTCAGAATCAGCCCCCCCCCCTCTCAACAACCCCTACCCCGCCCCCCAACCCCGGTCCCAACCCCGGCCCCTCACTCCCCCCCCCCAATACAACCCCCACACACCCACCACCCCCACTCCTGGAGGGACATTTGCATATTTCTGCTCATATAATTACTGTTTCTTTTGGAATACGCTGCAGCGAAGACAAGGTTCTGTAGTCAGAACCTAAAGAAAAGAATATCATATATATATATATATATATATATATATATATATATATATATATATATATGTCGTACCTAGTAGCCAGAACGCACTTCTATGCCTACTATGCAAGGCCCAATTTGCCTAATAAGCCAAGTTTTCATGAATTAGTTGTTTTTCGACTACCTAACCTACCTAACCTAACCTAACCTAACTTTTTCGGCTACCTAACCTAACCTAACCTATAAAGATAGGCTAGGTTAGGTTAGGTAGGGTTGGTTAGGTTCGGTCATATATCTACGTTAATTTTAACTCCAATTAAAAAAAATTGACCTCATACGTAATGAAATGGGTAGCTTTATCATTTGATAAGAAAAAAATTAGAGAAAATATATTAATTCAGGAAAACTTGGCTTATTAGGCAAATCGGGCCTTGAATAGTAGGCATAGAAGTGCGTTCTGGCTACTAGGTACGACATATATATATATATATATATATATATATATATATATATATATATATATATATATATATATATATATATAATATTTATGATCGATGTTCCCTTCGGGAATCTTAATTTTAAGATGAATAGGAAAACCAGGGATATACTGAACATCTTGTATCAGAATCTTTACTTTAAAAAACATAACGTTTCGAATACTTCTCGTATTCATCATCAGATCTAAAAGAAAAAACAGAAATCACAATCAAATAGCTGGTAAACAAAGAACTCATACTGAATATAATTGCCTATCAAAGAAAGGAAAATGCTTAAAAACAAAACACTTAAGCGCACTTAAAGTGATCAATACAAATATAACTTATTAACTGTCACATATATTAAAACTAATTTAAAATCCATTAAACTACAAGATGAAATTTATAACTACTAAAACAAACCATTCCATTAAACTTACGTGAAGTGATCAGAAGTGAAACTTCGATACCCTAACACACAGATACTAAACACTATAACAAATATTTATATAATGACTACAAATCTACAAAAAATGTATGTAAAATACAAACAGAATAAACGACAATTATAAAGTACTAACCAAAATCTTATAAAAAACTCAAATATTAAATAAAATTAACTACCAAAAAATGTATTATATATCCTAAATAAAAGATTATATTAATGTACAATGTTAAGACTTGAAATAAGTAAGAAAGGGCAAAGACATGGTAAACTAAACAAAATTAAACTACCAAAATAAACTAAAAATCAAATTACAGGGCCTACTGTGCACTATACAGTGTACAATTGAACAGCTGAAAGGTTGCTATTTAACAGAGGCCGCAGCTCCTTTATATATAAGGATTCCATTACTCTCAAATCTGACTGGCCATTCATTCAAGTGTCCAGAATTTTAAAATCAGATTCCAGCAGAGAATGATCGAAACTCATAACAATGGTTTCTAATCTCCGAAAATGCTGGTTTAGACAATGGTAATCCAGTCCTAAAAGATAATCCCCGGTGCTCAAGTAATCCTAATCTTAAAGTTCCGAATGGAACTCCCGACATATCCAGCATTACAGCTGGAACAATTATACATATATACGACATTTGAGCACAAGAGGGTAGGCACTTTATCTTTAAATTTAAAATAAGAGCCTATGGTATTTGTGTTGACAAAAATAAATCTAAAGTCTACTTGAGGATAACACTGCTGCAACAGTCTCCTCAAACGACTCCTTACAGAAAAGCTAATACTGCCATAAAATGTTAATTTAATATATTTAAGATCCCTTTCCACTGTAGTAATCCTACACGATGGGTGAAACTTCTTATTTAAGAAATTCCTTATAAAAGTATAAACCATATGCACAGGATAACCATTATTTGAAAAAAATTTCACAAGAAAATTAATTTCCTGATCAAAGTTATTCCAATTAGAACATAAAACAAAGGCCCTATTCAGTAGAGTGTTAATAGCATTTTTCTTAAAAATATCAGGAACAAAGGAATTAAAATTTAAACCTAAACCAGTAAAGGTTGGTTTCCTAAAAACATTAGTGTTGAACCCATTAAGGTTATTCACTTTTACATCAAGAAACGACAATGAATTATCAACTTCACACTCTGCAGTAAACCGTATATTACTATGTTGTGCATTAAGATACTCTCTAAATTTCTCAATATGACATTGGTCCCTAAACAACAAAAAAGTGTCATCTACATATCTCCTGTACAAGACTGGTTTAAAGGCCGAAGGACAATTATCAAGCCAATTTATTTCGTGAAAACTCAAAAAAGCATTAGCCAGTGCAGGACCTAAAGGAGACCCCATTGCTACTCCATCAATTTGTTTATAATAAATATTATTAAACATAAAGATGGAGTCTTTAACTGCTATTTCTAACAGCCGTCTGAATATTTTACTACAAAATCCAGACACTAAGTTAGTGTCAGCAAATAATTGACTTACACAGATATCAATGGTTTCCAACAGAGGAATATTAGTAAAAAGTGATTCAACATCGAAACTGGCCATTATAGTTGGGAACTCAAAACTTTCCTCTTTAAATTTTGAGTTCCCAACTATAATGGCCAGTTTCGATGTTGAATCACTTTTTACTAATATTCCTCTGTTGGAAACCATTGATATCTGTGTAAGTCAATTATTTGCTGACACTAACTTAGTGTCTGGATTTTGTAGTAAAATATTCAGACGGCTGTTAGAAATAGCAGTTAAAGACTCCATCTTTATGTTTAATAATATTTATTATAAACAAATTGATGGAGTAGCAATGGGGTCTCCTTTAGGTCCTGCACTGGCTAATGCTTTTTTGAGTTTTCACGAAATAAATTGGCTTGATAATTGTCCTTCGGCCTTTAAACCAGTCTTGTACAGGAGATATGTAGATGACACTTTTTTGTTGTTTAGGGACCAAGTGTCATATTGAGAAATTTAGAGAGTATCTTAATGCACAACATAGTAATATACGGTTTACTGCAGAGTGTGAAGTTGATAATTCATTGTCGTTTCTTGATGTAAAAGTGAATAACCTTAATGGGTTCAACACTAATGTTTTTAGGAAACCAACCTTTACTGGTTTAGGTTTAAATTTTAATTCCTTTGTTCCTGATATTTTTAAGAAAAATGCTATTAACACTCTACTGAATAGGGCCTTTGTTTTATGTTCTAATTGGAATAACTTTGATCAGGAAATTAATTTTCTTGTGAAATTTTTTTCAAATAATGGTTATCCTGTGCATATGGTTTATACTTTTATAAGGAATTTCATTAAATAAGAAGTTTCACCCATCGTGTAGGATTACTACAGTGGAAAGGGATCTTAAATATATTAAATTAACATTTTATGGCAGTATTAGCTTTTCTGTAAGGAGTCGTTTGAGGAGACTGTTGCAGCAGTGTTATCCTCAAGTAGACTTTAGATTTATTTTTGTCAACACAAATACCATAGGCTCTTATTTTAAATTTAAAGATAAAGTGCCTACCCCCTGTGCTCAAATGTCGTATATATGTATAATTGTTCATCTGTAATGCTGGATATGTCGGGAGTTCCATTCGGAACTTTAAGATTAGGATTCTTGAGCACCGGGGATTATCTTTTAGGACTGGATTACCATTGTCTAAACCAGCATTTTCGGAGATTAGAAACCATTGTTATGAGTTTGATCATTCTCTGCTGGAATCTGATTTTAAAATTCTGGACACTTGTATGAATGGCCAGTCAGATTTGAGAGTAATGGAATCCTTATATATAAAGAAGCTGCGGCCTCTGTTAAATAGCAACCTTTCAGCTGTTCAATTGTACACTGTATAGTGCACAGTAGGCCCTGTAATTTGATTTTTAGATTATTTTGGTAGTTTAATTTTGTTTAGTTTACCATGTCTTTGCTCTTTCTTACTTATTTCAAGTCTTAACATTGTACATTAATATAATCTTTTATTTAGGATATATAATACATTTTTTGGTAGTTAATTTTATTTAATATTTGAGTTTTTTATAAGATTTTGGGTAGTACTTTATAATTGTCGTTTATTCTGTTTGTATTTTACATACATTTTTTTTAGATTTGTAGTCATTATATAAATATTTGTTTTAGTGTTTAGTATCTATGTGTTAGGTATCAAGTTTCACTTTCTGATCACTTCACGTAAGTTTAATGGAATGGTTTGCTTTAGTAGTTATAAATTTCATTTTGTAGTTTAATGGATTTTAAATTAGTTTTAATATATGTGACAGTTAATAAGTTTTATTAGTATTGATCACTTTAAGTGCGTTTAAGTGTTTTGTTTTTAAGCATTTTCCTTTCTTTGATAGGCAATTATATTCAGTATGAGTTCTTTGTTTACCAGCTATTTGATTGTGATTTCTGTTTTTTCTTTTAGATCTGATGATGAATACGAGAAGTATTCGAAACGTTATGTTTTTTAAAGTAAAGATTCTGATACAAGATGTTCAAGTATATCCCTGGTTTTCCTATTCATCTTAAATATATATATATATATATATATATATATATATATATATATATATATATATATATATATATATATATATATATATAAAATGTCTGTCTATCTGACAGACAGGAACGTCACAGGGATATTAAGAAAGGAACGTCAACGGCCAGGACAGGCACAGGAACGTTATACCGAGCGGCTGTTTAGTTTAGTTCATTTATTATGCACCCCATACCCATTTTGTGGGCGGTAGTGGAAAGGGTTACAGAGGCACACAATGGGCTCAGGGACTGAACTCCACAATTCATTTAGCTAAGCAAGTTACAATCTTGATGAGCTAGTTACAACATTCAGTATCAGTCGTCATGTCATAAATGGGTTCGAGATCGACCACAAGTTCAGTTTCTAAGTTAAGCAACTGACATATGTGGAGAGCTAGTGTCACAATTGATATATGTTTGTCCTGCACACCGCCCCCCATCCAGTGGGCAGCGGTGGATAGGTTACACTCACTTAGTTACTACCTACAGTTAGCAAACTGGGGATATTTGGCTAAAATTTCTGATAGCAGATCATTTTGAAGGAAATATTTACATATTGTTGGAACATTGGTTATAGAATTGTCTCTGAATTCACGTATCTTTTCGCACTCCATCACATAGTGACGGAGGGTGTGAAAACCGAGCGGCAGCAGCCTAGAAAGAGAGGGGGGACAGCAAACAGTTAACTGCGGTCGGCAGGGTGACAGGGGACAGGGGGAGTCACATAGGGACAGGGGGGACACAGGGACAGGGAGTGACACACAGGGACAAGGGGTGACACAGGGACAGGGGGTGACACACAGGGACAGGGGGTGACACAGGGACAGGGAGTGACACACAGGGACAGGAGGCGTGCAAACACAAAGATAAACACAGGAATGAACACAGAGCTAAACACACAGATAACACAGGAATACAAAGAACACGGGTGTCAAGATAACAGCAGACTTCTGACTGCACGATACGGTCATCTCCTCTATAGGAAAGAGGGAAGACCACTTATTTACTGAACTGGGGTGGCTAACCTGGCCCTGGGTGCCCCACGTGGCTCAAGGTGGCCCGCCTGTGGTGCAAGGGCTCCGGCAGGTGGCGCGGGATAGGGATCACCCTCCAGGGACGTGGGTAAGGGGGCTCTGGCAGGGGACCGTAGGGACGGAGGCTCCCACAGGGACTGACCTTGACCCAGCGTTGGAGCACACGCAGCCTCTGATAACTCCGACAAACGAGACAAGCGCCAAAGGAGCCGAGGTTCAGCTAATTTGGTTAATGAGGCGTTTAAACGAACTAGTGGTGCATCCGGGCGGTGTTAACGAGGACCTGGCAAGAGGTGGAAGGGGAGGGAGGGTAAACGCATATGCCCTCTCATTCCCACCCAGGCTCGCCCTCTCTACTCTTCCACGGGGCATCATCATCATCAGCATCTCCAAGGTGATGCCCCAGCCTGCGCATGCGCGCCTCGTGGCGAAGTAAGACACTGAAAGCAGCATCGAAGCTTAAGGCGGAGTCAAGGGGGCCCCCAGATTGTCTTGAAGCAGCTGTCATTTGGCCACGTCTGGCCGCCAGGGTCTTGGCCACCCCCCTGGCCGCCAGGGTCGTGGCCACCCCCTGATCACCAGGGTCTTGGCCAACCCTGGCCGCCAGGGATCTTGGCCACCCCTGGCCGCCAGGGTCTTGCCCACCCCTGGCCGCCAGGGTCTTGGCCACCCCCTGGCCGCCAGGGTCGTAGCCACCCCTGGCCGCCAGGGTCTTATAGCGACCTCTGGGGTTGGCCACCCCAGAGGTCACCCGAGGGCTGGGTTACCCCACACAACCTCCTCCTCCCCTCCGGACACTGGAGATACACAAGCTGGGGTTGACTGTCGCCTTTATTAGATTTGCTGCAACTCACACTCAAAATTTGGGCCAATTCAAAAGAAAAGTGATTTTGTCTACATAGTGAAAATTTGTTCGCAGGCTGAGGAAATTGATTAAAGGACTGATCCAGAGATAGAAAGTGAGAGAGAGAGAGAGAGAGAGAGAGAGAGAGAGAGAGAGAGAGAGAGAGAGAGAGAGAGAGAGAGAGAGAGAGCAAGGATTGGCCAGTATTGGAACGACCAGGCTTCTTGCAGGGACGGCGTTCGATCCCCGATGGTCCAAGTGGTTGGATAACGCACCTTGAGCCGGTCCCCCATATACCAGCTCCTCTCCTATCCTCGTATACCTTCCAGGAACTATATATATATACCTATATATATATATATATATATATATATATATATATATATATATATATATATATATATATATATATATATATATATATATATATATAGGCGTACTGGCTTAGCACTTTCTCCTCAACCTTGCCTTACCTGTCCTCCTACCTGAGTGCTCAGGTCGTTGGAGCTGTAACTTGGGAAAATTATTTATAATGAGCTTAATTTCCAGTCTATTGCCTGGAAGACTCTAAGCCTCTTGTTACTTGTATACTATATTTAATGACCGTAATTTGCATAAGATGCAAATGAACCCAATTACCTAAAGACGCCAAGAAACCAACCCAGTTACCTAAACATCTTTATTATCGAATTCAATTACTTAAAGACTTTTAAGTGATGAAGTACACTAACTAGTAGACACATCTTACAAGCTTGAAGTCATCCATTAGACAGTCTAACCACTAAATCATAAACTAAATATATGACAAGGAGTGCCCACAGACGAGACGATATTATATATTATATATTATATATATATATATATATATATATATATATATATATATATATATATATATATATATATATATATATATATATATATATATATATATATATATATATATATATATATATATATATATATATATAATGATCAAACGATCATGATCAAACGTTCATCGAAGCAGCCAGACAATGGGACACCATTGCACACCCTCAACCCCGACCACAAGTCCCAAAAGACCACAAGCAGGCCCACTGGGATAGCCCCATAATGGAAAAGACTGTCACAGCAATGATTGACAACGCTGATGCTGAAAACAAAGCCCGCCTCCTAGCGGTAACAGCACCCCACGCCGGGGATTTTTTATTTGCTGTGCCCAAAGCAGCCCTGGGAACTCGCCTCAGTCATGACGCTCTCCGCATTGGAGTTGCCCTTCGCCTTGCCGCCCCGATCCTCACCGAACATAGGTGCATCTGCGGAACTGCGATGGCAGACCAATATGGTCGTCATGGTCTGGTATGTCGTAAATCACAGGGTAAAATCGCAAGACATGAAGAAGTCAACGACATCATTAAGAGGAGCCTCGCCACAGCCCGCTGCCCGGCACAAAGAGAACCACACTTATCCAGACCTAACGACCCTCAGAAGCGCCCTGATGGGGTCACCTTGCTACCTTGGAAGGATGGTAAGCAAGTGGTATGGGACTACACGTGCGCTGCCACACTGGCCAGTACCTACCTCCACTACAGCACACGTGAAAGCGGTGGTGCTGCTTCTTTCAGGGAATCGCAGAAAATTATTAAATACAGAGGTCTAGCACACTGCTACAGCTTTGTTCCGATCGGCTCGGAGACCCTCGGTTCGTGGGGAAAATGTGCATTGAAGTTCCTGAAGGAATTGGGGGACAAATTGATCAGCGCTACAAAAGACCAGAGAGCAAAAAGTTTCCTGTTCCAGCGCCTCAGTGTTGCGATTCAGAGGGGAAATGCCTGTTGCGTCTTGGGCACTAGTCCAACTTCAGAGGAATTCGAAGAAGTGTTTGACTTGCAACAATGATCGAACCCGTCTGTGACATTCATCAATGTTTCCCATTGTTGTGTTTTTCAAGAGATCCATAACCTTTAAGCACCTTTTTGCATTATTATTTTTGTATCAACCCATGTATATCTTGTAACCATCAAATATATATATATATATATATATATATATATATATATATATATATATATATATATATATATATATATATATATTAACCTAAAAGGGGTACCACCTCTGGTGCAAGTGTAGGGACCCATAGCCTTGGAGAAGAAAATAAAGAGTGCTCAGAGAAGACCTTGTGGATCCTCACTGAACACTGATATTTTCTTCTCCTCTTTATATATATATATATATATATATATATATATATATATATATATATATATATATATATATATATATATATGGGGAGGGGAGGTAATGGGGAAGTCAATGCGTGATGGGGAGAAATCGATGGGTAGAGAGGGGGCGATAGAGAAGGCGATAGATGGGGGTAGTCCCCCAACTTAAAGACCGAACATGTCACCTTTAACCAGACTCCCCCTCCCCCCCCCCCCCAGACACTGTGCCACGCTGAGGCTGGTACAAAGTCAGGAAATGGGGAGGATAAAGGCTGTAGGAGACACAGCAAAGGTGAGAAATGGGTAGTTAATGGGAAGGGGGGACGGGGATAGGAACATCCAAAGCAAGGACATCAAATATGAAGAAAAAGGAGTTAGGAATGAAGCGAGAACGAGAAACAGGGATGATAATAGGAAGGAAAAGGGGGGGGGGGAATGTGTAAACCAAACATGGATAACTACAGACGTGGATAAAGTTAGGAATGAAGGGAGTGAAGCAAAGAAGCTTGTTGATCAGTCCAGCAACCAGGAGGCCTGGTCTACGACCGGGCCGCGGGGACGCTGAGCCCCGGAAGCACCTCAAGGTAACCTCAAGGTAAGATAAACCAAAAAGGAATGGATAGATGACAGGTAATACAGGGAATGGGAAGATAACAGGTAGCTACAACTATCACAGAACGGAAAGATAACCTCGGCTAATGAATTCAACGAACAAATGGGTAAGATAATTTGATGCACCACGAACACAAAATGAACAACCACAACAACCTGGAGAGACACACAGCCAACAACAGGAGGATAGCGAAGCACGACACACCCATGTGGGACCAGGAGGATAGCGAAGCACGACACACCCATGTGGGACCAGGAGGATAGCGAAGCACGACACACCCATGTGGGACCAGGAGGATAGCGAAGCACGACACACCCATGTGGGACGAGGAGAATAGCGAAGCACGACACACCCATGTGGGACCAGGAGGATAGCGAAGCACGACACACCCATGTGGGACCAGGAGGATAGCGAAGCACGACACACCCATGTGGGACCAGGAGGATAGCGAAGCACGACACACCCATGTGGGATACAGACAAGGAAATAAGATAACAAGGACAACAAATAGGGGGAGGAGGAAAGATTGTTTTATGTGAGAAGGAATAACAGCTAAAAAAAATAATATAAAAAGTAATATCATGCATATGAGAGATTGCGAAGTATATACTGGAGAAAAAAATATCAGTTGAACAATCAAAGGTTGAACTTGGAGGCAATAGGTACTAAGAAAACTGGGTGCATGATGTAGTATAACAAGAAAATGGGTAGATATTGATGTTGACTGGTCTAATTGTGAGTTTGAGAGAGAGAGAGAGAGAGAGAGAGAGAGAGAGAGAGAGAGAGAGAGAGAGAGAGAGAGAGAGAGAGAGAGAGAGAGACAGAGAGAGAGAGAGAGAGGAGGAAGGGTTGTTGGAGCCGAGAAGAATGCTGGCTTAATGGTCCTGAACGATGAAATTACTGTCTTTTCCTTCTTTACTGACCATTCACTTCCCCCCAGAGTGCTAAGCTTATCTCACAAGACGAGGAGCAGCCAGAGTGCAGGATGAGAGTGAGAGACACCACCACCACCACCACCACCACCACCACCAATACTACCAGCAAGACACAGTCCCTCAGGGACCCACAGCGAGTGCCAAGAGCGGCTGAGACACAGTCCCTCAGGGACCCACAGCGAGTGCCAGGAGCTGCTGAGACACAGTCCCTCAGGGACCCACAGCGAGTGCCAAGAGCGGCTGAGACACAGTCCCTCAGGGACCCACAGCGAGTGCCAGGAGCTGCTGAGACACAGTCCCTCAGGGACCCACAGCGAGTGCCAGGAGCGGCTGAGACACAGTCCCTCAGGGACCCACAGCAAGTGCCAGGAGCGGCTGAGACACAGTCCCTCAGGGACCCACAGCAAGTGCCAGGAGCGGCTGAGACACAGTCCTTCAGGGACCCACAGAAACAGGTCTGCTCAATTTAGTTTTAGAAACTAGACGCCATATTAAAATTCTTCCTTCCCCCCAACATTTTAAATTAAAATTCGAATACTTTATTCATATACGATATTTATGGTATAATCGAAGGCAGGAAATATACGTCCCATTTTCAATTTCTGGCGAATAAAAAAACCCAACTCTGAACATTATGAGTTTTACAATCTAAGAAACTATAAAAGCGCTCTTAAATGTAAGAGATATTTAAGATTTCCTCGTTCGAAGGTCATTGTATGATCAGCAGTCCACGTACCATCGTTCGGGGTTCGTGGGCCAGACAGAGGCTTAGGGCCCGCGCACTAATATCCCTCCAAAAAAAAATCGTTCGGTGACCCTCTATACTTAGCTTCAGCTCGTCCTCGTAAACAGTAGGTCAATGGCTAGATGATCGAGCTTATAGACCTTCTGTTTGTTAATGAAAAACACTATTCACACCACTAACTACTGATGATGATGATGTTCGAACATATCTAGAAGAATTATTCTCTCGCGTCATCTGTTCGAAGCGCACTTCTCTCTAAACAGTCCGTGCTCATAAACAAAAGCTAAACGCTCGTTAATCCAACCGTCCAAGCCCTTGTTTATGAATGAAAAGCGGTTTACACTCGAATCACAACTAACGTTCGAACATTTCTCGAACACTGCTTCGCTAACGACCTCTGTTCGAACCGCAACGCTATAATAAAAAAAAGCCAAAGTCCATTCTATGCACCTGCCAAATCCCCTGTTTATGAATAAAAAACAGTTTCCACGCGACTCACAACTGATGACGGTCGAACACTTCCGGACCGTTGGATGGATTGAACTTAAGTCTAGGACGGGTTGTGTCCAAGGTGTGACGGTGTCATCTTCTTTCTGTAACCGTCTTCTGCGACCCCTCTTCATGGTGTTTGTGCTAAGATAATGTCAGTCTGCTGGCTGTGCCATATGGACTGTGCAGAGCGCAGTCTTACCTAGGACTGCGTACAATACACAGCGCAGCCTCAGCTAGGTCTGTGGGCCCCTTGGTAGTTGCGGCACGTTCCTTTCAGCCAATTAGTTACGTCTGCTACTGGAATTATTGGGCGGACGACCCGCAACGAATCAAGAGATAACAATTGTGGATTTGGGGGGAAATTTAGAGCCGAGGGTCGCAAGCGGCGGTCAGTGGTAGCCTTCGCGAGTTATATGTGTACTAAATTGGAGATCTGGCGCCGTTTAAGTGTTTGGAGTCCTCCGAATGCAAATCTGTTGTTAGATGATGCGTCATGATCATATCTATGGACAAGAATCACTATTTCAGACGACTTCATTGGCAAGCCGATCTACTTAAACGGGGGGACAATGGAGCCTACCCCAACCCGCCTATGACAGTCTTCTATCACCCAGCATTCACCCTGCAAAGTTGGGTAAAGCGCTCCGCATCAGCCCAAAGCCATTGGCCGTCCCTTTTGGGAAAAACAGACAAACATTTTGTGTTACAGATATAGAAATGTAACCATCGGCGAGAGAGCATATGTATTACGGGGCCATCGGCGACAGCGGTGGGCGCGTGTATATGTAGGACACTGCCGAGAATATAATGGGAATGTGTGGTAATCACGGAGAGTGTATGTGCGTATATATATATATGTGGTCACCACAATGAGCATGGGTGAGGATATGTGGTATATATAGCCACCACAGAGAGCGTACGTACGTATATGTGGTATATATGACGGCCATCACAGAGAGAGAGAGTATGAGGGTATATCTGCCACTGACAGAGGGGAATATGCCGACCAGTAGTGTTCCCTACATAAAGAATTTCCTCCAAGATAAATAAAGTTAGCTGCAGTTCTCTTAGGATACAAAGTGCACTTTTGAGGTATATTATTAACACTGTTTCTTAAAATACGGTTCGTCCAGTTATATATTCATCTTATTTCTTAGTTATGTATTATTCATCTTGTTCATCTTATTCGCAGCTTCTCCTTTCTTCCCTCGTGTGATCCCGTCTCACTCTCCTTCCTCCTCCCTCTACTCTCTCTCTCTCTCTCTCTCTCTCTCTCTCTCTCTCTCTCTCTCTCTCTCTCTCTCTCTCTCTCTCTCTCTCTCTCTCTCTCTCTCTCTCTCTCTCGCCTCTCCCTCTCTCTCACCTTCCCGTTCTAACCTACTTTCACTCTCCTCCCCAAATGCCACCACCACTATGTACTATGAGAATATCCTAGCCAAGCCTAGCTATCCTTGTTACAGACAAGTCCAGCTGAGCCCAGCGTTACTAGGGGTTTGTAACGAGGCCCTGGAGCCCTAGTGGTGCCCGTCAGGGTTCACCAACACAATGCCACAAGGGGATGCAGCCCCTTGTGGCATTGTGAGCGGTTGTCCAATTTCCTATATGAACTTACCTACAAGTGCTCTTGCAGAATCGCGAACATTAATTCCTAACCCTCCCCCTCCTCTCTCCCCGCCTTTCCAGTTAGCGGTCGATTGATGCAGACTCACTTCCCTGGTATAGCTGATATCTTACAATGAAACTGGTTATCGTGTTTACCACAGACATGTCTACAACCCCTATTTTGTGTGTGTGTCCACGACGACAATGGCTTACCGACCGTGAGGGAGGCTAGTGGCGCAGGAGTCCCCAGCGGGGTCTGCCATTGTGGCTGGACTCTTAAGATATTGTTTAGTTCCTTGTGAATACACGCTGGCTTCCTCTCCCCCCCCCCTTCCCTCCCTCCATCTCTTACCAATTCCCTCTACCCTTACCTATCCTCCCCTCCCCTCCCCTCCCTCACTTCCACCCTTACCCCCCATCCCACAACTATGATCCACAATACATCGGAACTATAGGGCTTCCACAGAGACTCAGCTTCGCCACACAATACAGCTTCACCCACACAACATAACAGCCACGCTCACCATTGGCTTCAACTTGGGCGAGGACGTAGGCGAACAAGGAAGCCGCCCATGTTGTCAACATATGCACAGCTGACCTGACCCCTCCCCAACATACACACAGCTGACCTGACCCCTCCCCAACATACACACAGCTGACCTGACCCCCTCCCCAACATACACACAGCTGACCTGACCCCTCCCCAACATACACACAGCTGACCTGACCCCTCCCCAACATACACACAGCTGACCTGACCCCTCCCCAACATACACACAGCTGACCTGACCCCTCCCCAACATACACACAGCTGACCTGACCCCCTCCCCCAACATGAAGAATACACCACACATGCTGACAGTCTAACTCAAATAATCTGCCGGGATCGAATTTATAAACAACTTTGAAAAGCAAGGGAAAATAAATACAAATTGTTTGCATTGTGTATTATCAATCATACACGACGCAAAAAAGACTTCCAGAGCCGATTATCCTTGACAAAAGGAACGTAGGCGGAACACTGGCACTCAACATCAACAGAACAGGAATCAAAATTCACCTCATGAATTAAATATACAGAGTAAAAATAGCTTGATGCACAATTAGCAGACTCCGTGACCTTAGCACGAACACACAGCTGCACTTATACAAGTCTCCGCTCTCCAGTACCTTAAGAAATACTGATACCTTAAAGAATACTAACATACAAACACTACAAACATGGCAAAACAAAAACACTAAGAAGAGAAGCAAAACACACATCCGCCATGCGGCAAAATAAATCACGAACTCCGTGAAGCTCTCAACATCAGAGTAACACTGCAAGATATTAGAAAGGTTGTCCAAAGATGAGACGCCCCACTCCTACAGCTGGTGGTTCAAGATGAGACGCCCCACCCCCACAGCTGGTGGCCCAAGATGAGACGCCCCACCCCCACAGCTGGTGTCCGAAGATGAGACGCCCCACCCCCACAGCTGGTGGCCCAAGATGAGACGCCCCACCCCCACAGCTGGTGTCCCAAGATGAGACGCCCCACCCCCACAGCTGGTGGCCCGAGATGAGACGTCCCACTCCCACAGCTGGTGGTCCTTAGAGAGCAAGATTGGGTTGGAAGCCAAACACTCAAATATCGTGTCAACAAGGCGGACAGTCCGCCAGTTATCATAACTTACACTATAAGCCACATTTCTATAATTTTTTCCTTCATCTGTACCTCTCAATCTTCTTTTCTATACCTTAAAAAAATACAATCCCATTCCCATGTCCTTCACCTTCGCAAGCCCATCTAACTGAGGTGTTGTATTAACGTCGAGGCATAGAATAAGGGTTCAATTGTATTTTTCTCTCTCAGTTTTTTGTAAACTATTTGTTATAAATGATTGGCTATGTATCCCAACCTGGTGTATGATTTACCTTAACGTGGTGTATGATCTGCCTTAACATGAAGTATGCTAACCTTAGCGTGGAGGCGTGGACCAAACAGCAGCAAGCACAAGAAGCGTGAAGGAAGACACACCAACCATTACTCCACACACGTAACACACACACGCACCCAACTCTGATAAATGTTACTGTATGAACTCAAACACATTAAAAATGAACTAAACATTACGTAAACATGCAAAATTACTCCTCAAAGACACATTTTGGCTACACTGCTTTTTTTAAATATTATTTCTCTCTTATATATATATATATATATATATATATATATATATATATATATATATATATATATATATATATATATATATATATATTATACTGCCTAATTAGGCCTCCCACCTGTGTCCAACTACGGGTAACAAACTTTCAGTTAACCTACTTCCCCACACACAGTTAACCCACGTTCAACTTAACCCTTAAACCACTCTACACAGCTGTTCCTACACTATTACCTCCCCTAGCTAACCCCTCCCCATATATAAAGGCAAAACAGAATCACTGTTGAGTTCCCGTTCATTGTATACAATAACAATTTCAGTGGATTATATACATGTTTTATCCTTTGCCAACATAATTAATAATAATAATTATAATGAGGAGAAAATAATTTGTAGCAATGTGGTGACTTGAACCAGGGTCCCAGTTATTCCCACATGCTGGCCTGAACCCACTCAACCATGATAGGACAAAAGATATCAAACCTGCAACTCGACTGGGTTGGCTCTAATGAGTTTCTCAATGAGATATCATACTATTCTGAGTTTTGTGTAATAATAAAAATAATTATTATTATTTGCCATTTCGACACTAAAAATCAAAACCGTGATCGTAGCCCAGGAAGTTAATATTCATTTCACTTTAAACTTCTTTCGTGTTTAATTTCCTCGAGAGAAAAATGATTGGTAAGTTCAACGTGGCGGTCCTTGGACATCCAGGCTGCTGGCTCGTGTCCTCTACACCCCTTCAACGGTTGAGAGAGAGAGAGAGAGAGAGAGAGAGAGAGAGAGAGAGAGAGAGAGAGAGAGAGAGAGAGAGAGAGAGAGAGAGAGAGAGAGAGAGAGAGAGAGAGAGAGAGAGTTAGTTAGTTGAGAGAGATGTTGTCTCAACATCTCCTTTCCCTGAACCCTTGTCTTATGGTCATTGTTTTAAATTCGATCATATAATCAAAGACCAGGACACAAGGATCATTGCATCCTGTACTAGTATTTCATGCTCTAAGTTCTCGATGTCTTCCTCTTAAGATCAGATGCCGTAGGCTTGGTGTATCTCCTTCTCTTGCCTCAGCCTTCACATGCTGTGTTTACAAGTTACTTTCCATACCTTCCACTCCCGTCCCATACTAAACCCTTATCCTGATCCCTTCCAAGTGCTAGTCAGTCGTAGTAGGTTGGTGCTTTGTCCTGATAGTTCCCCCTCCTTTCCCTCCAACTTGTCAACTCACCAAAGTGTTTTATGTCTTTAATGTCTCACCTCGTCATCGGTGAAAGGTTCCTTTCTTTTAAACTTTCTCCGTATTAAATCCCACGTTGTTCTAGGACGAGCAAACTTTTGTTGCGGTGGTGCCGAATCTTGATGCTGCTGCAGTGTTGCCACACGTCATCTGTTGTGAGTCGTGTGTAAAGCATTCACTCATAAACAGGTTGTCATGGCAACCTGACGACAGGTTGCTATATCAGCCAGCTGATAAAAAGGAAACCAATATACAAAGAGATACATAATATAACTTTAAACTGTTGATGAAAAGATTAGAACAATATTTTCTGGGTTTGTATCTGTTTGTATGGTTTTATCTGTGTGTGTTTGTCAGTGTTTGGCTCCCTCTCTCTCTCTCTCTCTCTCTCTCTCTCTCTCTCTCTCTCTCTCTCTCTCTCTCTCTCTCTCTCTCTCTCTCTCTCTCTCTCTCTCACACACACACACACACACACACACACACACACACACACACACACACACACACACACACACACACACACACACGGATGAAGACAACCAAACCCAGCATCTAATATCAAAACTTTTTCCTCGCATATATGAGATTTTTTTCCATAATTGAAATTGTGGCAATCTCATTTAATGCATTTTTCCCTGAACAGGCTTTGGTGATCCTGATAGAACATTATTTAGTGCACAATGGCGCTCTCCAGCTGTATTGTCCCGCAAGCCGTCACCGCCAGCAGCAGACTGCGCTCCGTAATCACTTCCGTTTTCACAAAATTGTCTGCATGCGTGTCGGGGGCCAGACGCTGATCGGTATTGTGTTCTCGCGTGAACATGCTGATCAGTATCGCAAAAATGAATAACCCTTTTCCATCTTAATTGTATAGCTCTCCACTGTACTAATAAGCACTTTTTTTAAGCCATAACAACCAATGTATCTTTTTTTTTTAATATATAAATAATATCAATAACAAATGTTCAAGTATGTCCCTCTTTTTTTTTTGGCTGTATACATGTGACACTGATCAAATGTACACATGAGTGAATAAACACCAGGTACAGCAGTTTTTTTTATTATTAATATTTTCTACCACAGACGTGGCCACACATTTACAATGCTAACCAGCATATATACTTTTTCCGTACAGCAGTGTGGGTGGGTCTTAGCTACACCTTCGTCTCATAGTATGTTACTTCAAGTGTGTTACCTTTGTCTTTTGTATCTACTAACTTTGCTCTCCACGTTTCCTCCTGTAGTGGAAGGTTATATTCTATCCAATCTATTTCCCTGTGGTTGAAGTTGCCTGGTATTATAATATTTGTCCTCGCTACCTCTGCTCCTGTTGACATCTCTTTGCATTGTTGTATTCAGTTCTCGTTGACTTTATCATACTGGAAGGTTGTTGATCAACACCACCACTCTTCTTGTTCACTGTTACCATTTCTGTCATGTAGGACTGTTGGTTGGCTATTTGTGGCACGTGTTAATTCTCTCAAAACCCCAATGTATGAGAGACACTCCTTTCTCTTCCTCCCTTGTGTGCTCTCTCTTCCTTGCTCTCCCTCCCTTGCTTTCTCTCTCTCTCCCTTGCTCTCCCTATCTCTTGCTCTCTCTCTCCCTTGCTCACCGTCTCCCTTGCTCACCCTCTCCCTTGCTCTCCCTATCCCTTGCTCTCTCTCCCTTGCTCTCTCTCTCTCTCCCTTGCTCTCCTTCTCCCTTGCTCTCCGTCTCCCTTGCTCTCCCTCCCGTGCTCTCCTTCCACACTTTACTAATTACTTTACACCCTTTATAACAAATCACATTCCTTTGTCCATGTTAATATTTCCTTACACAGACGCCAGACATTTTGTAAGTTTTTTTTATTATTACATATTTCACCAGCTTCTATGGTATGGTTGTAAAGCCTAACACCCCATATATATATATAGTTTAATGTCTGTCCCAGCCGCCTCTCCTCCTCCACCGTCGCGAAAATCATCCAATGTGCAAATTCGTCTGAAGGTCAGGATTTTGTGGTAATCGATCAAGAGGAAATGCTATTTCCCATTTTCTTCTAATGAAGTTAGTGGTTAGTAATGTTAGTATGTTCCTAGTATAACTGTGTTTGCTGGTTATATTGGGTGTCAGTTATCTAACGACGGAATTTCCGACATATTATGTGTCTAAACTGCCTTGTTGTTTGAGTGTTCAAACACTCTAGTCGACACCTGTTTATCTGGGAGTGTTGGAACATTAACAGTTAGTGGCCGCAGTTAGTGGCACGAGCGGCGGTATTAAAGGTATCAAATGTTCCCTCACATTGCACACGTGTTGCAGAAGAGAGCGGCAACTATCAGGAGGAAGCGTCAAGCCATTACGACCATACAGAACACGTAGAAACTTAAGTGTATATATTTATTTGTATCTGGATTATATTGTGGTCCGAATAAGGTCTGTTTAAGACGGTTGTGTTCCTGATTAGTTGTTCCTTGTTCAGGGGGGAAGGGAGGGGGGGACGGGGGATGAAGGGGGGATGAAGGGGGGAGTGGGATGAGTGGAAACTAATCCGGAACAGTTCGCCCATGTTCACCCAGCAGTAATTAGGGACCGTGGAGTAAAACAGATTGGCAAAAAGGTGTTCCGGGACAGCACTTGTAGGATAAGACTGACTGTGATCTGTGAGAAGGGAAAGCTTTCCCGCCAAACACATACCGAAACTACGACGTTGGTAAAACGTTCGAACAAGTTTTAACACCACCTAACCAGTTATAACAACCAATATAGCAAATTGTAACAACGTTCTAATACGTCATAAACACGTTAAGCGAAGATGTAACAACTTTATTACAAGTTGTAACAAGCGGAAAATAGAGACAGTTTCGGTTTGTGTTTCCAGGGTTGTGCCTGCTATATCAGGCGTCAGAAGCCGTCTACTCATCTACTCTCTTGTGTAACAAAAAACAAAAACAACAAAACCAGCAAACCGACGGGAGCCCACGAGAGCAGGAGCCACACAGCATATCTAGAGATGGTTAGCTTGAGATGATTTCGGGGCTTAGCGTCCCAGCGGCCCGGTCCTCGACCAGGCCTCATTTTTGTTACACCCCCCCCAGGAAGCAGCCCGTAGCAGCTGTCTAACTCCCAGGTAACAGAGGCATCGCCACACCCACCATACACTTCCGGTTCCATCCCAACTCTTGCGATAGGACTGTTCCTTCACTAGGAAGGACATGCTCCGCTGCCCAGCTCGGAGAAGTTCCAATAACTAACCGCTTATCTCGACTCGGAGCTGAATCTCATAATTACCGAATCTCATTCTGCGGGAAGGTAATTAGCAATTATATGAAATTAATGAATATCTAACGGGAACTTGGTAAGCTTCCATTAATTATTTTACCTTTGCCTTTACCGGAGGATCATTAGGCCTCGTAATTAGGTAATGGTAGGATTAAAAAATGGTAAAGTAGCGGCGTAAATTTGCTTTTATGGGATTAATTGGGCCAGGAGTAATTAAATATTTTCAACCAGGACCTGTTACCGTCGCCGTAAAAATGTTGATTTTTTTTTTACAGAAAAACTGTCACAGACGTCTAATATGAGCCAATGGCAGAGCTGCTCGTAGTACACAGCCTTCAGCAGCCAATGGCAGAGCTGCTCATAGTACACAGCCTTCAGCAGCCAATGGCAGAGCTGCTCGTAGTACACAGCCTTCAGCAGCCAATGGCAGAGCTGCTCATAGTACACAGCTTTCAGCAGCCAATGGCAGAGCTGCTCATAGTACACAGCTTTCAGCAGCCAATGGCAGAGCTGCTCGTAGTACACAGCCTTCAGCAGCCAATGGCAGAGCTGCTCGTAGTACACAGCCTTCAGCAGCCAATGGCAGAGCTGCTCATAGTACACAGCCTTCAGCAGCCAATGGCAGAGCTGCTCATAGTACACAGCCTTCAGCAGCCAATGGCAGAGCTGCTCGTAGTACACAGCCTTCAGCAGCCAATGGCAGAGCTGCTCATAGTACACAGCTTTCAGCAGCCAATGGCAGAGCTGCTCATAGTACACAGCTTTCAGCAGCCAATGGCAGAGCTGCTCGTAGTACACAGCCTTCAGCAGCCAATGGCAGAGCTGCTCGTAGTACACAGCTTTCAGCAGCCAATGGCAGAGCTGCTCATAGTACACAGCTTTCAGCAGCCTTCAAAACTGACGTAAGTAAGTTGCCTGAACCTAGCCTAACCAAAGACCCATGAATAAAAAACGGAATAACATCACGTCGATTTGTAGTACTACAATGATTTGTAGTACATCAGTTTTTGGCCGTAAGGGATATATATACGTTAAAATGCGATGCACTGTTCAGGAAGCCGGATACACCAGCAAATGAATGTTTTTCTGAGGAGTGTGTGAACGAAGTCATCTGCTCCATAACGCTCAACAAATACAATACCAATCTGCCTTTTTCCACAATCCTTTGACGTTTGTGGAAATACGACTTGCTTATTTAACTTTTTTATTATCCTTATTTAATTATTTTTATTATTATAGTGATTTTTTTTTTATTTTTGCTTGGAGAAATTAGTTTAAAAATAATCGTTCAGTAGGGACCTCACCTGCGAGTTCTCAGCTGGTAACTAATTTCAGAAAATTCAGGATTATGTTGTAGTACTGAAACAAGGTGTTAATGTGGCTTGTAGTGTAGGCGCGGCTACTACAATGGTGTAGCAGTTACTGTTAATGGTACACTTGGTGTAGCAGTAATTACTAATGGTACATTTGGTACAACTGTAAATACAATTATATTTTCCAACTGTAATACTATTGTAGCAATAACTACTGGCTGTTACAGCGGCGGTCTCACACTACGGTGGGGAGGAGGTGTACTCACCTAGTTGTGCTTGTGGGGAGGAGGGGGGGGGGGTGGCGCTCTGGCTCTTTGGGCCCGCCTCTCAACTGTCAATTAACTGATTTTTTCACACACACGCACACACACACACACACACACGCACACGCACACACACACACACACACACACACACACACACACACACACACACACACACACACCATAGAGAGAGGGAGAGAGTAGACGAAGACACTGCTCCTCTCGTTGACGGGGCCGGTGCCTGCTACTCTGGCTGCGTCTTATGCTGGGTTTTCTTTGACACGCTTCCCAGTGGGGCCCTCCCCTTCACTCTACTGTAAACGTAAATGTACGTGTATGGCAGAGAATGAAAAATAAGAGAGTTTGAGAGAGAGAAAAAAAAGCATATCTGTGTCTTCTAACCCAAGTCAGTGGGGCCGGTGGCCGAGCGGACAGCACGCTATACACGTGAGCCTGTGGTCCCGGGTTCGATCCCGGGCGCTGGCGAGAAAACAATGGGCAGAGTTTCTTTCACCCTATGCCCCTGTTACCTAACAGTAAATAGGTACCTGGGAGTTAGTCAGCTGTCACGGGCTGCTTCCTGGGGTGTGTGTGTGTGTGGTGTGGGGGAAAAAAATAGTAGTTAGAAACAGTTGATTGACAGTTGAGAGGCGGGCCGAAAGAGCAGAGCTCAACCCCCGCAAGCACAACTAGGTGAATACAACTAGGTGAATACACACACACACACACACACACACACACACACACACACACAGGAAGCAGCCCATAACTTCTGTCTAACTCCCAGCTTTCTATGTACTGCTAGGTAACAGGGACATTAAGGTGAAACTCTGCACATTTGCTTTTCCGCCATCGCCGGGGATCGATCCCGGGACCCTAGGAACACGACCCCCGAACTCTGTCCATTCACCCGCAAGGCCCCCAACCACACACGCACACACGTGTTTGTGTGTGTGTAAGAGAGAGAGAGAGAGAGAGAGAGAGAGAGAGAGAGAGAGAGAGAGAGAGAGAGAGAGAGAGAGAGAGAGAGAGAGAGAGAGAGAGAGAGAGAGAGAGAGAGAGAGAGAGAGAGAGAGAGAGAGAGAGAGAGGGGGAGCACACTACCTGCCAGGGAGTAGCAACACACAGTCAGAGGAGCCACCAAGGCAGGATATCGTCTTAAAGAGGGATGGGTCGCGCCTTCCCGGGAGAACCCGTCTCAAGCCCCCTACCCCCCCCCCCCAGCCCTTACATATCGTTAGGGCACACCTTTCGTCTTAATGGGAGCAACCCTCTTGAACCCTACCTCCCCCCCTTTTACCTCTCATGAGGGGCTAATCCACGTCAATCTCCCTTTCAATGGGAGACAACCCACGTTAATTCCCTCCTCATCTCTCTAAGGGGAGAACCCATGACGATCTCCCATTTTTATCTCTCCCGGGGGGGGGGGAGGAGAGACCCCTTTTCAATCCTCATTTGTCATCTCTAAGGAAGGTAGGCAGCATTAGTATAGGTAGATGCTGCCGAAGCCTGAGGTAGAAGTGAAGGCAGGTGAAGGGCAGCAGTCGTGGCAGGTGAAGGGCAGCAGTCGTGGCAGGTGAAGGGCAGCAGTCGTGGCAGGTGAAGGGCAGCCGTCGTGGCAGGTGAAGGGCAGCAGTCGTGGTAGGTGAAGGGCAGCAGTCGTGGGAGGTGAAGGGCAGCAGTCGTGGGAGGTGAAGGGCAGCAGTCGTGGGAGGTGAAGGGCAGCAGTCGTGGGAGGTGAAGGGCAGCAGTCGTGACAGGTGAAGGGCAGCAGTCGTGGCAGGTGAAGGGCAGCAGTCGTGGCAGGTGAAGGGCAGCAGTCGTGGCAGGTGAAGGGCAGCAGTCGTGGCAGGTGAAGGGCAGCAGTCGTGGCAGGTGAAGGGCAGCAGTCGTGGGAGGTGAAGGGCAGCAGTCGTGGGAGGTGAAGGGCAGCAGTCGTGGCAGGTGAAGGGCAGCAGTCGTGGGAGGTGAAGGGCAGCAGTCGTGGGAGGTGAAGGGCAGCAGTCGTGGCAGGTGAAGGGCAGCAGTCGTGGGAGGTGAAGGGCAGCAGTCGTGGCAGGTGAAGGGCAGCAGTCGTGGCAGGTGAAGGGCAGCAGTCGTGGGAGGTGAAGGGCAGCAGTCGTGGCAGGTGAAGGGCAGCAGTCGTGGCAGGTGAAGGGCAGCAGTCGTGGCAGGTGAAGGGCAGCAGTCAGTCATGACAGGCGAAGGGCAGCAGTCGTGGCAGGTGAAGGGCAGCAGTCGTGGCAGGTGAAGGGCAGCAGTCGTGGCAGGTGAAGGGCAGCAGTCGTGGCATGTGAAGGGCAGCAGTCGTGGCAGGTGAAGGGCAGCAGTCGTGGCAGGTGAAGGGCACGTCAACAGAGGTAAATAAGAGGCAGCTAGAACAGATGATGGGAAGGAGGTAGAACGAGGGGGACGGAAGAGCATGATGGGACTAGAAGGAGCATGAGATGGGGGGGGGCTAGAAGAGCCTGAAAGGGCTTGTAGGGAGGGAAGGGGGGAGGTGAAGGGGGCCAGAATAGGATGAAAAGGCTGGAAGGACATGAAGGGGGCTAGAGCTGGCTACGCAAAAGTCATCTCGTATTTGTCGATTCTATCTGGGGAGCAAAGGTATGGTATAGACGAGTCTCCTTGTTGACCGGAGCAGAGAGGGAAGAGAAGGGGAGATAGAGAAAGGGGGGAGATGAGGAGGAGGAGGAAAAGGAGAAAGAAAGGGAGATGATGAGAGAGGAGAAAGAAAGGGGGGAAGAAGATTGGGTAAAGAGGAATGAAAGAGAGGGGAAGAATTACAGCGCAGAGAAAACAAGTGGAGAGAGGAGAGGAGAGAGAGGAGGGGTAAACATGGGCGGGTGTGGGGAAGGGGTTGACGGGAGGGAAGAGTAGGTAGACACACCTGAGGGGAGGCAGGTGTGTGAAGGTAGACTCACCTGAGGGGAGGCTGGTGTGTGAAGGTAGACACACCTGAGGGGAGGCAGGTGTGTGAAGGTAGACTCACCTGAGGGGAGGCTTGTGTGTGAAGGTAGACTCACCTGAGGGGAGACAGGTGTGTGAAGGTAGACTCACCTGAGGGGAGACAGGTGTGTGAAGGTAGACTCACCTGAGGGGAGGCTGGTGTGTGAAGGTAGACTCACCTGAGGGGAGGCTGGTGTGTGAAGGTAGACTCACCTGAGGGGAGGCTGGTGTGTGAAGGTAGACTCACCTGAGGGGAGGCAGGTGTGTGAAGGTAGACTCACCTGAGGGGAAGCTTGTGTGTGAAGGTAGACTCACCTGAGGGGAGACAGGTGTGTGAAGGTAGACTCACCTGAGGGGAGACAGGTGTGTGAAGGTAGACTCACCTGAGGGGAGGCTGGTGTGTGAAGGTAGACTCACCTGAGGGGAGGCTGGTGTGTGAAGGTAGACACACCTGAGGGGAGGCAGGTGTGTGAAGGTAGACACACCTGAGGGGAGGCAGGTGTGTGAAGGTAGACTCACCTGAGGGGAGGCTTGTGTGTGAAGGTAGACTCACCTGAGGGGAGGCTTGTGTGTGAAGGTAGACTCACCTGAGGGGAGGCTGGTGTGTGAAGGTAGACTCACCTGAGGGGAGACAGGTGTGTGAAGGTAGACTCACCTGAGGGGAGACAGGTGTGTGAAGGTAGACTCACCTGAGGGGAGGCTGGTGTGTGAAGGTAGACTCACCTGAGGGGAGGCTGGTGTGTGAAGGTAGACTCACCTGAGGGGAGACAGGTGTGTGAAGGTAGACTCACCTGAGGGGAGGCTGGTGTGTGAAGGTAGACTCACCTGAGGGGAGGCTGGTGTGTGAAGGTAGACTCACCTGAGGGGAGACAGGTGTGTGAAGGTAGACTCACCTGAGGGGAGGCTGGTGTGTGAAGGGCAGGTGTCTCCGAGGGCCGCCGCCCCCGCCCGTCATCTTGCCGCCATGGCCAACAACCTGCACCAGAACACATTAGAAGTCTCACAGAACACATTAGAAGTCTCACAGAACACATTAGAAGTCTCACAGAACACATTAGAAGTCTCACAGAACACATTAGAAGCCTCACAAAACACATTAGAAGTCTCACAGAACACATTAGAAGTCTCACAAAACACATTAGAAGTCTCACAGAACACATTAGAAGTCTCACAGAACACATTAGAAGTCTCACAGAACACATTAGAAGTCTCACAGAACACATTAGAAGTCTCACAGAACACATTAGAAGTCTCACAAAACACATTAGAAGTCTCACAGAACACATTAGAAGTCTCACAAAACACATTAGAAGTCTCACAAAACACATTAGAAGCCTCACAGAACACATTAGAAGCCTCACAGAACACATTAGAAGTCTCACAAAACACATTAGAAGTCTCACAGAACACATTAGAAGTCTCACAAAACACATTAGAAGTCTCACAAAACACATTAGAAGTCTCACAGAACACATTAGAAGTCTCACAAAACACATTAGAAGTCTCACAGAACACATTAGAAGTCTCACAAAACACATTAGAAGTCTCACAGAACACATTAGAAGTCTCACAGAACACATTAGAAGTCTCACAAAACACATTAGAAGTCTCACAGAACACATTAGAAGTCTCACAGAACACATTAGAAGTCTCACAGAACACATTAGAAGTCTCACAGAACACATTAGAAGTCTCACAAAACACATTAGAAGTCTCACAAAACACATTAGAAGTCTCACAGCAAACACCTCACACGATCCTCAACCCCACCTTAAACAAACTACTAACCTCACCTCGATCTTCCTTTTAGAGGATTAGTGTGAGAGAGTGTGTGTATTTAAGAGTATGTTTAAGTACTAACAAAAATATAACAGAGGATACACAAAGCCAGGTTCAGATTACACCGGCTTCTTTGCCCCAGGGACCAGATTCACGAAGGAGTTACGCAAGAACTTATGAACGCGTACATCTTTCCTCAATCTTTGACGGCTTTGGTTACATTTATTAAACAGATTACAAGCATGAAAACTTCTCAACAATCTGTTGTTATTGTTATAAACAGCCTCCTGATGCTTCGGAGCTCGTTAACTGTTTAATAATTGTAAACAAAACCGCCAAAGATTGAGAAAAGATGTACAGGTTCGTAAGTTATTGCGTAACTGCTTCGTGAATCTGGCCCCATATCTGTAGCTTCCTGTGCTGCCACTGTAGCTGCCAGGCTGTCCTCAACGCTCCCTCCTCTGCCCATAAAACTCAACATTTCTCCTTCGCGAGAAACCAATATTTTGGAGCGGCCTCCGCGTTGCTTGTACTTCCCTCCCAAGATGTCCAGGCACCCTCCCTCCCTCCCTCCCTGGTACAGCAGTCCAGGTACTTCTTTGTTCTGGTCGATCTTGCTGCTGCTGCTGCTGCTGCTGCTGCTGACCTGAGCAGCCTCACGGGTGCTTCCTCCCTGTGATTCTGCAGCCTCATACTACTAAAATGAAAGTACTTATAGCCACTGTTTGATGGAAAGTAGCACTATATAGTGATGGATCATCGGACAGTTAACTTTTGTAATATTTAATTTGGGCAAACAGGAAAGCTTTTTAATCACCTAATGTAAGCTAAGTTCTCCTAACAATCCTAAGCCTAAAATATATACTCTCTTAGGACTAATATGCTACATATATATGCACAATACTAGGCCTAAAACTATTATAGAGGCGGGACGAGGCCTAGCCTAGCAATACTATACTATAGCATATAGCCTTTACTATATATATAGCCTAGCAATACTATACTAGGCTTAGCAATATTTAAGATTGGATTTTAGCTTTATTTTTTTCGGTCTCGATCAAATTAAAAATACAAAAATTGGTTTACTGGCAGTGTATCACTACACACTGAAACTTTCCACCAATTAGTTACTATATAGTAAGTATAGGAAGCATTACAGGAGGATTAGTTGAAGTCTAGTTCGTAGCAATTTTACTGTAATTAAACTTATTGCATCTAATTTTGACAAACTTAAACTATGTGAAACTTAAACTTGCTTTTATAAAGCAAGACTACAGTTCATTAGTAATGTTCTCGTTAGCGTCTGGGATGCTCTTGGACGTAGGTTCGAATCCCCGTCACGGCCCTTGTGGATTTGTTCATATGATGCATCACGCTATTGTGATTTCTGTATGTAATGTTCTCGTAGTTTCTAATGACTGCAAGCTGAGGGCCGTTATCCTCCACCAGTTCACCTGAAGACCGACCCTAGACACTCATTTATTTCTTGGCCCTATTACTTGTGTCCATTATCAGTACACTAAATGTAATGCAGAGTAACTGTCATGAAAGGAACAGGATGAGCCGGGAGCCAACTGAGTGCCAGAAGCTTCGTGTGATTCCTTGAGCTTTATTTCTACGTGTTGAGCAAGTTTGAGATGCAACTCAGCCGAGGAACGAATGGTCGCTGATGGAGTTATGTTCTTGAGAAAGGCATAGCTAACACGAGGCTGTTGATGGCTGAGCGCCTTGTGTTGTAGGTAACACAAGGCCTTCTAACTCACCACGCGACTGGGTCAGGTGGGGAAGCTTGAGAATGTTGGCCCTTATACATAAGTTCAGTAATATTTCTATGGAATTGAAGGCTATGACGTTCTGACCACTCCAACCAGAACGAGTCAAGACTAGAGATAAGCCTTCTCGCACGGCTCTCCACTCGGTCTAATATTATCATAAACGAAGGGTGGCCGGCAGTCCAGGAGAGCGGTGTACACTCTACACGGAGGCCAACTTGATGGAGATTAAAGACGGAAGTTCGTTTATTTAAAACGTTCCTGGGAAAAAGGACAAAAATGGGACATGCCAACAAAACCCAAACTCCAAATACAATTACCGGAGGAGGCGGCGGCGGCGAGTGGGCACACTGCCACCGCTACAACACAGTCTAGACGCACTCAAGAGAGTAAATTTTCAATTTATATCAAATAGTGGACCTCTTTCAACATGATCTCGTTTGTAGTAATACTACCTTACTCTTTGTTGAAATGGAACTGTGTGCAGATTCACCCAGAGTAATGACTAAATTAAAATTGTATTGATAATTCATTTTCTTAAGAGATCCTGCGCGTGTTGGGTGCCTTACCACCTCGACAGGGAAGGATAAAAAGGCAACTGTGACCTATGATAACTACCACCCTTCCTAACTGCCTCCCAGATTACGTTAGAAAAAAAAGGGAGAGGGGAGATATGACAGCAGTATACAAAATACTTAGGGGGGATAGACTGAGTGGAAATAGCCTAAATGTTCACACACAATACCAACAAAACAAGGGGACATGGGTGGAAGCTGTTCCAGCCGAGTCACAGAGATGTTAGAAACTTTTCATTTGCTGAAATTAGTTGGGAATAGAATGAACTAAAGGAACACATTATGGAAGCAAATACTATTCATAGCTATAAAAACTAGGTATGAAAGAGAAGGACAGGAGGAAAAAAATCCACAAGGGCCGTGATGAGGGTTCGAATCTAAGACGCGTCTTAGTCGACTGCGCCACGACGCGTCTCGGATAATTCCGGACGTAGGTTCGAACCCTCATCACGGCCCGTGTAGATTTGTTCATTTGATGTATCACGCTATTGTCATTTCTGTGTGTAGTGTAAGGACAGGAGTCATTGATTTAAACATCCGAAGGGCGGGACCCAAGAGCCAACGCTCGACCCTGCAGGCAAAAATAGGTGAGTTCACACACACAAACACACACACACACACACACACACACACACACACACACACACACACACACACACACACACACACACACACACACACACACACACACACACACACACACACACACACACACACACACACACTCACACAAACGAGCACAGCAGCAAACCATCCCCTAATGGTGATCGGGAATACGCCAACACGTGTGACATACCACGATCGTGTCCCAGGCTGGCGGCTTGGCAACTACAGCAGGGTCACCGCCTCCTGTGGTTCCAGCCCTCGCTGCTCCCAACCACTGTTCCAGGATCAATGCCTGCTTGCGTCACAAACGGCCCTGGAATCAATGGTGTACTGTGATCTGGATTTGTCTTCGTCTTTACCACAACGCCCAGAATAAGTCTTAAAGACTGCCTGGACGACGAGAGCCAGGGCAGGCAGGCCCTTTGGAGCAAAGACTAAACACAAGCCCCTGCTGGACGACGTCAGACGTCTGTCGCTGCTAAAGTCCTTCCACAATACTCTCAGGACAAAAAAAAATTATTTCATGACGATTCCGAGGCGAGGAGAAGCAAGTCTAAACGTGAGGGGATGATCCGAAAGCCGATGGAGAAGATGAACCGAGATGCCCGGGAATATCCGGACGCTAAGGTGGGTATACCTGAAAGGCACGAGTGATATCCGGAAGCCATAGGGAGTATCCGAACGTCGGATGGTGTGAGAGAGAGCGGCACATACAGTACATCAATGACTCTAAACATACAGATCAAGGATGAAGGAATTCTAAAAAGAAATACAAAATCAGACGAATCACAAAGAATACTAAAGCAATGAGCGACTACAAGAGCTATCGAACAATTAGACACCTAATAAGCCTTAAACAATAGGAGTTAAACCCAAATAAACATAAAATCAAAGGCGAAAAAAGTAACGAAACACACAGGGAAAACAAACAAGCAGAAGATGAAAAAAAAATCAAAGAAATATAAAGGATAAAATGCAGAACAAAATATCAGGAATGAATCTTACAGACCAAATAAGCATACCTTTCAAAGTATCAAGATCTAAATAGTTCAGCAAAGATCTAAAACTCTACAATAAAGAATAAGGTTCCAGTTGGACATCAAATAGTCAGCAACAATACAAGAAGGGTCTTCCCCCTCAGACTACAGGAATTAGATACAAAATGGATACAGCAAGACTAGAAACATTCCCTCGATTAAAACACGTATCGCAAACACTGGTACTCTGACAGTAGAGTCACAATGAACCGTTACACGAGACCTCGCACCATAAACGAGACCGAGGCCTCGCTGTAGTCTCAAGAATCTGAAGAACGAGCGAACTGGGGCCAGACTGGCCATAGGGAACTGGTCCGGACTCCCAGCCTCCGTCCCACTAACATTGTTAAATTTACTCCAGTGGTGGAGGAAACTGCCGAGTGCAGAGGGGAAGTGCATGAGAAGAAAGGAGGTGGAAAGGTCAAGGAGACAGGGGGAAGGGCAAGGAGAGAGAGGGGGAAAGGCAAGGAGAGTGAAATGGGAGATAGCAAAGGAATGAGGGCAGCAAGGAAACTTGAAGAATCGAAATAATATACAAATCGGCAAAGGCTGTAAATATTGCGATACATTTAAGTGCGTGTGTCCCTCAGCAAGCTTACAAGCATGCGTGTGTGTGTGTTTGTGTGTGTGTGTGTGTGTGTGTTTACTAGTTGTGTTTTACGGGGGTTGAGCTCTGCTCTTTCGGCCCGCCTCTCAACTGTCAATCAACTGTTTACTAACTACTTTTTTTTTTTTTTTTTTTTTTCCACACCACACACACACCCCCCAGGAAGCAGCCCGTGACAGCTGACTAACTCCCAGGTACCTATTTACTGCTAGGTAACAGGGGCATTCAGGATGAGAGAAACTTTGCCCATTTGTTTCTGCCTCGTGCGGGAATCGAACCCGCGCCACAGAATTACGAATCCTGCGCGCTATCCACTAGGCTACGAGGCCCCCTCGTATGTGTGTGTGTGTGTGTGTGTGTGTGTGTGTGTGTGTGTGTGTGTGTGTGTGTGTGTGTGTGTGTGTGTGTGTGTGTGTGTGTGTGTGTTTATAGCAAAGATACCCCCAAGCACACCTTACAATACTAATCCACCACCACCATCAACTAACCTCACCCCATCAACTAACCTCACCCCCATCAGCTAACCTCACCCCATCAACTAACCTCACCCCCATCAACTAACCTCACCCCATCAACTAACCTCACCCCCATCAGCTAACCTCACCCCATCAACTAACCTCACCCCCATCAACTAACCTCACCCCATCAACTAACCTCACCCCCATCAGCTAACCTCACCCCATCAACTAACCTCACCCCCATCAGCTAACCTCACCCCATCAACTAACCTCACCACCATCAACTAACCTCACCCCATCAACTAACCTCACCCCCATCAGCTAACCTCACCCCATCAACTAACCTCACCCCCATCAGCTAACCTCACCCCATCAACTAACCTCACCCCATCAACTAACCTCACCCCCATCAGCTAACCTCACCCCATCAACTAACCTCACCCCCATCAGCTAACCTCACCCCATCAACTAACCTCACCCCCATCAACTAACCTCACCCCATCAACTAACCTCACCCCCATCAGCTAACCTCACCCCATCAACTAACCTCACCCCCATCAGCTAACCTCACCCCATCAACTAACCTCACCCCCATCAGCTAACCTCACCCCATCAACTAACCTCACCCCCATCAGCTAACCTCACCACCATCAACTAACCTCACCCCATCAACTAACCTCACCCCCATCAGCTAACCTCACCCCATCAACTAACACCCCCTACTTATGTCTGGACCCAATTCGATACACAGAAGGGGGGGAGGGGCGGAACAGCAGTACATCCAGCTCTACCCATCTCTCGCGGCGTCTCCAAGCACTGAGCTGCAATCTCTTGAAATGCAATTTACCTCAAAGAGACCCTCGGATGCCTTACCACTAGTTAAACCTTCCTGTTTTAAACATTCTTAACCCTTCAGTTGAAGACTGCATCACCTGGACGTCAACACAAGAACAACTTTTAATAATGAGGTACTGTCAAATGTTCACTGGAAGACTTAAAACACAAAATAACGTCTAGCTTAATAAAGATGATATGTTCACTTTCCCTTGACTAATGTAATTAGAAATTGGCAGTTTTGTTCTGTATAAAATTAATGTTAATTGCTAGGCTTGTGGAGATATAAACTAAGTAGTTTACAACACTAACCCCAGGGCCACAGGCCAGGTCATTGAATGCACACTAACTGTCATTTATAGCAATACTGAAAATTCACAGAAGAACTACTTGCTTCCCTTTGTTCTCTACATAAGTAATCGCAAATAATGCTCACTTCATTTATCTATTCAGCCTAGCATGATTATCAGAAGGATAATTATACTCCCAACGATATATAAATTTACAGTCACAAATGATATCAATGAGTAAAATAAACAATATTATTATCCAACTAAGTAATATAAGAATATATTGGTTATAATCATGCACATGCCACAATAATATCAACATCAAGCTTGCCCTACAAGTCATGAATACATTTATAATATGGCATACATGTTTGTGTCTCTGATACTCACTATCAAACATAAGAATTGAAGCAACAATAGTTAATGGTCATTCAAGTTTTGAATGAACATGGACATAAGGCTAATGTCTTGTAGCCTCTAATATTATATATATATATACATAAATATATATATATATATATATATATATATATATATATATATATATATATATATATATATATATATATATATATATATATAATTAGTACAGGTATAATCAACCAAATCACGCTTAGTTAATCTTCCATCTAATTAAGAACACAAAAGTTATTAAAACAAACAATTGCCAGAAAACAATATCGATGCACTTCTGAGATTATACTCAGAGCATAAATTCGTTTGACTAATATATAAGTCCGTAGCCTCACCCCGAGGCTATGTTTATATTTCACCCTTGGTAAACACTGCATGAGAACTAGTAGAACCCACACTGAGGATGAATAATATGGCTTGTACAAGATAACTTCGATAACTGACTCATGAACCATGTCTGTCATGACTTTCCCTTCCCACTATAACACCGACGGCACTAGTGGGACACGACAGCTGACAGAGGGACGCCGTATGGGTCCGCTTCACCTCCCACTGAAGAAAAACAAACATCCCACGTTCCATCCCAAATCCTTATCTTGACCCCTTCCCAGTGCTATATAGTCGTAATGGCTTGACGCTTTCCCCTTATAATCTCCCCCTCCCCCCTCCTGTACATTCCAGGTAGTCTTGAAGACTGTTGCTCACTACGAGTTGCCCCTGTTCACCCAGCAGTAAATGGGTACCTGGTTATTAAGCACTCGACAAGTCGTGTTGCAAGGAAAGCTAGTGGGTAAGGCTTACTATAAGCCTGGAGGCCTGGTCGACGACCGGGCCGCGGGGACGCTAAGCCCCGGAAGCACCTCAAGGTAAGGTAAGCTATGGGAAAAGGAAAGCTCTCAGCCTGCTAACAAGAGACAAACGTCGTCTGTTCTTGTAGCCATCTGAATAAAAAATAATGTCGGAGGTCAACTCCTCGCTAATAGTGGACGTCCATTTTTTCTGCAGGTAGGTCTCCTTGTTAGGTGGGAGGTCATTGTAGCGATGCAACTCCACAACAATCAGTGGCTAGCACAAGCGGTTGATTGTCTACGTCATAACAACAATTACAATCATCTATAAGGAAAGAGCTAGGATGGAGACCTCTGCAGGAGAAAGAGCATTTTAGAGGAAGGAATATGAGGAAGAAAGAAAGTTGAGACAAATAACAAGTCCGGAATGCAATTTTGAAGCACTCTGCGACGCTGCCGGCAGGAGGCAGCAAGATGCTCTCACCTCCAATACCTTTCTCAAATCTCTTTTCCTATTCCTCCTCCACTCTCAGCCCTCTTCCCTCCTCCCCCCCCTCCTCCCAAAGTTTCCTCTTCGACGCGGCAGTTCTACAAAGCAAAAACACAAACCTATCTTCATTTTACGCATCATTATCTCCCTTTGTCTCTGAACGCTGTTCTTCTCTGAAGGCTGGATATTTGTCTTCTCTGACAAATATCCAGTCACTCTCATGCTGATTTAAATTTAAATATATCAGAAACCGTAATGAATCGGAAGCTATTACCTTGTACGACTGACACTTAGAAAGGTGGTGTCCAAGAGATAGAGCCCGGCCCTGGAGGTACAATGACGCGAGTACACCCACACATGACCAAACAAGCATGCAAGCACTCACCACTGAGAAGCAGCAGACAGCATCAGTGAAGCGTCTCTACTTCCACTAGCTGTGGTCAGCTTCACTAGGGCAGTAAAGCTAGTGAAGCTAGTTCGAACGTACAGGGTTCGAACGGTAATGTTTCTTCGTGGCACAATGACTCGTCTAGACACTCTGCAGTCTTGCCGCACGAATTATGGGATTCTTAAGCATTATGGTAATTTTAACGTACCGAGATAACATTGTAGGAGAATTTAAGCCACTGAGTAAAACAATTCATTGTGTTATTTTCATTTAATCAATTAATTATGCGTCCTACTAACGAATGTGTAAAGTTTACCTCTTCATCCCTCGGCAAGTTTACCTCTCAACCGCTCTCTGCTATATAAATAACTATTTGAAACTGGCATTTAAAACATTTTTGTGTGTGTGTAAAGTGTTACTATACTCTGGTGCAACATGACGCCAGTTAACACACCCGCAGGATGGGCAGTCTGCGTCAGCCAGCTCACACAGGTTACGTTACGGGAGTATATTAGATGTGGCATAACACGCAATAGAATATAACACAGCAATAGGATAGTCTCTCTCTCTCTCTCTCTCTCTCTCTCTCTCTCTCTCTCTCTCTCTCTCTCTCTCTCTCTCTCTCTCTCTCTCTCTCTCCCTCTCTCCCTCTCTCTCTCTCTCTCTCTCTCTCTCTCTCTCTCTCTCTCTCTCTCTCTCTCTCTCTCTCTCTCTCTCTCTCCCTCTCTCTCCCTCTCTCCCTCTCTCTCTCTCTCTCCCTCTCTCTCTCTCTCTCTCTCTCTCTCTCTCTCCCTCTCTCTCCCTCTCTCCCTCTCTCTCTCTCTCTCTCCCTCTCTCTCTCCCTCTCTCTCTCCCTCTCTCCCTCTCTCTCTCTCTCTCTCTCTCTCTCTCTCTCTCTCTCTCTCTCTCTCTCTCTCTCTCTCTCTCTCTTGGGCAGGCGAAGGCTTGCAGTCACTTCCGGAAGCAAGTGTCACCACCAATTGGAAAGTAGCATGTTCAAACAACAGAGGTCATTGAAGTTATATATTCGAGTGTACTCCAAGTAAAAATGACTGATAATATACAGATGATATATTACAGTAATAGTTAATATGGCTGAGTTATAAGGTCGAGTTATATGGTTGAGTTAATTATTTGTATTTATTATTTACTTGGATTGTGTGTGAATGTATTGAATGTATGCTGTTGCTAAATGATTTATTTTTTCGATTTATCTAAGATACAAATTGGCATATCGGGCATATTGATCGCTACTATGTAAATCTCACAAGTTAAATAACGGATTGATATCCTATTCTTGCGTGTTCTAAGCCAGCTTACAGACTTTGGTCTCATGGATTTGGTTTGGCTGTTACAACAGTGTGTCAGTTTAACGTGAAAATAGCTTCAAAATTATTCTATCATCAACAGGGGGCTATAGTGAGGGAGACGGCAGGCAGGTCGTCAGAGGTCACAATACACCACACAGGTCGTCAGAGGTCACAATACTCCACACAGGTCGTCAGAGGTCACAATACTCCACACAGGTCGTCAGAGGTCACAATACACCACACAGGTCGTCAGAGGTCACAATACTCCACACACAGGTCGTCAGAGGTCACAATACTCCACACACAGGTCGTCAGAGGTCACAATACTCCACACACAGGTCGTCAGAGGTCACAATACTCCACACAGGTCGTCAGAGGTCACAATACTCCACACAGGTCGTCAGAGGTCACAATACACCACACAGGTCGTCAGAGGTCACAATACTCCACACAGGTCGTCAGAGGTCACAATACACCACACAGGTCGTCAGAGGTCACAATACTCCACACAGGTCGTCAGAGGTCACAATACACCACACAGGTCGTCAGAGGTCACAATACTCCACACAGGTCGTCAGAGGTCACAATACTCCACACAGGTCGTCAGAGGTCACAATACACCACACAGGTCGTCAGAGGTCACAATACTCCACACAGGTCGTCAGAGGTCACAATACACCACACGCAGGTCGTCAGAGGTCACAATACACCACACAGGTCGTCAGAGGTCACAATACTCCACACGCAGGTCGTCAGAGGTCACAACACTCCACACACAGGTCGTCAGAGGTCACAATACTCCACACGCAGGTCGTCAGAGGTCACAACACTCCACACACAGGTCGTCAGAGGTCACAACACTCCACACACAGGTCGTCAGAGGTCACAATACACCACACACAGGTCGTCAGAGGTCACAATACTCCACACAGGTCGTCAGAGGTCACAATACACCACACAGGTCGTCAGAGGTCACAATACTCCACAAAGGTCGTCAGAGGTCACAATACACCACACAGGTCGTCAGAGGTCACAATACTCCACACAGGTCGTCAGAGGTCACAATACTCCACACACAGGTCGTCAGAGGTCACAATACACCACACAGGTCGTCAGAGGTCACAATACTCCACACACAGGTCGTCAGAGGTCACAATACACCACACACAGGTCGTCAGAGGTCACAATACTCCACACACAGGTCGTCAGAGGTCACAATACTCCACACACAGGTCGTCAGAGGTCACAATACTCCACACACAGGTCGTCAGAGATCACAATACACCACATACAGGTCGTCAGAGGTCACAATACTCCACACACAGGTCGTCAGAGATCACAATACACCACACACACAGGTCGTCAGAGGTCACAATACTTCACACACAGGTCGTCAGAGGACACAATACACCACACACACAGGTCGTCAGAGGTCACAATACACCACACAAGTCGTCAGAGCTCACAATACTCCACACAGGTCGTCAGAGGTCACAATACTCCACACAGGTCGTTAGAGGTCACAATACTCCACAAAGGTCGTCAGAGGTCACAATACTCCACACAGGTCGTCAGAGATCACAATACTCCACACACAGGTCGTCAGAGATCACAATACAACACACACAGGTCGTCAGAGGTCACAATACACCACACAGGTCGTCAGAGGTCACAATACTCCACACACAGGTCGTCAGAGATCACAATACAACACACACAGGTCGTCAGAGGTCACAATACACCACATACAGGTCGTCAGAGGTCACAATACTCCACACACAGGTCGTCAGAGATCACAATACACCACACACACAGGTCGTCAGAGCTCACAATACTCCACACAGGTCGTTAGAGGTCACAATACTCCACAAAGGTCGTCAGAGGTCACAATACTCCACACAGGTCGTCAGAGATCACAATACTCCACACACAGGTCGTCAGAGATCACAATACAACACACACAGGTCGTCAGAGGTCACAATACAACACACACAGGTCGTCAGAGGTCACAATACAACACACACAGGTCGTCAGAGATCACAATACTCCACACACAGGTCGTCAGAGCTCACATTACGCCACACAGAACACCTCGGCCTTGGCGCCGGAGGACAGGGAAGCAGGGCTACCAATAGCCTCCAGCCGGTGCAATAACCCCTGCTTGACTTGGCCATTGCCTCTGATTTCCCTGTAAAGTTGGCCGCGGGCGTGCGCGCGCGTAACGTTAGCGGGAAGCCGAGCGCCCGCTCCCAGCCTGGAATTTACGCTCGACTCGCTTTCCCGGAATTCGTGTCGACTTTACGATAGTGGGGGGAAACTTACCTTGTTCATAGGGGAAGTGGTGGAGGGTAGGGGGGATAGAAGGGTGAGACAGGGGGGGGGGGACGGGGAGGAGGAGATTGTGTGGAAGGGGGATGGAAGAGGTGCGAAGTTGAATGGAAAGGAGAGAGGTGTAGATGGTACCCTAGGGACAAGAGGGAGGGGGGTGTCTCTAGTAAGAATAGACAAAACCGTAGGGCAGCCCTTTTTTTCAGACTTCAGGGGAGATATTTTCTGAATAGAATTTCCCATTTTCTATCATTTCCTCTCTTTCTCCATCTACCACATTTCCCTCTTCCTCCATCACTTGGTCCTCTTCCTCCACCACTTGCCCTTGTTCCACCACTTCCTCCACAAGAGGAGGGGGCAGAGAGGAAGGAGGCAAGAAGGAGGGAGCAAGAGGTAGGGGGCAAGAGGGAGGGGGGCAAGGGGGAGGGGACAACAGAGAGGGAGCAAGGTGAAGAGAGGAGGGGGACAGGAAAAAGGAACGTAAAATATAATTTAATGAAATTGAAAAGTAAATCTTTTAATTTATTGATTAATTATTCATGGTTATTCACCAATTTAACATTAGCATAATTATTTGTTTTGTTAAACAACTACAAAATACAACACCAAGGTCAAAATGACACACACGTCTCCCGCAGGGAAATTAAAAGAAAGTTGATAAAGTAAACAGAAGTGAAAAATATCAAGACACATTAAGGAAGAAACACGGGGAAGATGACGCTCCTTAATGTGATGGATAGAACGATGGGCTTGTCACCCAGTCCGTCACCACGATGGGAAGCTGCCTCGCTCTCACCCTCCCTCCCTCTCTCACTTCCTCTCTCCACTCCTCTCCCTCCCTCCCTCCCTCGTCCCCTCCTGTCTTCGTTTCCGACCTATTCATCCATTCATATCCTCCTGCTTCCTGCCTCAGTACCTTCCTGCCTCTCTCACTCCACCTTTCCCTCCCTCCCTGCATGCCTCCCTCTCTTCCTGCCTCTCCGAGTCCTTCTTTTGCTCCCTCTCTCCCCCCTCTCCCTTTCACGGTCCATCAGGAAGACGTCGGGGCCAGAGAAGGCGTGACGGGGTGACGGGGTGACATCGTCCACACACAGCAGAACAGACCAGGTCACAGGTCACCCCCAGTGTCCCGGGAGGTCACAAGACCCGTGAGTATGTACACTTAGAGGATGAGAATACAGCACGAGGGTAAGAATACAGCATGAGGGTAAGAATACATGTTGCCCACCAAGCTTAAATCCTTAAGTGTGACAATTAAATTTTTTTTCTGAAGATATGAAGAATTTTTTTAAGTATAAATATTCATACCAAACGATAAAATAAAACAAAAACGAAGTTGTAAATCGTGAGACTACTCACGATTTACAACTATGAAGAAGTAAATCGCTTCTTTACACCGCCATCTTCCGAGACGTCTCTCATAAACAAGAAGTTGCCAAATCGGCCCCTAGTTTGATTTATACCGTCGTCGGCCTGTTCGCTACCAGCCATCGTAGTAACGATTCAGTGGGAGTTGTTACGAATGTAGTGTCTGTAGTACACACAAAAATCACAATTGCGTGATGCATCAAATGATCAAATCCACAAGGGCCGTGATGAGGATTCGAACCTGCGTCCGAGAGCATCCCAGACACTGCCTTAATCGACTGAGCTACGACATGGTGAAAAGGAGTTGAAACCGAAGTTCTACTGAACTTACTGGATCCTGCAGCCTCTCCGAGGCACAAACCAGGGTTTTACACAACTCGAGTGCATGGGGGGAGTTGTGTAAAACCCTGGTTTGTGCCTCGGAGAGGCTGCAGGATCCAGTAAGTTCAGTAGAACTTCGGTTTCAACTCCTTTTGACCATGTCGTAGCTCAGTCGATTAAGGCAGCGTCTGGGATGCTCTCGGACGCAGGTTCGAATCCTCGTCACGGCCCTTGTGGATTTGTTCATTAGTGTCTGTAGTGTCTGATGTGTTACGAATGTAGTGTTTAAGTCTAAATCACGGAGTTCGAAGATAAACAGCACCAAGCTAGCAACGCATCACAAACAACGCACCACAAGTAACGCACTTCACGGTAAGGAAAGTGAACAATGCTCACAAGACAATATATTGCAGTCGAGGAAATCTTCCTTCCCTTCGTCCACTGCAACCTGTGCTACAGCTGCTCGTTACCTCAACACCGCTACTCTCCTGCCCTTCCCACCCACAACAACAACAACAACAACACTTCCCCTCGGTAATAAACTCCAATTTTACGAGCTAAGCCCCGCTACCAACACGCCAGAAACACCCCCGCTCTCCTCTCTTCACAGCAAGTGATGCTCCATAAATTCAAGTTTCTATTATCTAAGAGGCAAGACAGTTTAGCGCAGAGCCTTCAGCCTCCGAGGGCAGCGGTGCGCAGTTTCAGAGGGCAGCGGTGCGCAGCCTCAGAGGGCAGCGGTGCGCAGCCTCCGAGGGCAGCGGTGCGCAGTTTCAGAGGGCAGCGCTGCGCAGCCTCGGAGGGCAGCGATGAGCAGTCTCAGAGGGCAGCGGTGCGCAGTCTCAGAGGGAGAGGCCAGTGCGCTGCGCTTCAGGTTCCATCACTCAGCCATGGGTTTACCTCCCGACATCGCCGTCATTGCGAAGACGACAATATAGTCACTTAGTTTCGTCTATGATTAATATTACAATGAATAGATTGCGGTACGATCATCACTCTTGTCTTGTATCAGTTTCATACACTTACTCAAGCACACAACAGCACTGAAGACTAGTATTGTCTTTGTCACATGATGACTGAATAATGTTAAATCAAATATCAATGCTGTGATTTTTTTTCTCCAAATGTAATATTTTGGTAAAAAGATTGCAACCGGCTATGTTGTGACGTCACATCCGGCACGACATCATGCAACGTCCCTTCGGCCTATAAGAGAAGAGGTGGTATTTGGCGGAGTGCACGGGAGACATCTCCCGTCACGCAGGGTGCAGTCGCACCTCCACAGATCTCCAGTATCAGCTCTTGATACTGGTAATGGCTCAAAAGGGCCACCACTTACGGGCTATTCATGCCCGTGCCACCTTTTGGGTGGCTTAATCTTTATCAATCAATCAATCAATCAATCTTGGCGGAGTGTAATTGTGGAGCCTGAGCGCCAAGTGGCTCAACCAGTATGGCATCGTTTGGCAACATGACATAGCGTGACCCTCCAGTGTGACCAGCAGGAGGCTGGGGGCTCACATCTCCGAGCTCTCGCGAAAGAATGCCGCGCTCAGTTGACCTCTTGACCTAGTTCACAGGCTTATTCTCCCTATTTGTTGATTGTCTGAAATACAAGTAAGACACACTTAAGACAAGTTTTGTTTGAAATATTTAAGACAAGGATTTCTTAAGTCACTACGCAAAAGGATGCTAGGTCGATCTCGAAGTCCTTTGCCAGGGATTTTTGTTTCCGTTATTACGTTATTACGTTAATAACGTTGCTAGAAAGTTGTGGAAAGGTTGTGTGTTTGATGGGATAAGAAGTATGGCTGCAGGCTGTCGGACTGGTGGAGAGTGGCCGGCGCTTGTGTCAGTGATGCAGGTGACATTCACGGGTGACAGTGCCGACAATTTCAACATTGGTATGCACCAGCCTCCCTCCCCCCCCCCTCAACACCTGCAGAAGCCTTTCCTCACAACACCTGAAACAAACAGTTACTCAGGTCCTTTCTGTCCCACACTACGACCCAAACGCCTAGTTACGCTCGTGCCAGCGATCCAGACGAGGGGATAAAATCTGTGTATCTGCTGTTTTGGTAAGACCCTGGCACCGAACAAGGCACCCGAGGGGGGAGAGGAGGGGGGAGGGTCTTTGGCACTCTAAATTCAACTCCAGTTTCACACTGGCAACTGCTGAGTTGTTCCAGCTTTGTATTCCAGCTCTATATATAATACTTGCACATTATTGTATTAGTATATAGCAAATTGATACATTTTTATATTTGTGTATTATTGCTGTATATTATTAATAAAATTATATTCGAATAATAATAATATTATTATTATTATTTGTATTAAATAACAGCTAGAAAGAATGCAAAACAACTAATGAACACTATTTCAATATACAAATATCTGAAACATTTAAACAGGGAAAGAATGTCAGAGAAAAGAATAATGAGGAGAAATGTTAGACATGAAATACTTAGAAGGATTTCCAAAGTGCAGAAAGTGATATTCAAGATGAATACTAATAGACCAAGAAGGCATGAATAGGAGCTCAAGAATCAGATAAGTCACAGAGTAGAGAGTTTTCTTGAAGCGTAAGAGTGGTTGAATAATGGAACTAAATGTAGTTGTAGCAGTCGACTCCGTTCATAATTTGAACGTTCATTCATTCGTGAACGTTCGATTGGTTCGTGAACGATTCACGGAACCAATCGTATTGATGTATGCCTTTCCACTGGAGACTTTCAGCGCCGTGGAGAGGGGGGACCTGCTGCCTGGGTAACAGCTTCTCTCCCGAACCAACCTGCCCTGACTTTGCGCCCTGGAGAGGCCACTCCAGACCGACAACCAGAGCGCAACTTCATAGTCTCCTGAGACTGATGGATGCCTACTACTACATTGTTGATTTGATAGAGAAATAAGGCACGGGTGATTGCCATCGACAACCACGACCTAGAAAGGCGGGGTCGAAGAGCTAAAGCTCGAAGCTGGAAGCACAAACGGCTGAGTACAAACACAAACAAAAAATCGAGACTAGTGAACAATAAAAACCTCCCAACAAAAACACAGCAAGAACAATCTCTGGAACAGGGGAAAGTAAAACCGCCAAAATGAATTTTTTCCCAACATTATATTTTGTTTAATACGACGGAATAGACAGAATAGTAACGAAGGATATGAACAGAGAAAACAGAAGGATAGGAGCAGAGAAAATAGAAGGATAGGAACAGACAAAATAGAAGAATAGGAACAGACAAAATAGAAGGATACAGGAACAGAGAGGGAGAGGAATAGAGGGATACCTAAATAGAGGAGGATAGAAGCAATGGGACTGATAAAAAGGGTAAAGGGAGGCAAGAATAAAGAAAGGAGAGGAAGTGAGGAACAGGAGTGGAGAAAACAGAGCAGCAGTTGAGGAGAAGATGAAGAAGCGGACAGGGGAAGAGGAGAGGGAATGAGCGAGGATGAGAAAGAGGGAGGATGAGACGAAGGAAGAGGGAGGATGAGGAAGAAGGAGGAGGAGGAAGGAGGAGGAGGAGGAAGGAGAGGGTGGGCATTGAAAGAGAGTGAAGCAATATTGTTTACTTATAAACAGGTTCCAACATGCCAATCACGTGAAGCAAAACACAGGAGCCGGGAGGGGGGGGGGGAAGTAAAATTAGCTGACGCGTCGTCCAGGAACGGCTGCAATTTGCTAATTAAATATCTTGTACGCAGTCACATGTTAGTGATTGGCTCGCTTGTCCGCCGGTCCATGCAGGTGGTTGGCTCGTTTGTCCAATGTATAAAAAAAAAACGGTTTCAGACTCACAGTCTCCCAATCTCAAGACTGCAAGCGTAAATGATGCACTAAGTTACAGATGCAACACCAATCCCCAAACTGCTTATAATCAAGAATGATAATCAACAGGATAACAGAACCTTTGGACGTAAGAATACAGTAAAGTAACAGTATCCTCCAGGTGGAAGTCAACTATGTACCCCGCGAACTTTGTAGAGACTAATTTAAGCGTCCATTTGAATATACACACATAAGCAGTCTCTCGGCGATTTAAATAGATTGCAATGGGGTACTTCACAAGCCAGTAGGTAATTAGTTAATTTGGCGCTCGTATGATGGTTAAGGGGCATACTTCACACCCTGGTGCCCCTCCTAATGAGGCCCGCTGCCGGCTGCCTGTTGAGGGAGGGAAGGCCAGCTGCCGTCTGCCTGATGAAGGAGGGAAGGCCAGCTGCCGTCTGCCTGATGAAGGAGGGAAGGCCAGCTGCCGTCTGCCTGATTGAGGGAGGGAAGGCACGCTGCCGTCTCCCTGATGAAGGAGAGAAGGCCAGCTGCCATTTGCATGATAAGAACAAACACGTAACTGGTACTCATCACTTACCAACGGGGAAGGGGGGGTGGGGGGCTGGGACAAAAACCAACTAGTTGATGATGATATGATGATTACATTCGAGTTATAATCAAATCCACTGCTTATGCAATACTTGCAATGGCTGATAATGTCAACCATCATGCTCATCCATAAACAAGAAATTAATTGGAAACGCTTGATCCATGATTCACACCGGCAGGACATACATTTAACGAGTGTGAACAGGTGATTACTTTCAACGGGAATGACAGTGACAGAGTTCAATGCGCACCCCCCCTCCCCCACCCCCTGAATGCATGAGCCAACTGTATGATCCAAAATGACTTCAACAACGCTCAGTATATTATTTGCAATGAGGTCCCGAACATACTGATGAGCCAAATATAACTGGTATACTGATGGATCTTGACAATTTACTGGGGAAAATTGTCCTTCTGCAGACATTGAGTTCAGTCTTAATGCAATAAGAATGTAACGTTAACGTTCGGTTATATCCTTAATAAAGTAATAATGTAATTTCCTCAATAAATCAGTTTCTAGGGTCAAGCTTCGAATGAGGTGAAATAAGATAACAGCTCTTGGCTCTTGTTTAGCAACTTCAATACTGTATCTTTCCGCCCCCCTCCCCCCTCTCTCTTCCCCACTCTCTTCCCCACTCTCTTCCCCACCAGCTCTCCACCCTAATCCACCCCTCTTCCCCATCCTCCACCCTGATCCACACCTCTTCCCCCTCCTCCACCCTGATCCACCCCTCTTCCCCCTCCTCCACCCTGATCCACCCCTCTTCCCCCTCCTCCACCCTGATCCACCCCTCTTCCCCCTCCTCCACCCTGATCCACACCTCTTCCCCCTCCTCCACCCTGATCCACCCCTCTTCCCCCTCCTCCACCCTGATCCACCCCACTTCCCCTCGCTCTCCACCCTCCCAAAGCACATGTGATCGTTCGCTTTCATCAACTTGTTCGTTCGCGCAGACACTGGCCTCGATTGTTGAAGTTATACATTGTCAGAGTTTTCCAGCTGGCGAGACCAGTCGGATTTCCATTAAGAGTGGCTGACACGGGTGATGGATCACTGCGGATACATCCCGGCCGTATTGTATTGTATTGTATCAGCGTCCCTTCCCCCCCTGCCCCTCGCCTACCTC
>NC_091189.1:8697928-8780508 GCF_040958095.1 Procambarus clarkii
TTTATCTTCTCACCCTCTGGCACTATTCTACCATGCTGATCCACATTCTTACATGCCAAACAAGACTCTCGCTAATCATAGCTAAGTTTAGACGTCACTCGCTGAGTTACCTATGTGACCAGGTCTCTTAATGCGGGATATAATCACTCCTCCATTATTCAGGAAAGTTTTCTCTGTTTCACAAATAATTATATATTGTGGTTGTAGGGTTGTTGGAGATGGCGTATCATCGTAAGAGAATAAGAATCAAAGAAGCTGCTGAAAATCTGTTGGGCCGATTGATTGATTGATGAAGATTAAGCCACCCAAGACCTATTAGGCCAAAGGAAACAGTTATTTATATCCACCCAAACTACGCTTGAAAACATCCAGAGATGAAAGGTGCTATACTGTATTGAACTGTATCTTCCCCCGAGTCCTTCGATGGCCTTACAGCAGGCCGGAACACACTCGAGGCCACAGACAGTAAATAAACTCATGTTAGTGCTGCGGGAATGGGCGGGAAGCTGCATTTTTTTGACTATGGACTTAGGGTGGTAGGCGAGTACCTGAGATGACGGAGGAAATCAGTTGCCTTGCCCATTTGCAGCGGAAGCTTGTTGACCAATTGCATCCCCATTAACACAGTCTCCAGCAACGGTTTCTGGAGTGTAGTGACCTGACAAACCTTCACTGTTCTCCCGGGTATAATTAGTGTATTAACATTATTCTTTGATATACCAGGTTAAGCTTTCTGGTTTTTCATTGAAAATTATGCTTCTATGCACTTGTGTTGATCGGATGACGAATAGCCTTGCTTCTTGCAGGGTCCACGCTCAATCCCCGTAGGTCTCATTGGTTGGACACCGTTTTCTCGCCTGTCCTTATATTACTTTCAATTGCTATAGTCCATACTTATAGCACTTTCTCACTTTGTAATTACCTTTCTTTTCGTAAGATATACGCTATATATATATATATATATGTCGTACCTAGTAGTCAGAACGTACTTCTCAGCCTACTATGCAAGGCCCGATTTGCCTAATAAGCCAAGTTTTCCTGAATTAATACATTTTCTCTAATTTTTTTCTTATGAAATGATAAAGCTACCCATTTCATTATGTATGAGGGAAATTTTTTTTTATTGGAGTTAAAATTAAAGTAGATATATGACCGAACCTAACCAACCCTACCTAACCTAACCTAACCTATCTTTATAGGTTAGGTTGGGTTAGGTGGCCGAAAAAGTTAGGTTAGGTTAGGTTAGGTAGGTTAGGTAGTCGAAAAACAAATAATTCATGAAAACTTGGCTTATTAGGCAAATCGGGCCGTGCATAGTAGGCTGAGAAGTGCGTTCTGGCTACTAGGTACGACATATATATATATATATATATATATATATATATATATATATATATATATATATATATATATATATATATATATATATATATATATATATATATGAGGAGCCAGACAACAAGTGGTTCTTAGTGAACACAATAAGCTCTTTAGTTGTGGGCAGTAAAATTAATTGTTTGATTGTTTGATAAAATAGACCAATTTTATTGTCATTTATGCCTTCAAGCCTTAAGATATCATTTACTTTTTCTTAAGATTAGTACTGTTCGCTATTGGACTTGTTATTAGTGTTGAACAGGGACACCAAAAAAGCCCTCAACCCTCACCTCAATTGCCATTTATTATTTTGAATTCCCTATAATGGGTATGTGAAGGGATTAAGATATCGTAAGCTTGGCGCAAGTCACTTGCAAGACACGCCCCAGGTTTGAGTCTCTTTGATTACTGGTCACGGAAGATTGTCGTTATCATTTACTTAATACATTATTCCAGTACACACACTGTCTTCACACAACACGTCATTGTCAGCATCTGTTTCACACACGCCGCCCTGCACCTCCCCGCACCATCTATCACAGCCCTGCACCTCCCCGCACCATCTATCACAGCCCTGCACCTCCCCGCACCATCTATCATAGCCCTGCACCTCCCCGCACCATCTATCACAGCCCTGCACCTCCCCGCACCATCTATCACAGCCCTGCACCTCCCCGCACCATCTATCATAGCCCTGCACCTCCCCGCACCATCTATCACAGCCCTGCACCTCCCCGCACCATCTATCACAGCCCTGCACCTCCCCGCACCATCTATCATAGCCCTGCACCTCCCCGCACCATCTATCATAGCCCTGCACCTCCCCGCACCATTCATCACAGCCCTGCACCTCCCCGCACCATCTATCATAGCCCTGCACCTCCCCGCACCATCTATCACAGCCCTGCACCTCCCCGCACCATTCATCACAGCCCTGCACCTCCCCGCACCATCTACCACAGATCTGCACCTCCCCGCACCATTCATCACAGCCCTGCACCTCCCCGCACCATCTATCACAGCCCTGCACCTCCCCGCACCATTTATCACAGCCCTGCACCTCCTCGCACCATCTATCATAGCCCTGCACCTCCCCGCACCATTCATCACAGCCCTGCACCTCCTCGCACCATCTATCATAGCCCTGCACCTCCCCGCACCATCTATCACAGCCCTGCACCTCCCCGCACCATTCATAACAGCCCTGCACCTCCTCGCACCATCTATCATAGCCCTGCACCTCCCCGCACCATCTATCACAGCCCTGCACCTCCCCGCACCATTCATCACAGCCCTGCACCTCCCCGCACCATCTACCACAGATCTGCACCTCCCCGCACCATTCATCACAGCCCTGCACCTCCCCGCACCATCTATCATAGCCCTGCACCTCCCCGCACCATCTATCACAGCCCTGCACCTCCTCGCACCATTCATCACAGCCCTGCACCTCCCCGATGTTGCAATACCGGCTGGAAAATGACTTCGGCATCAGACTCATCGTTCATCATCTTGTCAGTAGTGTTCCCAAGTGGGTGGTGGTAGTGGGTGGGAGGAAGGTGTGAATGTGGGTGGAGGGTAGTAGTTGTGGGTGGAAGAGAGAGAGAGAGAGAGAGAGAGAGAGAGAGAGAGAGAGAGAGAGAGAGAGAGAGAGAGAGAGAGAGAGAGAGAGAGAGAGAGAGAGAGAGAGAGAGAGAGAGAGAGAGAGAGAGAGAGAGCATTACACAACCCTGGTTATCAACCAGAAATGTTAACCCAGGTTATTCCTAATTCCATTACTCCAGCGGGCGCCCGGCCGTCCCTCGCCTACCCCGGGAATACCATTATTCTCACTACACTTTTGCTCCCAGTAAATTACCACTCTCTATATATTAAGGCTTAGACTCGACAATCCAATCTGGGACCTATAGGAACCTATAGGTCTAATGGTTCAATATATGGATTCGCACATGTTAGAAAGGCATATTGGCGCCTCATATTCTTGAGATATATGTTTATAATGCTAATGTCCCCCCATCATATTTTATTAGACAAAAACACTTGTGATATGATGTAATTGACGAGTATACTTCTACCTTTTCCTGACATAGCGCAACTAACCTGAGTCAACCCGTTGATAGCTCTGGTCCAGTGAGATAGCCAGGAACACCTCCTTCATCTGGGTATCTATGGAATCGACCAATACGTTACAAATCCGACGTGTTAGTAAATATTAAAGCGCTTTCATATATATCTTTGTCTGCGTCGGCCTACCTCGGATAGATGGATTGCTGGGGGCCGTACGTATTAGATTAGGCCAAACAGTTGCATTTATCACGTTTCTGGTTTGGCAAAACAGTTATATTTTCTACTGAGTGGCAAATCGGGCTGACCTGTGAAGTCAGGTCAGGGTTCTGAAGCAAGCCAGAGAGGACATGGTTATCCTCCGGCCAGTAGTTTTACTGAACTTGAAACAATATTCGTCAGAGGGCAGTGAACTCTGGGTGCAAATATTCCTCGTCCACCACGATGACAGTCTAGAGAACGCGCGTTCAGGACTGTGCTTCCATGTACAACATCACATGTACTCAGGTTCAGTCATGTACTCAGGTTTAGTCATGTACTCGGGTTCAGTCATGTACTCAGTTTAAAGGTTCACAAACATTCACACATTCACAAAGAAATGTGACCAAAAATTCATAGTAGTGATATATGGAGGAGCTGAATCTCAAAAAATTTACAAACATGCTTAATCTTACGGGCTACTCATGCCCGTGCCACCTCTTGGGTGGCTTAATCTTCATCAATTAATCAATCATGCTGAACCCCATATCTCACCTGACGATGCTCCAGGCAGGAACGACACGTTGTACACATAAGTCATTTTTGTCATTGTTCAGTCATTTTTGTTGTGTTTTGTTCTCCTAAACCCAGACTGCCCATGAATTTGGGCAAGTTAATCACCCACCTCGACGCTAATACAAAGAATATATACAAAAAAAACGAAAAAAATATAAAACTACAAAATCCTTTTGTGAGGGGAAGCAAGCAGTGCAAAAAGCTAGATGCTTTGGGAAACTTCTTTGAACAAGACAACGTCACCGGTTCAAAAAGCCATAATGTTGACATCCTTCACCAGGCAGCCAGCTGTTGTACCTCACACATCACTTACATAACCGTAGCACAACTACAACAATCCAATAGAGGAAAGGCCACTAAATATTCCATCCCACTCGATCTCCATCCTCATCATGTATTTCCTTTATTTGTAATCCCCACCCCCAATAATTTATTTGTAATCTCTCACCCCACCTTACCAAATCTTTTGGTTGCCAAAGCTGAAGCACTCTGTGCCTTTTCATTCTCTCCTGTGCATACAACACTCCTCGTCCTCTGGGTTATTTGATTATGAAATACCTCGTTCGTTAAGCGCTGAAAAACAGCACGCGTTTAGAGCTGGGCAAATTTAAAACAGATAATCGCGCGTATGAACTTCAATATAGCCTGCCTGGCCTGGCCTGGCCTGGCCTGGCCTGGCCTGGCCTGGCCTGGCCTGGCCTGGCCTGGCCTGGCCTGGCCTGGCCTAGCCTGGCCTGGCCTGGCCTGGCCTAGCCTGGCCTGGCGTAGACATTATGTCTACTGGTCAAGGATATATGGTTTTACTGGATATAACCAAACTTTGTGCACGACAAATCAAGTCGCAATTATACACTACCCCGACTCTTACCCACACCATAAATACAAATATTACGTTAACTTTTTTTGTGTGACCATTTTCGCTAGAAATGGATTAACCTCATCACATCTGGCAAAGTTATTTAAATAACTTTCAGTACAGTATAACTCTCAACAACAATAAACAAACAGCTCCAGCCAAGTGCAGGCTTAAGCTAAATACTCCGTTAAACATTACAAATCTACTCCATCCTTTGTCAACAAAGCTCTATCGCAGGCCAACCGCTGTGCTACACCAGTACCATCCCCCTATCCCATCCCGCGGTACAACTCAACCAAACCGCTAAAGTCGACTCCCAAAATCCGCCAAGCATCCGCCTTTTCCCACAATCCATTTTAGATCCAATCACTTGCAGTCTCTTGTCCAATCCAGTGGCGGTAGGGACAATAAACACAGTGCCCGCCCCATGCGCCGCTCCCAGCATGCCTCTATATTTCTCCCAGGTAAAACTCACGTCACAGTAAAAATTGCATTGTTTTTCGTTTGGCTCTTGCTTTGCTATAAATTCCTCGAATACTGTTACAACTGCTATCGGTGGTGGTGGTGGTGGTGGTGGTGGTGGTGGTGGTGGTGGTGGTGGTGGTGGTGGTGGGTGGTGGTGGTGGCAGTTGGTGGTGGTGGTGGTGGTGGTGGTGGTGGTTGAGGAACTTAACAGTCCTTACTGAACAGCGACTATGGGGAAGTGTTGTCCAGTTTTTTATGCAACGTCTCCCTCCTAATTGTGCTGTAAATGCGTTATAATTAAATTTTCCCTGACGTCTTTGTCGAATCCAGGTTTAAAGTAGCGGAAGGAAATGGCTCTTGCGGCTTCTTTCAGTGCATTCCCCATGTTGACTACCCATTCAGACTACGAGTATTTTGCAGGCGATGAGTCACAATAACGTGGCTAAAATAAGTTGACCAGACCACACACTAGAAGGTGAAGAGACGACGACGTTTCGCTCCGTCCTGGACCATTGTCAAGTCGATTGAGAAGGGACGACGACGAAACGTCGTCGTCCCTTCACCTTCTATTGTGTCGTCTGGTCAACTTACGAGTATTTCCCTACATTTCTTCTCCTAATGCCCGCTTTCAGCTTCCACTTGTGTCCTCTTGTCTGACTTTCTCTCAGTATAAGGAGGGTGAACATGTCCACCTTGTCTATTTCCCAAATCCTGTTTTATGGTGTGATCACGTCCATCTCCGTCTTCTCACCTCTAGGTTGTGAGAATTAGTTCCCTTAACTAATGCTCCAAGCTTTCAACCTTCTTTGATCTGTAATTAATCTTCTTATAAACCATTGAATTTTTTCATTTTAGTTTTCTGCTTCACAAGGTGGAGGGTTGGAGGCTGGTGCTACATATCCCCGGTAGTGATCTAACATAGGATGTGAAGCTTGCCGTGTAATCAACCTTATTTATGTTATAAAATGTCGTCCTAATGTTTGTCAGCTTCCAAGTGCTACCACGATTACGCTGTGTGTGTGTGTGTGTGTGTGTGTGTGTGTGTGTGTGTGTGTGTGTGTGTGTGTGTGTGTGTGTGTGTGTGTGTGTGTGTGTGTGTGGACTGGAGATTATTGTAATTATATCCACTCCCAAATCCTTTTCTCTCTTAACTGCTGTAGTTGCTTTCATCTTTAGATTGTAGATACCTTTCTCTTCTTCCCATCTTCATTACCTTACAATAGTTGGGATTGAATTCTATCAATCATTTATTTCCCCACATCAGGAAATTATGAAGGTCATCTGGGAATTTTCTATAGTAGTCAAAGGTTTACACTCCTCATCATTAGCTTTGGATCCTCAGCAAACAGTGACATGTGTGAACGCCCTTCCTCGGACAGGTCATTAACATAAATTAGAAACAGTCAAGGTCTGTGCCCTTATAGAACCACCTTTGTTGTTGCTGTAGCAGCTGGTGGCGCTACAGCTGCGGCTACAGCTGGTGATGCTACAGCTGGAGCTGCTTGTCATCAAGGATCACCGGCTGCTGACGCTGATATAGCTGGACTATACTTGCTCAGAGTAGAGCAGCTAGAGCGACCCTCAGCTCACAGCGAATTTTTTTGTTAAGGGAGTCTTGTTACTCTCCCATCTACACTACTCGTCCTTTATAATAACGTAAATTAGTGTTGTTTAATAGTTTTACGACAGCGTTATTGTCTCCAAGTTCCTTGGTTCAATTATCTTAAGTCAATCTCATTTATTATATAATATGAATACAAGACCAACAAGATTTTAGGAAAAACCAAGAATCAAATACCAAACGACTTTAGCTATATAAATATGGGTATGTTTGTCCGTAGAGTTAATCACCAGTTAAGGGGGCATATAAAAAAATATCGTTATAAATTAAAATTGTTCAATTTGCTTATAAATTTTTTTATGAAATGGGTATAGAAAGGGCTGCAACTTGTCCAAGTTTCACCATCACACCCTAAACAGAAAAGGAGAAAAAAAATACACAACGTATTATGCAACGAATGTTCAACATTCTCAAATAATCTCAGGGAACACATGTGTCAACTAAAATGTCTACTATGTGCTGTAGAAGCACAAACTCTTGTAATAATTGTAATATGTATGTTCAATATATTTATATTTAAATTTTTTTTATTTTATTTTTTTTTTTTTTTTTTTTTTTTGGCCAATTTTTTTTTCTCATTTGGTATCAAGGGATTTGCATGAAACTTGCACACCTTGCTCAATGGATGCCTATCTGCAAGGGTGCCAATTATGAACGAAATCTGTCGAAGTCAAGCTCAGCTACAGGTGGCCGAACTTGGATCTTTATTTTACTCCGGAAAGTAATTTACACCTTCAAATTACTTCAGAGCTTTCATTTATTAATCAATTTACATGCAAATTACACCTTATATGTAGCGTTTGCGCTTCTACAGACTCTAGTAGACATTTTAGTCCAAAGTCTATTTGTTGATTTTATAAAAATTTATAAATATCATATATTGCATATTTTTTTATTAGGGTAACTTTGAAAAATTATATTATTGCACTAAACACTTTTTTGATAAAACTGATCACTAGAATCCTTTATTATGTGCTTAATTTAATATCTGAGTGTTATAGAAATGATTTTAGTTGACACATGTGTTCCCTGAAACTATTTGAAAATTCGTTGCATAATTCGTTGTTTATTTTTTTTCTCCTTTTCTGTTTAGGGTGTGATGATGAAACTTGGAACTGCTGCAGCGCTTTCTATAACCATTTCATAAAAATATTTATAAGCAAATTGAACCACTTTTAATTTTACATCGATATGCCCCCTTAAGCGAATCTCCTTTGTGTGATGGGGATTATTTAGCATCACCTAGTTAGCTTTTTTGACACACTGTACTCCACTTCATATAGTCTAGGGTAGCTGCACTAATGCAGATGTACCTAATATGTTAATAAAAAAAAAAAAAATCCTTTGTATGGATACCTTCACACATAAATATAACCCATCATAATGAGACAGACATTGCAGCCAAATTAGCGTGCAACAAAGATGAAGTTGAATTAGATCTACTTATCCCCATCTCTACTGTCAAAACTATATTAGTCCAAACACTCAGGTCTGATAGGAAAGAAATTACTGACTTCCAACGACCTGAAAGCACTAGTATAAAAAGCTATGATTTGTTCAGATCTGAAACCTATATCTATAAGCAGCACAAAACGTCCATCAGACTGTGCGACACAGTGGTTGCCAGGATCAGGTTGGGTTACCGTTACCTGTGGCAGGTGGCTACAGGTGACGGATCTCCCAGTCCTGAGCACTCCAGGTGCAAACTTTGGGAGCAGGAACTGCGGCACAATCTCCCACACTACTTCACCGAATGCCTAGGTATTAAACCATTCAGACCAGTTGGCATGAAGTACCTGGAGCTTTGCCATTACTTTATTCACTCTCGTGTTCTTGAAGATATCCTCATAGTGCATCCAAAATTTGCTAGTGCAGGCTACTGAACATTACGCCCTGTATGACTAACCATCTTGCGAGATGGGGACTTTTATTATCACTGCTGCCATATTCACTCTTGTGTTGATGATATGCTCATAATGCACCCAGAGTCTGCCAGTGCAGACTACTTATCACATGCCTCTGTATGACTAACCATCCTGTGTGATGGGGATTTTTTAGCATCACGTAGCTAGCTTTTTGACACACTGTACTCCACTTCATATAGTCTAGGGTAGCTGCCCAAATGCAGATGTACCTCATATATTAATAAAACAAAATGCTACAGGTGACGGATCTCCCAACCCTGAATACTCCAGGTGCAAACTCTGTGAGCAGGAGCAAGGTCATGATCTCTCACACTGCATCATTGAATGTCCGGTCATAAGACCCTTCAGACCTGCAATCAGAGCTGGAGCTTCTCAATTATTCTATCCATCCCCCGTATTCTTGAGGATATCCTTGCCAAAATATATATAAAAAAAATAGGTTTGTACCTAAACATGTTAATAAAAGTAAATCCAGTTTTGGCGTATACATCCATGAACGCACGCGTGTCGAAGCGAAGAGCGCTCTTTCCACTTGCGTGTGTCCTTTGTACGTCACGCCACATGTGTTACATAAGATAACAACAGTTACAAGGAGTTAAACAAACAATTACCATCTTGGAATAGGTTGATGAGGGAGGGGAAGGGAAGGGAACTATGAGGAGAAAGCGCCAAGCCATTAGGCGCTATATATATATATATATATATATATATATATAGATAGCACTTGGAAGGGGTCAGGATAAGGATTGGGGATGGGACGGCGGGAAGGAATGGTGCCCAACCACTTGGACGGCCGGGGATTGAACGCCGACCTGCATGAAGCGAGATCGTCGCTCTACCGTCCAGCCCAAACGGTTGGGTGATGAGGGAGAGGGAGTGCGTTCCCACTACACAAAAGGAACAACAGAGAAATAACTACATTTGAGGACAAGGCATGTGAGAGGTGTCTGATCAGTGTAGGCACAATACTGGTAGGTCATGACGCTCACGCACCCTATATCCCAATATTAGATTGCTCACAACAATGCGTTACCAGCACATTCCACCACACATCATTATTATATTACCCAACCACAGTGCACTATACCAGAACACACAACACGCATCATATCATCACCCACGCCACACTGGCCTCCTCCACAGGTGTGGTGGAGGGCAGTGCACCACCAGGCCAGGCCACACTACACACCCATACAGCAGCACGGTGTTACCAATACACAAACGTGACTAACGTCACACTACAACACACTGGACAATAATCCAGGGGAGCCGGTGCGAGCGTGACATAACTGATGTAATGGCGTCCTAATATTGAGGGTTCCCGCGGTGTGGGGCAATACCTCACTGAATATTGCCTTCCCCACCTACACTACCTTCATCTTCATGCAGAATTAATATTCACAATGGCTCTTCCATTTACCGTAGTTGAGATATAATGTGGCGATACATTTGCCTTCAGCATGAAGTACACCCAAGACGTTACGTACCGTGGGAGATGCATAGCTTGGCCCCTACCTTACACACGTCCCCAGGGAGGGGCATAGCTTGGCCCCCTACCTTACACACGTTCCCAGGGAGGGGCATAGCTTGGCCCCTACCTTACACACGTCCCCAGGGAGGGGCATAGCTTGGCCCCCTACCTTACACACGTCCCCAGGGAGGGGCATAGCTTGGCCCCTACCTTACACACGTCCCCAGGGAGATGCATAGCTTGGCCCCCTACCTTACACACGTCCCCAGGGAGGGGCATAGCTTGGCCCCCTACCTTACACACGTCCCCAGGGAGGGGCATAGCTTGGCCCCTACCTTACACACGTCCCCAGGGAGATGCATAGCTTGGCCCCTTACCTTACACACGTCCCCAGGGAGGGGCATAGCTTGGCCCCCTACCTTACACACGTCCCCAGGGAGGGGCATAGCTTGGCCCCTACCTTACACACGTCCCCAGGGAGATGCATAGCTTGGCCCCCTACCTTACACACGTTCCCAGGGAGGGGCATAGCTTGGCCCCTACCTTACACACGTCCCCAGGGAGGGGCATAGCTTGGCCCCCTACCTTACACACGTCCCCAGGGAGGGGCATAGCTTGGCCCCTACCTTACACACGTCCCCAGGGAGATGCATAGCTTGGCCCCCTACCTTACACACGTCCCCAGGGAGGGGCATAGCTTGGCCCCCTACCTTACACACGTCCCCAGGGAGGGGCATAGCTTGGCCCCTACCTTACACACGTCCCCAGGGAGATGCATAGCTTGGCCCCTACCTTACACACGTCCCCAGGGAGGGGCATAGCTTGGCCCCTACCTTACACACGTCCCCATAGAGGGGGCATAGCTTGGCCCCTACCTTACACACGTCCCCATAGAGGGGGCATAGCTTGGCCCCTACCTTACACACGTCCCCAGGGAGGGACATACCCCATTGCATACCTTACACCGGTTTAGCAAATTGTGTTCCAAGTTGGCCAACCAAATATATATCATCATCCTGTAGACGGTATTTCCCTATGGCTCGGTAATGTGTCATGTGACTGTCATCACATTACTGCCAATGAAACTCAACATTCATGACAGCTTCAACGAGCCCCGACGGGGGAGGTCCTAGGAAACTCAACTTATATATGTGGGCCATTTTGGCCATATGGGACATTATATAACCATGTCCTACCCAACAGGAAATACCAACAAGAAAATAAAGGACAACCTTCGGAGGAAGAGCTTACGTAAAAAATACAAGTGGAGGGGTACGGGGTACGTGGTACGGGGTACGGGGTACATGGTACATGGGGTACGAGGTAGCAGGGCGCATGGTACGGGGTACGGGGTACATGGTATGGGGTACAGGGCACATGGTACGGGGTACAGGGTACATGGTATGGGGTACAGGGCGCATGGTACGGGGTACGGGGTACATGGTATGGGGTACAGGGTACATTAAAACGTTTGCAAAGTTGAGAAAATAATAAGAGGAAAAATTACACGTCTTAAAACCTCCAAGTAAACCCCACTGTGGCTGCACGAAATGACAAGGTCGGAAATTGGAGGGCAAAGTGATGAATACCCCCGACAAGAGGAAGTTTACCAGGTGAGCGAGGAGGCACACCTGAGTAACCTCCGGAGACAGGTGTAAACTCTTCTTCAGACGCTGTGAGGCTTGAGACAGCTCTCCCTGCCCCTCCTTCCCCCCCCCCCCCCTCGTTCTTCCTCCTCTCCTTTCTCCATTTCCACTTGTGCTCCACGAGGCACAGAGCTGCTGCTCTGCTTCAGCCTCTTGTCTTCCACCCGCTAGTCTAATCTCTCTTACATCTCAGGCCTCTCAGCCTCTCCTTCCCTCTCTCACCCGCCTCCCACGACACCTCCTCCTTCCCCCCCCACCCCTCCTTCACTAATCCTCCAACCAATCGCATCCTTCAATCGTATCCTACCTTCTTTGTCACATCTCCAGACTCTCTCTTCCTCTCCCCCTCACTCTTCTTGTATTCCCTTCCTCTTCACTTTCATTTCTCACCCCGACCGCCCACCTTCCCACTCCTGTTCCAGGCCCCCCTCCCCTTTCCCCTTGCCGCTAGTCCAGTGTTCTTAATCGGGGAATCAAAGAAGGAAATTGAGGATGGGAAGAGGGAGAAAAGAAGTGGAAACGGGGAATGATGGAAAGAAAGAGGAAAAAGGATAGAGGGGAAAAATAAAATAGATGGACAGAGAGGAAATATATGGAGGGAGAGGGAAAGGATGGACAAAGAGGTCTAAAGACGAAGATCACGGAAGAAGAATGAAGAGAAATAACGACAATTAAGATTAAAAAAAATCAGAAATAAAACATCTGGGTAAATACAGAGAAAAAAAACAACACAAGAGAATGAGATGAAGTTAAACGTCACAGATAATAGAACCACAGCTATAGCTAGCTGACCAATAGGCTGTATCGCAGTTAACAACAAGATCACAACTTGCCAATTGTGGGTAGTTAACAAAAATTCTGCACCAAAGAACCAACATTATTTGGGTCAGAATTTACGGCCCTCGTTTTAGAGATAGTTGGGGTCAGGGGTCAGGGAGGTAACTGGGGTCAGGGGTCAGCAAGGTAACTGGGGTCAGGGGTCAGGGAGGTAACTGGGGTCAGGGGAGGGTCGACCCATGATAACACACACATGGGACTCTGATGAGGCCATCGGAACAGGTAGAAGTAATTTGTGGGGGAACAGGTAGGAGGAGCAGAAGGAGAAAGATGTGGGGGAACCAAAACAAAGCTTGATAAAGGTGTAAGGTAACTGAGAGATAAAGGAACACTGGTGTGAGGGGGGAACAGGAGGAGAAAGACGTGATATATGAAGGATTAAGAGATATTACGTTAAGGAACAGTAGACAGATGAAGGTTAGGAGGACATGGTGGATGATTAGTTTAAGAGGAAGCGGAAGAGGATCAGAAGCAGGAGGAAGAGAGAAAGTCAAGAAAGAGGAAGACAAGGAAGTTGGTGGTGGTTGAGAGTAAGGAGTGGGAACAGACGAGTGTGTGTGCCAAGTGAAGACAAGAGAACAATGGTGCAGGACCCGGAACGGGAAACGGGGAATGGTTAATGGTGCAGACCGGACCACCAAGGAACTGAATCTTTAATGTATTTGTTTGAATTACGAGCATAAGATTAACACTAAGATCGTAGGAAATAAATAAGAATATACCGTACAGCGGTTGACGAAGGATTGAATCTTGTTAAAATGGTCAAAACCTGTAGGAAGAGGCGAGTCACAGGCCCGCCTTGGGGGACCCGTCTTGGGGACCCGTCTTGGGGACCAGCCTCGCAAGCCTGTAATTAATAGCACTGGAATGATTGTCACTCCTGCGGTAAAAGCCCATCTTGGGCAGTTCTTGAAGGTGGGATGTTGGTGAGGCACAGTGAGAGAGTGTTCGGACAGCGGGGCACGACCATCGTCTTCTACGACCCTCCACGACAGAGCTGCAAAGTCCCGAATGTAACGACGTACACGACTTCCCTGTCGGTGACGTTATCAAAAATAAATAAAAATAAAGCTTCGTTCACCGCCAACTATTCCCTTCAGGAAGGTCTTACAAGTTCCCAACAGCGGGCAGCTGTTGATTTTTTTTCTGCCCACCTGCCCCACTATAATACGTAATAATAGTTACCGGTACAGACTCCCCCAACGTCAAAATTGCGTTGGTTTATTAAAATTACTGAAGCACCGTAATTTCGATGCTTAGCGTGACACCTCTTATCATTCCTTACGGGCTTTGTAACGATGTGAGAAATGCCTTACTCTAATTGGCTCTCCTGGATTGGTAGTTGTGTTACCAAGGTCCAAATGCATCTGGAACTACTCCAGGAGAGGTACTTTCCAACACGAAGGAGGAGGGGGGAGGTTAGGGGTAAAAGGGGAGACACTTTCCAGGCCGAGAAGACCTGACCCAGCCAAGAAATAAGCAAAGAGTGAAGGAAAGAAAATGATAAATGGATAGTTGTAACGGAAATGAATGGGGGAAAAAATGATGATAAACGGCCTATAGGAGACGTAACTTGAAGGAATACTTTAGTGTGGGAGGAGGACATGTGAGGGAGAGTGTGGGAGGAGGACATGTGAGGAAGACTGTGGGAGGAGGACGTGTGAGAGGGGAGAGTGTGAGAGGAAGAGGTGTGAGAGGGGAGAGTGTGGGAGGAAGAGTGTGGGAGGAGGATATGTGAGGGAGAGTGTGGGAGGAAGAGGTGTGAGGGAGAGTGTGGGAGGAGGTCTTGTGAGAGGGGAAAGTGGGGCAGGAAGAGGTGTGAGAGGGGAGAGTGTGGGAGGAGGACTTGTGAGAGGGGAAAGTGTGGGAGGAAGAGGTGTGAGATGGGAGAGTGTGGGAGGAAGAGGTGTGGGAAGCAGAGTGAGTGGGAGCCCTCGTGAGTGGGGGAAAGTGAGGGCGTGAGGGAAGAAGGCTTATCGCACACACATTTACTACAGCGCCGAGGAACGCAATCACGGAGGAACGACCTGGGAAGTTGAGACAGATGAGGACCCATCAAGATGCTCCAGCATGTTGTTGTTGTTGTGCCTCCTCCTCCTTCTCCTCTTCCTCTTCTTCCTCCTCCTCCTCCTCCTTCTCCTCCTCCTTCTCCTCTTCCTCCTCCTCCTTCTCCTCTTCCTCCTCCTCCGCCTATCCTATAGATTGCTCAAATAATGTCTCTTGGTTATCTTGAGGTTATCTTGAGATAATTTCGGGGCTTAGCGTCCCCACGGCCCAGTCCTCGACCAGGCCTTTTTCTTACATACCCCCCAGGAAGCAGCCCGTATTAGCTATCTAACTCCCAGGTACCTATTTACTGCTAGGTAACAGGGGCATCAGAGTGAAAGAAACATTTTGCCCATTTGTCTCAGCCTCCACCGAGGATTGAACCCGGGACCTCGGGACTACGAATCCGGAAGCGCTGTCCACCCAGCTGTCAGCGTCAGCTGTCTATGCCTTAATTTATACACATTACTTGCTCATTTATTCTATTCTGCGTGTGAAACTACATATTGAACCTATCTTAGTGTTAACGATCCAGCAACATCTATTTAATATTCCTAATCAGCAGCGGTTTGTTCTTAGTTCACATATAATTATTACCATTGTGTGAAAATCGTCATTGTAGCCCATACTCTCCCAGCACAAGATGCTTCAAGACGATCATCTTGAAGTCGCTCACACATTAAATAGTCAGGGTGAAGGACCAGGGGGCAGGAACTGTCTAAGGATCACGAGTGCTGACTATCCAAGGATGATGAGGTCCAAGGGTGATGAGTTCCAAGGGTGATGAAGGCCATAGGATGAACATGGTTGGCAGATATTACGAGTAAAGTGAAGTTAAAAGAACAAGCAACAAGAGAGAGAGAGAGAGAGAGAGAGAGAGAGAGAGAGAGAGAGAGAGAGAGAGAGAGAGAGAGAGAGAGAGAGAGAGAGAGAGAGAGAGAGAGAGAGAGAGAGAGAGAGAGAGAGAGAGAGAGAGAGAGAGAGGGAGAGAGAGAGAGAGAGAGAGAGAGAGAGAGAGAGAGAGAGAGAGAGAGAGAGAGAGAGAGAGAGAGAGAGAGAGAGAGAGAGAGAGAGAGAGGGAGAGCGGAGAGAGAGAGAGAGAGAGAGAGAGAGAGAGAGAGAGAGAGAGAGAGAGAGAGAGAGAGAGAGAGAGAGAGAGAGAGAGAGAGAGAGAGAGAGAGAGAGAGAGAGAGAACACTGAGAAATATCAGGGAAAAAGCGCCAAGCCATTACGACGACTATATAGCACTGGGAAAGGGTCAGGATATTAAGGATTTGAGATGGGACGGCGGAAAGGAATGGTGCCCAACCACTTAAACGGTCGGGGGATTGAACGCCAACCTGCACGAAGCTCTACCGTCGCTCTACCGTCCAGCAAAAGTGACAAGCAACAAGAGAAAATGGTGTAACGGAATATAAAGAAAACGGGAAGAGCAACGAAGAGAGGCAAGTGACCATACAGTAAACCGGCCAGAGGGACGGCGGAGCGCGGCAAGAGTCTTACCTCGGGGCGGCACCTGCACCAGATACACAAGTAATCGGGATAAGCTATCAGTGATAAACAAGTATCAGGGATAAAGTACCCCGTATTAACAAGTATCAGGGATAAAGTACCCCCGTACAAACATATCAGGGATATCAGAGATAATCAGGGATAAAGTACCCTAGTATTAACAAGTACCAGGGATAATCAGGGATAAAGTACCCCAGTATTAACAAGTACCAGGGATAATCAGGGATAAAGTACCCCAGTATTAACAAACATCATGTTTAACGTATCAAACGTAAAGCATCAAGCCTAACCATGTCGTGGTACCGTCGATTAAGGCGCGTCTGGGATTCTCTTGGACGTAGGTTCGAACCCTCATCACGGCCCTTGCGGCTTTGTTCTCCAAGCCTAAACTTCAGGTGGGGGGAGGAGGTAGGGGGGGGGTGCAAGTGAGGGTCCATTGAGGGGTAACGAGCACCTCATCCCAGCCACATGTCCCAGCTAATTGGCTCATCAAGACGGTGGAGTAACTCGAATATGCGGCCTCCTCTCTGTACCGTTCTCCAGGGGGGGGGGGGGTACCACAGGTGTTTTGTACCATCCTCTAGTGTACCACAGGCGTCTGGACCATCTCCTAGTGTACCACAGGCATCTGGACCATCTTCTAGTGTACCACAAGTCTGGAACGTCCTCTTGTGTACCACAGGCGTCTGGACCGTCCTCTGGTGTACCACAGGCATCTGGACCGTCCTCTGGTGTACCACAGGCGTTTGGACCGTCCTCTAGTGTACCACGGGCGTCTGGACCATCCTCTAGTGTACCACGGGCGTCTGGACCGTCCTCTGATGTTCCAGGGGCTGGATAATGGACTTTAAGAGAACAAATACGTGTCACTACAATCAGTGGATCAGATTAAGTGTAGCATAACACCAGTGTCTTGTCTGGTGTTTGGTAGTGCTTAGAAAATGTAGGTTCACCGGACAAGAATAATATTGTCATTTGTATTGACTATATTCCCTCCCTCGCTCTCTCTACCTTGTGCCTCTCTCTACCTCTCTCTCTCCCTCTCTCTACCTTGTGCCTCCTTCTCTCTACATTGTGCCTTCCTCTCTCTACCTTGTGCCTCTCTCTACCTCTCTCTCCCTCTCTCTACCTTTTGCCTCCTCCTCTCTACATTGTGCCTTCCTCCCTCTACCTTGTGCCTCTCTCTACCCCTCTCTCCCTCCCTCTACCTTTTGCCTCCTTCTCTCTACATTGTGCCTTCCTCCCTCTACCTTGTGCCTCTCTCTACCCCTCTCTCCCTCCCTCTACCTTTTGCCTCCTTCTCTCTACATTGTGCCTTCCTCCCTCTACCTTGTGCCTCTCTCTACCTCTCTCTCCCTCCCTCTACCTTTTGCCTCCTTCTCTCTACATTGTGCCTTCCTCCCTCTACCTTGTGCCTCTCTCTACCTCTCTCTCCCTCTCTCTACCTTTTGCCTCCTTCTCTCTACATTGTGCCTTCCTCCCTCTACCTTGTGCCTCCCTCCCTCACTCTACCTTGTGCCTTACCTTCCTCACTTCCTCCCTCTACCTTCAGCCTCCCTCCCTCTACCTTGAGCTTCTACTTATATTCCTTCACACTCTCTTATCTATATCTACAAAAACAATGTGGTTGACTGTCTGTCGGACGTTCTAGGCCAGAAACTTGTGGCTTCTGTCCCAGATATATTATGAGGAAGTGAGGGGGGAGTAGGGGGGGGGATGGGTGAGTCAAAGGCCAGTCAGGGTCGGCTCCGGTGCCACATTTTAAGAAATGTCGGCATTTATAACAACCCCCAACAACTTTGGAGTCCAATAGTCTGGAAATAAAATCACTGGTTGCGTTTTCCATACAGTTGTTATGCTTTCTCCCACATCGTATCAACCAGGTAACCAGGTATCAACCAGGTAAGCAAAAATACCTTGGCGTAGGTATCAGCGGTGACACAGAACACCACCTACATCAGCGGAGGTCAACCGGTGGTCCGCGAGACAATTGTATTTATGTATTGCATGAAACTGTGCATTTTCTTAAACTGTTATATTTCAAGGTCTCAAATAGTTTGACTTTAATAACTATCATTTTTTATGTGTTGATTCACATTAGTGGTCCGCGGGATTTAAAATTATGAATCTGGTGATGCGTAAACTCCGAAAGATTGGGTGACCGTTGACTTACATCACAAATTAAAAAAAAACATACTGAAATCACTTACAAGTAAGAATATTGATCAGTTAAGTAATGGTAGTGAAGGAGTTGTCTGAGACGCTCCTCCTTCCGTTCTACCACCCTCAGGGGTCGTCGTGTGTGAGTTAGGGTCCTCAGGGGAGTTTCCCTGAGTCCCTGTGAGTGACACATGAGGGAGGGGGGAAGGGGGGGACGCGCCACAATAGTAAGTGATGTCAGAGAGAGAGTTTCCAGTCTACGAGTCGTAAACGAGTGAAACGGAGTAGGTGAAGTTGTCGAAGTCAATTCGATACTTTGTGTTAAATATAATTGTGAGAAGAGAAACGATTGGGAGTCGTTTCATTCAACCACTGATGGTCGAAAGGCGGGGCTTAAGAGCTGATGTTCGACCCCACAAACACACCTATGTGAGTGCACACGCGCCTACCATCTCATTCACTCCAAACACACACACTCACACACACACACACACACACACACACTCACACTCACACACACACACACACACACACACACACACACACACGCACACACACACACACACACACACACACACACACACACACACACACACACACACACACACACACTTAAGAAGCACATCAACAAACTGGAAAAGGTGCAAAGACATGCTACTAAGTGGCTCCCAGAACTGAAGGGCAAGAGCTACGAGGAGAGGTTAGAAGCATTAAATATGCCAAAACTAGAAGACAGAAGAAAAAGAGGTGATATGATCACTACGTACAAAATAGTAACAGGAATTGATAAAATCGACAGGGAAGACTTCCTGAGACCTGGAACTTCAAGAACAAGAGGCCATAGATTTAAACTAGCTAAACACAGATGCCGAAGAAATATAAGAAAATTCACCTTCGCAAATAGAGTGGTAGACGGTTGGAACAAGTTAAGTGAGAAGGTGGTGGAGGCCAAGACCGTCAGTAGTTTCAAAGCGTTATATGACAAAGAGTGCTGGGAAGACGGGACACCACGAGCGTAGCTCTCATCCTGTAACTACACTTAGGTAATTACACACACACACACACACACACAGGTTAGACCGGTGGAGGAGGCCATGCAGGAGAGGGGACCCTCAATGCAACACAACCAGACAGCTTACCTCTCCCCAGATCTGGATATGTCCTATTTCCGTTTCAGTTTACCAGAATGAATTGAATCATTTGCCGGAGCTAATAGGGACGGGGTGCGGACCGGAAGAGAGAGAGAACGAACGAGAGAGAGAGAGAGAGAGAGAGAGAGAGAGAGAGAGAGAGAGAGAGAGAGAGAGAGAGAGAGAGAGAGAGAGAGAGAGAGAGAGAGAGAGAGAGAGGGAGAGGGAGAGGGAGAGAGAGAGAGAGAGAGAGAGAGAGAGAGAGAGAGAGAGAGAGAGAGAGAGAGAGAGAGAGAGAGAGAGTGAGTTGAATTATTCACTCTGAAGTCCATTATTGTGACATTTTCTCAATACCCAGGTAAGTGCCTAGGTGAGACACGGTATTCAAATACTTTATTATTATTATTATTATTATTATTATTATTATTATTATTATTATTATTATTATTATTATTATTATTATAAAAGTACCAACAATACTAATTATGGAAACTCCTTACTGAACTTGAGCTAAGTAGCCATCGACTTGAGGATGGTCCAGGACGGACCGAAACCAGGATAAATAAACCAGCCACCTGAACGAAGAATGGTTACACAAATGGCTTCTAGAATTTAATTGAAGCAAAGTGCAAAGTAATGAAACACGACTGCGAACACAATGAACCAAATAAGAGCTGAAACCCTTGAAAAATCTCCACTGAGAGACCGTATGAGGTTCACATCGCACCGGACTCGTCTCCCAAAAGCCGCAACAAACAGACATCAGCAGCAGCTGCATGCAATGTTACCCAGTCTAAGAACCACCTTAACATAGGTGCATATATACCTTTCCCTGTCCTTATATATGCGCACTATCCTGCAAGAAGAACCTAGATAAGCCCAAGGTTGAAAGATACCCCATCTTGTGTAGCCGTTTGGGCTAGCAGGCAGGCGAGCGGGGAGTGGGGACGAGCGAGGCTAGGCTAGGCTAGGCTAGGCTAGGATAGGCACACCAGATCTCCTCGGGGTAATTGTTCTGTCAGGCCCCGGCGCTGACCGCTCCGCCGGTGAAAGCCGTAACAGATATATAACGCTAATCACCCCGCTCCCAATTATCTTGCTCCCAATTACAAATGGGGAGATTGGATTACGCACAGATTCATGGTTGGTAAAGGTACAGAGTTATCACGCTCCTGGTGACACGCACACACGGAGAACAAGTTGAGCCTAGGCCACACAAAATTCTGATACACCGGCCCGAAAATGGGGCTGGGAGTTGTTGGGAGTGGTGTAGGGCGGGTGAGTGTGCTGGTGAGTGTGCTGGTGAGTGTGCTGGTGAGTGTGCTGGTGAGTGTGTTGGTGAGTGTGTTGGTGAGTGTGTTGGTGAGTGTGTTGGTGAGTGTGCTGGTGAGTGTGCTGGTGCGTGTGCTGGTGCGTGTGGGGGAGTGTGCTGGTGAGTGTGCTGGTGAGTGTGCTGGTGCGTGTGCTGGTGCGTGTGGGTGAGTGTGCTGGTGAGTGTGCTGGTGCGTGTGCTGGTGCGTGTGGGTGAGTGTGCTGGTGAGTGTGCTGGTGCGTGTGCTGGAGCAAGGTCAGAGTGCAAGAGTGAGGTGGGGGGGGGGCTGGGGCCCAGGACTGTAACACATGTGTGCTATCTGATGGGATAGCATTTTTTGTGTCGGTGTTTGCATGGACTGGAGGATGGATCAGCACTGGGGGATGGATGGATCAGCACTGGGGGATGGATGGATCAGCACTGGGGGATGGATGGATCAGCACTGGGGGATGGATGGATCAGCACTGGGGGATGGATGGATCAGCACTGGGGGATGGATGGATCAGCACTGGGGGATGGATGGATCAGCACTGGGGGATGGATCAGCACTGGAGGATGGATCAGCACTGGGGGATGGACAAAACAATCTAGACCAACTCAACAAACGGACTGAAAAATGTCTACAAAATATGAAGCAGAACACCACTATGACTGGGGTAACCCTACTAGAGTCTGAAGGAAAATAACAGAGGTTCACACAGCTTCAAATGTGTCGTCAGACACACACGACCCTGGAAACACTAACCGAAACTGTCTCTATTTTCCGCTTGTTACAACTTGTAATAAAGTTGTTACATCTTGGCTTAACGTGTTTATGACGTATTAGAACGTTGTTACAACTTGCTATATTGGTTGTTATAACTGGTTAGGAGGTGTTAAAACTTGTTCGAACGTTGTACCAACGTCGTAGTTTCGGTGTGTGTTTGGCGGGGAAGAGCATGATACGTGATATATTAAGTGACACATGGAAGCGTTATTTTTCAGCTGTGTCTTGCGATAGTCTTCCCGACTTAGTGTCTTCTTTTGTTAATGATTTACGTACCCTTGTTAGGCCCCTTTTAGATAATGCAGGTCAGTTTTTGGCACGTAAAATTTATATAAATTTCTCTGAAGTGTCACAGAGAAAGGTGATAAAGTTAGTATATACCGTAGAGATTAAAAACCTTCTTTTATGAAGATAAGAAAATCACAATCGTCTAGTATAACTTTGGATTTATTTCTCACTATTTTTTGTATCACCTGCCAACTTGCAAGTGTTGCTGTCTCAGCAACACTTGCCATGTCACTCAGTCTCTCTCTCTCTCTCTCTCTCTCTCTCTCTCTCTCTCTCTCTCTCTCTCTCTCTCTCTCTCTTTCAAAGACTATAAAGCCTCAATAAAGAGGCTTTATAGTCTTTCCAGCCAGTTTTTCGCACTATCTTCGTCGGTTGTTCCTTAATACATACAAATACTCTTTCTCAGTCGTCCTCCTTCCCCCCTCCTCCACCCTACCCTCTCCCCCACCCTTCCCCTCCTCCAGATAAGAGGAGACAGGAGCCGGTCACTACGAAACACAAGCTTCCTCACATTCCCTGAGAAGAGAGCCCCTCGTCTCGGAGGGACGGGAGGGCTCACTGCGCTCACTCGCCAGCAGTGAGCGCACTCTAGTGCTCCTGCATCACCCAGGGAGTGCTACACCGGGTATTATGAGTACACATCGGAAGGGGAAGCACAGAGTGTATCAGTATTCAAGTCGTCCCAGTGCTCCATAAATCTAACGAAAGGCGGGAAGAGACAAAGGAGAATGAGGAAGAGATCTCAAGTTTAAGAGTTTAAATGATGATGAGACGAGAAGGACATGGTGATGATACAGAGAAACATTACCTTAGGGAGGAAGGGTGAGGAGGGCGGCGAGCGCCCAACACGTCCCGCAAGAAAAGTGAAAGTGACTTATGAAAGCCCTCTTCTGTTCAGAGGATAGATGACAGACTAAGAGTATTCCATCCTCAAGAGGTAAGTCCTGTGATCCTAGAGGGCAACAGTGCCTAACACTCGTAAATCAACAGTACAGGATCACCACCGACGGCTGATTAAATAATTTATTAAACCTAAACATGAAACTGACAAGAAAGAGAACATAACAAATTATTCTAAAGAATTAATAAGGAATAAAAAGGTAACCGATGCCAATAAACAAGATTACAAAACGTCAACAACAACAAAACAACGGATAAAAGACTATAACAGGGATGAAAAACAAATGACAACTAGGGCCCAGGAAAGCAACATCAACAAGACCCAATTACGGGGCAAAGTCCGGCCAAAAGTCCTTCATTACGACCCCATTCCCAGGCCGGCCGAGCCATGGAGGATCCTGTGGAATCACCCCGACCTAAGCCGAAACGCTGATATCATCCTGGAGGAAGGTGGAAGAAGGGAGGAATGGAAGGGGAAGTGAGAAAGAGAAGAGAGGAGACTCCTCCTTCAGCGAGATTTCTGACGTCTCCTTTTGGCCAAATTTCTGTTGGTAGGGCTTTGGGCAGACCGCTGGATAGTCTCAAACCATGGGGTGAGGTTATGTATCATTTTATATGTAATCTATGTATTATTTTATATGTAATGATGGGATTATCTTTTAGCCCCCTCGAAAACCCCGCATTTTTATAATACAGAAAAATTCTAGAAAGAATTTCAGCAGACATTACAGCCAACCTCAGTGTGGGTATCACACTGAAGTGTCAAGCAAAATTCAGCAGTTAATGAGCTACTGTTTCAAGATCAACACGTGTAGGAGGGAACCCGTAGGGGGGGTTAGGGCCCCCCGTGTGTGGCCCCCCCACACCCCCATCCCCGGGTGCTAAGATCATAACAGGAAAAATAAGACAAACGTTTATTGAAGCCAATTTCGCCCCAACCCGAATACCTGGGATAACGTTAGTAACAAGGCCCCCAAAGGGACGGGGAAAGCCCCCTGGGGAAGGGAGCCCCAGCCCCCTAGGGCTGTCCCTCATATCCCTGAGGGACAGCCCCCAGGGGGAAACGACCCATCGCAAGAGTGCTCTTATGACTTTTGTTGGCAGCGGACGATCAAGGCCTCTCCAACATCACCAACAAAGCAATTTTCACAACACAGCGCCACCAAAACTACGATAACCTTCACCACCACTACCACCATCGCCATCACACTTCCGTGCCCAACAACACCTTGCTCTCCACATTTCACCAAACAGCGACTCTGATCATTTCACATTTCCATACATCACCCCCGGGTGCATATTCAGTATCTGTAACCTTTCTAATGCTACAGGAAGAGGGCGAGGCAGGAAGGTGGCGAGGACAAAGGGACGAGACAGGAAAGGCAGGCGATGACAGGCAAGGGGCGAGGCAGGAGGCCGGGCGAGGCAGGAGGCCGGGCGAGGCAGGAGGCCGGGCGAGGCAGGAGGCCGGGCGAGGCAGGAGGCCTGGCGAGGCAGGAGGCCTGGCGAGGCAGGAGGCCTGGCGAGGCAGGAGGCCTGGCGAGGCAGGAGGCCTGGCGAGGCAGGAGGCCGGGCGAGGCAAGAGGCCGGGCGAGGCAGGAGGCCGGGCGAGGTAGGAGGCCAGGAGAGTCAGGAGGCCAGGAGAGTCAGGAGGCCGGGCGAGGCAGGAGGCCGGGCGAGGCAGGAGGCCGGGCGAGGCAGGAGGCCGGGCGAGGTAGGAGGCCGGGCGAGGCAGGAGGCCGGGCGAGGCAGGAGGCCGGGCGAGGCAGGAGGCCGGGCGAGGCAGGAGGCCAGGCGAGGTAGGAGGCCGGGCGAGGCAGGAGGCCGGGCGAGGCAGGAGGCCGGGCGAGGTAGGAGGCCGGGCGAGGCAGGAGGCCGGGCACTACCAGAACACTCAGTATGCAGACCGTCACCGCGGCCGCTCCAGGAGGTAAGTGGCCCGAGACGCCCGCTCTTCCCACGGACAATACCCACTATTGAGCCCAATGTTTTCATCGCTGTTATTATTATTCACGCCATTTATCATTTTTTGCAGTGGGCCGTGGATGACCCCCAGGACCAAGACGTTGACCTTCCCCCTCCCCCGTCCGTCACACAAGCTGGACTCCGAGCACCTCTCTCCTTCACTCCCTACACTAAAGCTTGGAGAGAAAGCGCGCTCACGTAGCACGGAAGGTCGTCTAGTGAGGAAGTTTTAAAGAGTGTAAACACGAGACCCGCTTAAAACCCAACTGCGTGTGTACGTCATTGAAACGTGGCTCGTCGTTGGGATATATTGCAACCTGTATTTCGAAAGAATTTTTTTTTTTTACGGTGAAACAGGCGTAATTGGCTGGTAAACTGGTTATCTGGTTATAGCTGCCTGAAGCAACGGGACTAGCTGATGGACATTCTAAATTCATTACCAGCATGGCTCCCCTCCCCCCCCCCCCATCCTCCCACCGCCCGATGCCGCCTGTCAATCACTCACAACACGACAGACAAACAGCTGCCGGAAGCAAATAATCCATAAAAGCGATATTCTTATTAAGCCAGGAACACTTCGTGATGTAAACTGTATGTATATATGCTAACTGGGTCACATATTGCAAGACTGACGACGATAAAGTGTTCTGTAAATCGCACAGTTGTAAACTACTTGGGGTCCTTAATCAATACATTTTCATTGGGCGCGCTGCCGTTAACATGCGCGGTAAGTGTTCCTTACCACACTAAGGCTTTGCTGGAGCTCCCGGAGGCAGCTTACTCAATGTCGCACGTTACTCACGTTCAGCTAAACATGTTGGCCACTCAAGCATCCTGATGTTCAGATATCCTGCTCTAAGTTCAGACCTTCTAATCCACCAGTAGAAGTCACAGTCCACTGTCTGACATATTACTTCCCTCAGAGACGCCCAAGAAATTCTATACGAGCAATTATAGATATGTTCACCGTAGATATAACGACACTGGAAGGGCGTGATGTACACACACGATGATATCCTCAAAATGCTTCCGGAGTCTGCCAGTGCAGACTGCCTATCACATGCCTCTGTATGACTAACCATCCTGTGTGATGGGGATTTTTTAGCATCACCTAGTTAGCTTTTTTGACATACTGTACTCCACTTCATATAGTCTAGGGTAGCTGCACTAATGCAGATGTACCTAATGTGTTAATAAAAAAAATGTACACACACATGTTAATAGACAATCCACACTCATATCACAGGCCAGGTTAGGCACCCCCCCTACATTTCCCATCATCTTTCTCAGTCCTTCCAGTTTGCATTTCTTGCTAAAGCTTTCTTTTAGGTCTCGCCACCTCTCTCTTCAAGCATGGTCTCTCGCACACTTTCTCTCCTGCCGCTTTCTCCCCTGCCCGCCTGCTTCTCCCAGATAATGCATACGCAACAGCCGCGTGATTATCTGGATGTCACGACCATGTCGAGCCATTTGACTGCAATACCCGAGACGACGACTGGTTCTGCACATGCATGTGTCGTCTGCTTCACCAGAACCTCTCTCGTTCCCGTCGTCTCCCCCCTTCGTCAATTTTTACAGACAGTGAACAGAAAATTAGCTGCCAACAGTATCTGATGGTATCAACGGTATTTCACAGATGGTACTTCACGCAGAGGTATCAACAGACCTCTGCGAGGGAACATTTTATTGAACAGACTCCACTACAACATATAGAAACCTGGCCCTCATAGCGGATAACTAAAATTATTTAAACAAAAAAATGCTTTCTCCGTTATGTACAATGTATTATATATAACATGTGCAGTATGAGTGTGAAGAACAACAAAGCACATCCCTTCCTCTCAATGTTCTCATCTCTTGCAAATAATCTCATCCCTCTTGATGAAAAAAATTCTATGAATTACACGTATATCTCTCACAACTGCTGCTGTCCCAGAGGTCTTTCAAGCTCTATCAAATCTACATATAAAGTTGTGTACGGAGTCGTTCTCCACTACTTCCCTCCCTGATTCATGCCTTTTCTTTTTTTTACGACAAATTATTCCTAATATTTCTTCGGATCATTCGTGTACTTAGTTTCCCCCTTGTCCCCTGGTTCGTGTTATTGACCTTGTCAATTCAATTCAATATTTTGAAAGCTATTTTCTTTTACGCTATTCTCTATCCTTTCCAATGACGTCAGCTTTAATTCTTTCAGTGTTTTCCTCATATTTCACGCCCCACTGCTCTGGGACATACCTGGTATCATAACCTACGGCTTTTCTACAGTATTTGTGTTTAACAAGGTATTAGTGAAACACTTGCGCAGCATGTACAGGTACACGTGTGGCATTTAAGGTAAGCACGTGCCGAAGCGATTTCTTTGGTACCCCCTATGACCGGAAACCTTGCATCGTATCCGTTTACCCACACCTCTACCCCTCTACCCACACCTCTACCCCTCTACCCACACCTCTACCCCTCTACCTCCCTACCCACACCTCTACCCCTCTACCCACCAATCAACCTCACTTCCTCCCTTCATTACTTACATAAATCCTCCCTTACACCCACCCTCACCCTCATCCTCCCTCATATACACACAAACCCTCACTCGCATAAACTTCTTTTTTTAACTAAGACTATGGTCCATAAGGGCTGTCAAATGACGTGCCTAGTGAAACTGCAAGCAAGAGCTGTTAACCTACCTCAGCTCCGTTGAAACCTACTCCTAGAGGCCCCTTTATTTCACGAGCCTGTTATATGCATCGGAAGGAATAGCCTTCATTCATTAACAACATCAGGTAACAATCATATAGGGAACAGGATGGGCCTGTAGCCAACTGTGTGCCAGAGCCTTCATGTGATCAGTTGACCTGACCTTTCGTATATCAACCTGTTGAATGAACAAGTTCCAGATGCGAGTCAGCTTCGGAGAGAATGATCGCTGATGGAGTGATGTTCTTAAGAAAGGCATTTCCAGCATGAGATTATAGAAGGCAATGCCACCCGTAGCCTAGTGCTACGGGTGGGAACTACTGGTAGTCCACAGAGTTGGGCCAGGTGCGAAACTTTAAGGATGTTGGCCTTGTACATAACAGTAAGACCACCAACGTCACAACGGTGTTACAGACCGTTCCCACCAGACTTGGTCAAAACTAGAGATGAACCTTCTTGCACGACTCTCCACTTTGTCCAACAGTCTGATGAATGATGGGGGGGGGGAAAGGCAGGCGATCCAGGAAAGGGGTGCATACTCTAGATGAGAGCAAACTTGTTCGTCATATAAAGTTTAGCAACCCTTGCTATTAAAGTGTGAGATGCGCCGTAGACCTGTAAGTTTCCTGGCTGTCTTTTGAGCTAGGTTAAGCACGTGGCTCTTCATTGCCATCGAAGAATCGAACTTCATTCCCAAGATGTAAATTTCATCTATGAATTCTAGAGTTTTGCCGCCCACTTGCAAGCCTGTCCGATTCGCCATATGCAGTCTAGTTATCATCATCTCTTGTGTCTTCTCAGCCACAAATGTGACCTGCCATCTCCTACCCCCAGGTAGAAATCGCTGAAAGTTGGTGAATGATGATTCTTGCAGCAGTTGGCATCTCTTCCTTTCTGTATGTGAAGGTTAGAGTGCAGTCATCAGCATAGGCTTGAGCTTCAGAATCGAAACAGACATTCCACGGCAGAGGGCCAAGTACACTACCCTGTGGAACGCTGGCACCAATTGAGTGGATTTCGGATTCTGCTTCATTGATTATTTCCTCCTCTCTCTCTCTCTCTCTCTCTCTCTCTCTCTCTCTCTCTCTCTCTCGCACCCCTAAATATTAATATGCCCCTTCCATCCTCGTCCACGCCCTCCCAGCCATCCTGCTTTGTGTGTCCCTCGCGACCATCCATCTCACTCCCCTCAACACCTTACACACACCATAGCTCTTCGTGACACTATTCCTACCTCTTCTCAATTCCATCTCCCACCTTCACTCAAAAGTTCCCCCTCCCCTTCCTTTACGTTATCATTTCACGCTCTACTTCCTCCCATTATCATGGGTTCCATCATCCTTTCATTATCACACCACTTCCTCCCTCCTTTCTCCTCCCCCTCTCTCAACCCCGTCCCCTCTTCCCTCTCTCAACCCCGTCCTTTCTCCCCTCTCCTCCCCTCCCCTCCCCCTCTGTCATTCCCGTCACGGTACTAGGAAACTATGATTTAAATTACCTTAATGTTTGTTTAATACTGCTTACCCCCCTTCCCCCCTTGGTTTGTTCTATTGAACTACTGTTAACCTCTCACCTCTTCCTCTCCACTACTTCCTCACCACTCTACAATATCCTGCCCCCCCTCCCCCTCCCCTCACTGGTCGGTCCAGAGAACAGTCCATTATATTATAAACGAAATGCTTAAGCAACTAGTCAACGGTGCCTGTTTTTCAATTATATTTCATCCCTAGAACATAAGAATACATCTAACTACAGAAGGCCCATGCATGGCGGCTATGTATATATATATATATATATATATATATATATATATATATATATATATATATATATGTCGTACCTAGTAGCCAGAACGCACTTCTCAGCCTACTATGCAAGGCCCGATTTGCCTAATAAGCCAAGTTTTCATGAATTAATGTTTTTTCGACTACCTAACCTACCTAACCTAACCTAACCTAACTTTTTCTGCTACCTAACTTAACCTAACCGATAGAGATAGGTTAGGTTAGGTTAGGTAGGGTTGGTTAGGTTCGGTCATATATCTACGTTAATTTTAACTCCAATAACAAAAAATTGACCTCATACATAATGAAATGGGTAGCTTTATCATTTCATAAGAAAAAAATTAGAAGAAATATATTAATTCAAGAAAACTTGGCTTATTAGGCAAATCGGGCCTTGCATAGTAGGCTGAGAAGTGCGTTCTGGCTATTAGGTACGACATATATATATATATATATATATATGTCGTACCTAGTAGCCAGAACGCACTTCTCAGCCTATTATGCAAGGCCCGATTTGCCTAATAAGCCAAGTTTTCATGAATTAATTGTTTCTCGACTACCTAATCTACCTAACCTAACCTAACCTACCTTTTTCGGCTACCTAACCCAACATAACCTATAAAGATAGGTTAGGTTAGGTTAGGTAGGGTTGGTTAGGTTCGGCCATATATCTACGTTAATTTTAACTCCAATAAAAAAAAAATGACCTCATACATAATAAAATGGGTAGCTTTATCATTTCATAAGAAAAAAATTAGAGAAAATATATTAATTCAGGAAAACTTGGCTTATTAGGCAAATTTGGCCTTGCAAAGTAGGCCGAGAAGTGCGTTCTGGCTACTAGGTACGACATATATATATATATATATATATATATATATATATATATATATATATATATATATATATATATATATATATATATATATATATATGTCGTACCTAGTAGCCAGAACTCACTTCTCAGCCTACTATTCAAGGCCCGATTTACCTAATAAGCCAAGTTTTCCTGAATTAATATATTTACTATAATTTTTTTCTTATGAAATGATAAAGCTACCCTTTTCACTATGTATGAGGTCAATTTTTTTTTATTGGAGTTAAAATTAACGTAGATATATGACCGAACCTAACCAACCCTACCTAACCTAACCTAACCTATATATATAGGTAAGGTTAGGTTAGGTAGCCAAAAAAAGCTAGGTTAGGTTAGGTTAGGTAGGTTAGGTAAACGAAAAAACATTAATTCATGAAAACTTGGCTTATTAGGCAAATCGGGCCTTGCATAGTAGGCTGAGAAGTGAGTTCTGGCTACTAGGTACGACATATATATATATATATATATATATATATATATATATATATATATATATATATATATATATATATATGTCGTACCTAATAGCCAGAACGCACTTCTCAGCCTACTATGGAAGGCCCGATTTGCCTAATAAGCCAAGTTTTCCTGAATTAATATATTTTCTCAATTTCTTTTCTTATGAAATGATAAAGCTACCCATTTCATTATGTATGAAGTCAATATTTTTTTATTAGAGTTAAAATTAACGTAGATATATGACCGAACCTAACCAACCCTACCTAACCTAACCTAATCTATCTTTATAGGTTAGGTTAGGTTAGGTAGCCGAAAAAGTTAGGTTAGGTTAGGTTAGGCAGGTTAGGTAGCCGAAAAACAATTAATTCATGAAAACTTGGCTTATTAGGCAAATCGGGCCTTGAATAGTAGGCTCAGAAGTGCGTTCTGGCTACTAGGTACGACATATATATATATATATATATATATATATATGTCGTACCTAGTAGCCAGAACTCACTTCTCAGCCTACTATTCAAGGCCCGATTTGCCTAATAAGCCAAGTTTTCCTGAATTAATATATTTACTATAATTTTTTTCTTATGAAATGATAAAGCAACCCTTTTCTCTATGTATAAAGTCAATTTTTTTTTATTGAAGTTAAAATTAACGTAGATATATGACCGAACCTAACCAACCCTACCTAACCTAACCTAACCTATATTTATAGGTAAGGTTAGGTTAGGTAGCCAAAAAAAGCTAGGTTAGGTTAGGTTAGGTAGGTTAGGTAGACGAAAAAACATTAATTCATGAAAACTTGGCTTATTAGGCAAATCGGGCCTTGAATAGTAGGCTGAGAAGTGCGTTCTGGCTATTAGGTACGACATATATATATATATATATATATATATATATATATATATATATATATATATATATATATATATATATATATGTCGTACCTAGTAGCCAGAATGCACTTCTCGGCCTACTATGCAAGGCCCGATTTGCTTAATAAGCCAAGTTTTCCTGAATTAATATATTTTCTCAATTTTTTTTCTTATGAAATGATAAAGCTACCTATTTCATTGTGTATGAGGTCAATTTTTTTTTATTCTAGTTAAAATTAACGTAAATATATGACCGAACCTAACCAACCCTACCTAACCTAACCTAACCTATCTTTATAGGTTAGGTTAGGTTAGGCAGCCGAAAAAGTTAGGTTAGGTTAGGTTAGGTAGGTTAGGTAGTCGAAAAACAATTAATTCATGAAAACTTGGTTTATTAGGCAAATTGGGCCTTGCATAGTAGGCTGAGAAGTGCGTTCTGGCTACTAGGTACGACATATATATATATATATATATATATATATATATATATATATATATATATATATATATATATATATATATATATATATTATTAAATATGACTGAAAAAGTAAGATTAATAATTCTAACACGAATTTTCTCAATCTTTCGTACATTTCTTTTCACTGTTGGTGGTAATTCAAAAATCAATTCTCCAAAATTCATTTTTATTTCTAGTCTGACGCGACACTTGAGCGCGTTTCGTAAAACTTATTACATTTTCAAAGACTTTAGTTTACACATACACAACTGAATAGAACTTACACATCTCCGATTTGTTTATATCTACATTTGAGTGAGGTGGATGGGGTGAGGTGGTATTTAATAGGGTATTAAATTCATCAACACAACACGAAGGATTAACTTCGTCATCCTTCTGTGTATGAGTTCAGGTGAGTTTGTTTGTATTGAACAGTACGGAGATCAAAGCTTAACTGCATAATCTAAATGAGGCCTTACAAAAATATGATAAAGCTGAAGAATATTATTTGATATCTTTTTTTACTAACACTTACTAACATTTATACATTGATTTTTTTTTTTGAGGGGGGGTTTACGATCCTTACTAATCGTGACAAATTTGATTAAGATTTCGCAATTTCAATATTCTCCAACTGATATATGGCAAGTCTGTTATCATTACTCCAAGCTCTTAAACCAGAGTCCTCTTCAATAAAGTAACTACTCTTAACCCACACCTCACTCGCCTTATTCATCATTGTCACTCTAATGTCAATGGTCCTCGTAGCCTGGTGGATAGCGCGCAGGATTCGTAATTCTGTGGCGCGGGTTCGATTCCCGCACGAGGCAGAAACTAATGGGCAAAGTTTCTTTCACCCTGAATGCCCCTGTTACCTAGCAGTAAATAGGTACCTGGGAGTTAGTAAGCTGTCACGGGCTGCTTCCTGGGGGTGGAGGCCTGGTCGAGGACCAGGCCGCGGGGACACTAAAGCCCCGAAATCATCTCAAGATAACCTCAAGATGGTCGATTTCTTATTTTTTTTAAAGTATGTCCTTTAAAGTCTCGCCCTGAGATATCATTTATCTCTCTCTCTCTCTCTCTCTCTCTCTCTCTCTCTCTCTCTCTCTCTCTCTCTCTCTCTCTCTCTCTCTCTCTCTCTCTCTCTCTCTCTCTTTCTCCTTTAGTTCCTTTAGACACTTCATGAATAAAGGAACTCTCCCCTGTCGTCAACTGTCAACGTCCTCTAATAACTCTCATCTCCCTCACCTTCGCTCTTAATTACCATCCACTTCTCCAAACATTATTTCTCTCCCTTCTAGTGTGGCCCAATTCCTTTCCTCTCCAACACTGTGGAGCCTCTCATTACTCAGCCTCTCTGCCATTTCTCTTCCCACTGTCTGCTGCCAGCAAGTGTTGCTTCGCTCTCTCACTCTCCAACATTCACACCTCACAATCTCGTGAACGCGTCCCCTGCCTCTCTCACACACACACACACACACACACACACACACACACACACACACACACACACACACACACACACAGAAGGGGGAAGAGACCTGGGGAGCGAAGCTGGTAGACGTTATTGACAGGAATTTCCTAACACACATCATGTGGAAGAAGATACTAGGGAAAGAGGAGGGGATACGCCCAGCCTATTAGATCTCATTATCACTCAGAATGTAGAAGACATCGAGCAGTTGGAACATGAAATACCACTAGGAGCTAGTGACCATTGTGTCCTAGTCTTTGACTACATGATGGAGTTTAAAATTGTGACCAAAGGACAAGAGGTCCGGGAAAGGAGATTTGATTACAGAAAAGGGGACTACAGAAGGATAAGGGACTACCTGGGAGAAGTGCAGTGGGAGGAAGAACTTAGAGGAAAAACAGTGCAAGGTATGATGAACCAAGTCATATTGAAATGCAAGGAGGCTGAAGATAGATTTATTCCAACAATAAAGGAAAAAAGCAGGAGGGAATATAATAACCCATGGTTTAATAGACAGTGTCAGGAAGCAAAGGTGAGAAGCAGGAGGGAGTGGAGGAAGTACAGAAGACAAAGGACAGAGGACAACAGGATTAGATGTAACAGAGCTAGGAATGATTACATTAACATAAGACGAGTGTCGGAAAGAAATTATGAGAATGATATTGCAGTCAAAGCGAAAAATCAACCAAAATTACTACATAGCCATATAAGAAGGAAGATGTCGGTAAATGACCAAGTGACAAGACTGAGGAAAACAGAAGGGGCATATACAGAAAGCGACAAGGAAATCTGCGAGGTACTGAATGCAAAATTCCATGGAGTGTTCACAACCGAGCCTGAGCAGCTCCCTTTGTTAGAAGAGATTACCCAAGATGAAAGACTATCAGATATAGAGGTGACAGCAGAGGATGTAATGAAACAGTTGACAACACTGGATGCAAATAAAGCTGTTGGACCAGACAAAGTATCACCGTGGATACTTAAAGAGGCAGCGCAGGCTCTCAGCGTGCCTCTGGCAATGATCTTTAATGAGTCACTTATGTCGGGAGAATTGCCCAGTTGCTGGAAGGAGGCAAATGTCGTACCGATTTTCAAAAAAGGTGATAGGGAGGAGGCACTTAACTACTGACCCGTATCACTGACAAGCATCCCCTGCAAAATACTTGAAAGAATAATTAGGCTAAGACTTGTTGAACACCTGGAGAGCATTGGGTTTGTAAACAAGCACCAACATGGGTTCTGGACAGGGAAATCATGCCTAACAAACCTTTTAGAATTCTATGATAAAGTAACAAGGATAAGGCAGGACAGAGAAGGCTGGGCAGACTGCATATTTCTTGACTGCCAAAAGGCCTTTGATACGGTACCGCACATGAGACTGCTATACAAACTTGAGAGGCAGGCAGGAGTAAGCGGAAAGGCCCTAGTATGGGTGAAGAACTACCTAACAGGAAGGAGCCAGAGGGTAATGGTAAGGGGCGAAAAGTCGGACTGGCGAACAGTAACAAGTGGAGTACCTCAAGGATCGGTGCTGGGACCAATCCTCTTTCTAATTTACGTAAATGATATGTTTACAGGAGTGGAATCATACATGTCAATGTTTGCAGATGACGCAAAATTAATGAGAAGAGTTGTGACAGACGAGGATTGTAGGATCCTCCAAAAGGACTTAAACAGGCTGCAGAGATGGTCAGGGAAATGGCTACTGGAGTTTAACACCAGTAAATGTAAAGTTATGGAAATGGGATCAGGTGACAGGAGACCAAAGGGACAGTACACAATGAAGGGGAACAGCCTACCTGTAACGATTCGAGAAAGAGACCTGGGAGTGGATGTGACACCTAATCTAACTCCTGAGGCACATATAAATAGGATAACGACAGCAGCGTACTCTACACTGGCGAAAATTAGAACTTCATTCAGAAACCTAAATGAGGAAGCTTTTAGGGCACTTTACACTGCCTACGTGAGACCCGTCTTAGAGTATGCCGCGCCATCATGGAGCCCCCACCTGAAGAAACACATAAAGAAACTGGAGAAGGTTCAGAGGTTTGCGACGAGGCTTGTCCCAGAGTTACGAGGGATGGGATATGAAGAGCGGCTGAAGGAACTGAACCTAACGACACTAGAGAAAAGAAGGGAGAGAGGAGATATGATAGGGACATATAAAATACTCAGGGGAATTGATAAAGTGGAAATAGATGAAATGTTCACACGTAATAATAACAGAACGAGGGGACATGGGTGGAAACTGGAAACTCAGATGAGTCACAGAGATGTTAGGAAGTTTTCTTTTAGCGTGAGAGTAGTAGAAAAATGGAATGCACTTGGGGAACAGGTTGTGGAAGCAAATACTATTCATACTTTTAAAACTAGGTATGATAGGGAAATGGGACAGGAGTCATTGCTGTAAACAACCGATAGCTAGAAAGGCGGGATCCAAGAGTCAATGCTCGATCCTGCAAGCACATATAGGTGAGTACATATAGGTGAGTACACACACACACACACACACTTCCCTCCATCCTCCTCCGCCCCTACTACCTACTTTGTGGCTACCATGTTCAGGTTCCGAGGATCAAAGACGCCGCTGCCCGGTCTCCGACCAGGCCTTCCGGTTGATGGTCTGGTCAAAAAGGCTTTCAGACACGGCTGCTCGCAGCCTGACGTATGAATCACAGCCTGGTTGATCTGGAATTCACTGGAGATGTTTATATTCTCTCTTGAACATAATGAGAGCGTATCCCTCTCGCCTGCGCTCGAGATAATACAGATTTAGAATGTTTCATCGATACAATAATTGACATGACTTATACCATGGATTCTAGCGGTAAAGGATGCAAGCTCTCTAGGTCAGCAATTTCTTAGACTCTGAATGGGGCTGTTAGTGTCAAACAATATTCCACTCTCGAGAGCAGTATAGTGTCTTGATAGGTATCATCATTGGTATGACATTCCGTGTTTGGAAGGCCCTTCTTGGCCAACCTGACATTTTTCTTGCAGTCGTGATAGCTACTTTATTGTGTTCTTTCAAGGTAAAGTTATCCGTCTTGACTCCTAGATTCTTTAATACTCCTAGATTCTATATTATTTTTCGTTCTATAGTGTGATTTGATTCCGTTTTATATATGGTTTCAGCCTTTATATTTTCGTTTTTTTCCATAGCGCAAGAGTTGAAATTTATTTTCATTAAACATTCCTAGTTTAAACTTTCCCAGCATTTCTCTCCCTTAATCACCTCCACCAACATTTCTACCATCTCCATCTATATTTCCCCTCCCTCCCTCCAAACCATACCTACCTACCTACCTACCTACCTACCTACCTACCTACCTACCTACCTACCTACCTACCTACCTACCTACCTACCTACCTACCTACGTCTCTCTCACCGTCATTTAAACCCCCACTTACCACCAATATCTATTTTCAAACTCACGTTTACCTTACAAAAGATCTTCAGCCACTGAAAGCATTTCATGTTTTCAGAGAATTTACTGCAAAATACAATTTTCAACCTGCATACAAAAGCGAACAAATATATCGTGTAAATAACACAACAGCGACAATCTCTCGCTGGCAAACGACGCACTTGAAGCATAAAAAGTAAATAATGTTTACATACGTGTTGGGTTGACGTGGATGTGCTCGCAGGTTGACGATGCACGAGTTTGCTCACAGTTACACGTGTGACCGTATGATGTTGCAACCTCCACCTCTATCCCAACCCCCTGACCCCCACCACCCCCACCCCATCCCAACGACCGTTCCCACCATCCCAACAATATCTCAACCATCAGTCTTCCACCCTCCATCCGTTCCCACATCTCCATTGGTTTTCCACCACCGCCACCACCCATTTTTTGACTACACAAGCGCCCTCTACACTACTAACTACACTTGCATCTTCTCCACCGCCACACAAAGCCCAGTTCTCTCAACTATTATCACCCCCACCATCGTTACACTTCCCCCTTCCTCCCGTTCCATTATCAACAGCTCATCCCTCACAAAAAAACAACTACTTCAGCACAAGCAGGTGTCAACACAAGCAGGTGACTACACAAGCAGGTGACTATACTAGCAGGTGTCTACATAAACAGTTGTCTACACAAGCAGGTGTTTACACAAGCAGGTGTCTACACTAGCAGGTGTCTACACTAGCAGGTGTCTACACTTGCAGGTGTCTACACTACCAGGTGTCTACACTAGCAGGTGTCTACACTAGCAGGTGTCTACACTAGCAGGTGTCTACACTAGCAGGTGTCTACACTAGCAGGTGTCTACACTAGCAGGTGTCTACACTAGCAGGTGTCTACACTAGCAGGTGTCTACACTAGCAGGTGTCTACACTAGCAGGTGTCTACACAAGCAGGTGCTTACACTAGAAGGTGCCTACACAAGCAGGTGACTATACTAGCAGGTGTCTACACTAGCAGGTGTCTACACAAACAGTTGTCTACACAAGCAGGTGTTTACACAAGCAGGTGTCTACACAAGCAGGTGTCTACACAAGCAGATGTCTACACTAGCAAGTGTCTACACAAGCAGGTGTCTATACTAGCAGGTGTCTACACTAGCAAGTGTCTACACAAGCAGGTGTCTACACAAGCAGGTGCCTCCACTAGCAGGTGTCTACACAAGCAGGTGTGACCCTAGGGTGCTGGTGGGGGGGAGGAGGAGAAGTGTGTATTAAGATCCGATAAGATTTTTCAACGCCATCTAAACGTTTTTGTGATCCACCCCACCATCCCCCCCCCCCCAGCCCCCCGCAAAAAAATAAAAATCCGCCTTGGCCAAAATTGAGAAGACATGTTCGCCAATGGAGAAGCTCACAGTGACCTTTATTACTATGAAAAACGCCTGCAGCGAGGTTATGACATTCTTATATTACCATCTGGCCTATGAAAAACCCAGACGTCGTTTACAGCGTTCATCAGACGTCTTCGTGATCCAACTCAAACAAAAAAGCAAGAAAATACAATGAAAGTTCCTCCACCCGCGAGCTGCTCCTCGCGCGTCCTCACGCGAGCCATAAATCTCACCTGGCGTCCATTTATAAGGGCCCTGGTAGCGCAATAGCGGGCATCATCTCCACATATTTCACCCTAGACAGGACGGCCGCGGTCTTGAGGGCCCTCGTGCATCATGCAATTGCACCCTGGCGTTCCGGCCATAAAATGCATGAGCACGCTCATCGCCGCCCTCTCCACCGAGCGAGGGGAAAGCGACCAGGCATCACCACCAGCCAACGCTCACCAGCAAACCCACACCAGCGCCTGCGCCCGGGCATCTGTCCCTCCATTTTGCTCACCGCAGCTGCGAGAAAACCAGTTACCGACACCTTTTTCTCCTGGTGGCGCTCAACGAGAAAGTTACAGTGGCATTTGCATGTCTCTCGCTGCATATTTCCTGAAGCCGCTCAAGGAAAACGGTGTCCGAACACCTGCATCCCTTCACCACTACTCAAAGAAAACGGTACTGGACTATATTCCCAACTGAATCTTCCAACACCAAACTAGATCTATACGAGGTATATTATATCGATTACGATAAAGTCACCAAAGGATCATTCTTTAGAACTTTATCTCCACACATCAATCGGGTAATTATGTTGCCAAAAGAACCTCTGTAGAACAAATTTAATTTCTGTTTGATACTGGCTTAGTTTTTTATACAGTACGTTATGGACCAGGACTTGCCCATTATTGTTATGGACCAGGACTTGCCCATTATTGTTATGGACCAGGACTTGCCCATTATTACCTTGCTGCCTCTTGTTCTGTACCTACCTGGCGCCCAGACCTTCAGTCTAAATTATTCCCCGACTTACTGCTAAACAATTTACCTAGCGACTTATAAAGTATTTATGTAGCCGAAACTTAAGAGGGATCAATATCTATAGAGAGTTGGGCATTGTAATCCGGTACTTAACAGGCGTTAGATATTTCAATCTCTTCTCTCCTCCTAAACAAAATGAATAAAACTGAAGATCAATCAAGGTAAGCACAAGCTAATGTTAATTGTTCTTAATAAACTTCTCTCAACGTCAATAATTAATACAAAACTTAAAAACCCACACATACGGTAATATCAATAACAGACACATACACAATTAATAATAAAGATAGAAAACTGAAGCATTTCAATAAAAATATCTCCACTTCAGGTTCTGAAAAAAATGGTGCTGTTTCAGTTTTGATAAAATACCATGGATATCTTGGCCTTTCTGTTGTCGGAGCAACTTGGACGATGTCTTCAAGGTCCCAACCGATTTCTGTGCGTTGTTTTCAAGTTCATACGCGTAGAAAATTCTGGTTCACAAAGGTAGGTTGTTGCAAAAGGCAGCGGAATTGTTATCGCTTCCACATGCTGCAATTTTAATAGTCTTTGTAGTTTTGACATTCAATAAGATTAGAGATCTGTCTTGTTCTGAAAGTCCATGCACGTTTCACAGTTGGAGAAAGTTGACGAAGTCCCTCTGTCAGTCCTACAGGCTCTTCCAGCACATCAGCAAGTTGACAGTTGAATGGATTTACAACCCAACTGACGGTATGTGACAAGCTCTGGAAAGTAATCAAAGAACCGCTTTTTGGAGTTTGTCAGACGCCTTGTAACTGATTCCTTGGTGTCACAAAGACTGAGAACTTAACAATCATCCAAAAACTTTTACTAGATTTGGAAAGGTGGGTATCGTGTTTTGTTTCACTTACTGGTTCGAGCACAGAAGCTTTAATTCAAATGCTGAAATCATCTGACACCGCTGTTTCTCCCATGCAATTTTTTGTTCAATGATTCCACATGCCTACAGATGTCAGCTATATATGCGAGATGTGTTAGCCAAGTGGAGGTTCTCAGCTTATCTGCAAGAGCATGTTTTGATCCACCAGAAAGATTTGTAGTTCATTTCAGCTCACACTCGAAAAAGCTAGGCCTGAATAATCAGCCTCCCCACCCTTATGCAGACTAAGAAATAGCCGCGTTTTCGGCGCATGCCCTTGGACAGCATTGATAGTATTTCATGACAGCTTCCAGTTCAGGTTCCAACTGCTTCATAAGCAATGTCTGGCGATGAGACATTCCGTGGGTAACTTCTGTGTCTGGATTTGCCTTTTTGGCCAGAGCCGAAAAGTCACAAACATGACTCAACATGGCTGGAGCTCCATCAACACACCAATACAGTCTTCCCACTTTATATCAATACATGATGCTTTTAATATTTTATGTTTCACCATACATCAAACGTTTTAGTGTACATCAACCTTGTTGAAGGCATCAATTCTACGAGCTCTCAGCACAAGAGAACAAAAAAAAAATTCAACTTCAACCGCATCAGAACCTCTGTATCGAACATACACTAGCAGCAGCCAATTGCTACAGACATCAGTAAGCTTCCTGAAGTTGAATAACAAAATGTTTGCTCTCTTTCGATAAAGAAATCACTTGTTCCCTAACATTTTCTGCTGATAGAAATTCTCTCTTTCACAACACTTGCAGACAAAGGCGCTGAACGTAGTCGCATAGCTTCCTTCTGCCCGCATGATTTCTGCCGATTTTACAGCTGCACGTTTGACCGTGCTAACTACTACTTCACTACTTTACTAATAGTATGTGGCTTCTTGCTTCGGGCTATCAACCAGGCCACTTTACACCTAGATCTTGATGGTGATAAAATGTGCCTCTCAAGCTGCTTTCCAATCTTTGCATGTTAATAGTTTTTTCCAAATCCCCACAGTATGTCTGCAGTTAAGCACTGCAGTCAGGACTCTCAGAAAGATGACACATTGTGGCTTCATTTGACCTAATTTTGTGAACGCATGTCTGAGAAACTCTGTCAGGTATTTCCTTTTCCTGTTTCAGGACATTCGAAAGGAAAAAAATATTAAAAACTGGAAAATGTACGCAAAATCTTTTTTTTTTTTTACTTTGAGCCGATATCCTTAGGAGACAATAGTTGTAAATCCTCAACTCTTTATCAACATGCAATGCAATTTGAAAAAAAAAATGGAATTTGACAAAGTCTGTCAAATGCCACACTCCCGTAGACAGTATAACTGACATTAGCCATAACAGGTGTGGAGTGTGTTGCCATAATGAAGTCTGATCTTACGATTTAAGCAAGGCACCTGCTCCAGTCACAAGAATCATGGATTCACATTTTTTGTGCTTCATATATGAAGTATCAATGGAAATCTTACACAAGATTTTTGCTGTAGATTCAATAGTTTTGAATAGAAAAGAAAAATATTTGTTATTTTCTTGAATTTTCACAACTAGTTAAATATATAATAGTATGAACAATTTGATATCCATTCTTACTATTTTTTTCGTCTTCGTTACTCCCAAAGTTTATTTTTTTATCCCATACGGGGAAAGTTGCCCCCCGTGACCCCCGCCCTGGAGGCTGGAACAATCTTAGTGTGTCTGTTGACCGTCAGTTGTGAGAGCCAGACTGGGCTGCTGGCCCAGGTACTCCCTGTGTGTGGACACAAATATGACGCATCAAGGAGAGTTGGGGAGGAGTTCCCTCGGCCCTTCACGCTCTTGTAATACCGCATCTGTCTTTATGCATCTTTTCTCCGACACTGGACAACCATGTCACGCTTTCCCTCTCAGGTTAACGACTCGCGTACCCAAAACGCAACCCATAACAGAGACAAACTCCCAAGTATTGATTTACTGTTACATGAACAGACGCGGGGGGAACGTGTTCAAACGTTTCATATCAGAGAATTGAATCCGGAACCATTTGGTTGTGAGTCGATTGCGTAGACCACTACACTAAGCCGGTTATCACTCTTGCACAATCTCCTTCTGATGAGGCACGGCTACTCGCACCATCCAACCTATCCTGCCTTTGGCAGATTTCTTGTATTATCTGCAACAAATTTTTATTATGATTCCTTCATGTCATTGTTCCAAAATACCAGAGAGCAATCTTTACCATCCTCCTGCCACCAAACCAGTAAAACTCTTACTGAACCACACAGGGATATATACAACAGGTGGTGTATCCCCGTTTCTCTGTGTTCACTATTCTGTGTCACACAGAGTTCACTTTAATCCTGGACTTTGTTCAGACCCGAAGTATACTTTCTAGTTTGTCAGTAAGCTATTACAGCGGCCTTAATAACAATCCCGTGGTTGACAGGCCTTAAGCACACCACTAAACCAATACCAAACCTTTTCCATTCTCTTACCAACGCTCAAAGAAAATGGTTATGGAACGTGTCAATCCTCCTCCTACCATTAGGTATAAAAAACGGTTATGGAAATCTTCCATCTTCCGTGACCGTTACGTCCAGTAACCGTTTTCTTTGAACGGTGGCGGGAAAGTTTGTAGGGCCCAGTTACCATGTTCTTCGAGCATTAGTGGTACTGATGCCACATCAGTACCACTAATGCTCGAAGACAATGGTAACTGGGCCCTACAAACTTTCCCGCCACCGTTCAAAGAAAACGGTTACTGGACGTAACGACTCTTCCCACCACCGATCTGGGAAACTATTGCAGCGCAGCTGCCACGTTTCTGCTGTCGCTCAAGTGAAAACCGTCACCTGAAAGTTGCTTCTCTACCCCTGTCTTTCACGCCACTTCCCTGAGAAGACCGTTACTGGAACATGTAGCTTTTTACTTACCGACAGGTTCCCAGAGAAAACCTCTACTAGGTATCTCTCAAAGTTATTCTCGAAGTTTGAAAAAATCACAAATACATTACATGTACGCAACATAAATACTAGAGCAACCTTGGAACATATAAGTGTACATCTATAAAATAGAATGGCTGTCTTGTTCTAAGTTGGAAGCCAGACGCTCGGGGCTAGCCTCACTAACCTTTGCAAGGTGACTGGAGGGCATGGGTGGACAACGTTCGCCACATTGCCTTCCCCATCTTTAATAGAGGGGTTTGGGCACCGCCCCCCTCCTCCCCCCATGGCGCAACCTATTAAACCATGCCTACACTTCACAGGATCTTACATAAGAACAAGGTAACTGCAGAAGGCCTATTGGCCCATACGAGGCAGCTCCTATGTATAACCACACAATCCCACTCATATACATGTCCAACCCACGCTTGAAACAATCGAGGGACCCCACCTCCACCACGTTACGCAGTAATTGGTTCGACAAATCAACAACCCTGTTACCGAACCAGCATTTACCCCAAGTCTTTCCTAAATCTAAACTTATCCAATTTATACCCATTGTTTCTTTCTATCTTTCTATCTTCCCTACACAACCTTCACTATAACCATGCTCACTATATACACTGTCGTCAGAAATAAGTTATCTACATAGGCCCATGTAGGTCCTATGTACATAACCAATGTGTTATCACTGTAAACCAATGTGACAATGCAAGAGTAACATTTTAATGATCAAACAACAACCAACCAATCAGACTGAGCCAGGAGTGGTCAGGCGCGCAAATTAATAAAATAATGAACAAAATCTATATCTATGGCACTTGGCACGTTCCGCGTTGACGGGTGTTATCCTCTGTTATCCGGATATCCTGTCATGGTCCTGACAGACCCTTTCACCATCACAGATATCCAATTATTCAACACACCAACGTTCAGATAAAAAAAAAACTCGACTTCACGATGAAGCTCTGATCCCTCCCATAGCACAAATCCACAAGGGCCGTGATGAGGGTTCGAACCTACGCACGGGATGTTCCGAGATGTGCCTTAGTCAACTGTACCCTCCCATAGGTTCTCAACGTATTATCTTTAGCATAAAGTGTATTATATATATAGCTATCTGTAGCGTTACCGTCTCGAGGTTAGTGAGGCTACAATGCTGGGTATTTATCAAATACCTTTCAGTTTATTAGAATCTTTCTCTACACACACACGTTGAGAGTTGTCTGGGATGCTCCCGGACGCAGGTTCGAATCCTCGTCACAGCCCTTGTGGATTTGTTCATCTGGTACAATAAGACCTTTGTCACCCGTGGAAGAGTGTCGAGAGCAGTAATCCTGGCGATCGTCAGTAGACCCTGCAGTTGTGTGGCTTAGTAGTTATGATAAAGAAAATGTGTTCGGAGTTATTATGTACAGTAGACAACTGGCGGATGGAAAGGCCGGGCTTAAGAGCTGAAAGCTCGATCCTGCTGGCACAAATAGGTAACTCCAAATAGGTAAACACACATACACACATAACATCGTGATCAACTGTTACATAATAAACAAATAGAACACAAAAGTTCTGATTCGTTTTCTTATTACTAATAAATCATGTTGAACAGTTTCTAGGTTTATAGAGGCGCGTATATTAGAAACGAGAGCTAGAGGCTAGAGCCGCGCCAGCTGTCTATTGCACCTGGTGTGTGTGTGTGTGTGTGTGTGTGTGTGTGTGTGTGTGTGTGTGTGTGTGTGTGTGTGTGTGTGTGTGTGTGTGTGTACTCACCTAGTTGTACTCATCTAGTTGTGTTTGCGGGGGTTGAGCTCTGGCTCTTTGGTCCCGCCTCTCAACCGTCAATCAACAGGTGTACAGATTCCTGAGCCTATCGGGCTCTGTCATATCTACACTTGAAACTGTGTATGTGTGTGTGTGTGTACTCACCTAGTTGTACTCACCTAGTTGTGTTTGCGGGGGTTGAGCTCTGGCTCTTTGGTCCCGCCTCTCAACCGTCAATCAACAGGTGTACAGATTCCTGAGCCTATCGGGCTCTGTCATATCTACACTTGAAACTGTGTATGTGTGTGTGTGTGTGTGTGTGTGTGTGTGTGTGTGTGTATGTGTGTGTGTGTGTGTGTGTGTGTGTGTGTGTGTGTGTGTGTGTGTGTGTGTGTGTGTGTGTGTGTGTGTGTGTGTGTGTGTGTGTGTATGTGTGTCCCGACGCCCCCAAGATTACCATGCCAGCACCTCCAAGGTGGCTCCTTGCCCGTGTTTGTCACCATCGTGGCACATGTGTTATTGCCACTGTCACGCCATCTGTGTTCCTGGCGTCGGGTCCTCTGTCTTCAGGACCTCGTGTACCAGGTCCCATCTGGTGTACGAGACACACCACATCGAGGGGGGGGGATGGTGCTGTTTAAGTTCTTGTACCCTCTGTCAATTATCACATCTCCACCTGTCTTCCTGTCCTAATAAGCTTCGACTGTCTTCCATACTTCCCTGTGAACCTGTCCTCTCAAGTCCTGTCCCTCCTCCCCTCCCTCACGCTCTCCCAAACATCCCGAAGTCAATCCCCCCATCTCCTCAAACCCATATCCATCCCCCCACCCCCCCCTTCTCTCTCTCTCCCCCCCACCTCACGTCACACCACTCTCCCCCCTCCCCCCCCTTCCCCACACTAACCCCCGCCCGAGCCTGCCAGTCGACACAAGAGGATCGACTCGACAATATGCATGACTAGTTGTGTCGCCATTCAGAAGGCGTCCGCGACTTTCTGATGCCAGAGTTCCAGCGTCCTGGTGTTTGACTTGGCCCGAGGACTTAACCACCTAATTGGTTTCACTGCCAGACTTCTCCTCCTCCTATTCCTGGTGACTCCTGTCTTTTCCTTCTCCTCCTGCTAACAACATGATACAAGGAGAATAATTTCTTCTTGTCATTATTACAAGCACGACAATTAATTTACTTTTAATGCATGCTCAAAGGGAAACTGTTTTGTCGCGTCCTTATCGCGTGGGCCAGCCTCTGCCTCCTCCTCCTCCATCCAATTACATTTTTTTACTCTAGTTTATTCTCTATCTTCCCTACCTTCCCTCTTCCTTGTCTTCTGCCATCTGTTCCTGCTCGTCTCTCCACTTCGTTCATTTCCCCCTTCCATTAACTCACTTTACATCTATATAATATACTGCTTGATATATATGGTGTGTGTGTGTGTGTGTGTGTGTGTGTGTGTGTGTGTGTGTGTGTGTGTGTGTGTGTGTGTGTGTGTGTGTGTGTGTGTGTGTGCAATTATCAGAGGTTGCAGAGTCGAGCTCTAGTTCCTAAGCTTCACGTTTTCAGCAACCGGTTAATTCAATCACATGCTGCATGTAACTTAGCATGTTGTCTTTGATGTTGTATATAGATTGCCTCGACAATATCCTCTTTTAACCCGGTCCATTAATATGCAGCTCTTACGCAAAAATAATTCCTTTACGTCTGAGTGAAGTGTATAGGATATAGTGCATGGTGTGGAGTGAATATAGTGCATGGTGTGGAGTGAATATAGTGCATGGTGTGGTGTGTATAGAATATAGTGCATGGTGTGGAGTCAGCCTCCACCACATCACTGCCTAATGCATTCCATCTGTTAACTACTCTGACACTGAAAAAGTTTTTTCTAACATCCTTGTCGCTCATTTGGGTACTCAGTTTCCACCTGTGTCCCCTTGTTCGCGTACCACCCGTGTTAAACTGTTTATCCTTTTCAACCTTGTCAATTCCTCTGATAATTTTGTAGGTTGTGATCATGTCTCCCCTTACTCTTCTGTCTTCTAGTGTCGTGAGGTGCATTTCACGCGGCCTTTCTCATAACTCATGTCTCTTAGTTCTGGGACTAACCTAGTGGCATACCTCTGAACTTTTTCCAACTTCGTCTTATGCTTGACAAGGTACGGGTTCCATGCTGGGGGCCGCATACTCCAGGATTGGTCTTACATATGTGGAATACAAGGTTCTGAATGCTTCCGTACACAGATTCCTGAAGACAGTTCTGATGTTAGCCAGCCTCGCATACGCTGCTGATGTTATTCTTTTGATGTGGGTTTCAGGAGACAGGTTTGGCGTGATATCAACTCCTAGATCTTTCTCTTTGTACATTTCATGAAGCACTTCATCTCCCATTCTGTATCCTGTGTCTGGCCTCCTGTTTCCACCGCCTAGCTTCATTACCTTACATTTACTCGGGTTGAACTTTAGTAGCCATTTATTGGACCATTCATTGGTCTAGGTCATCTTGTAGCCTCGTACTATCTTCCTCTGTCTTAATCCGCCTCATAATTTTTGCATCATCAGCAAACAATGAGAGGAACGATTCAATACCCTCAGGGAGAATCATGTGTGTGTGTGTGTGTGTGTGTGTGTGTGTGTGTGTGTGTGTGTGTGTGTGTGTGTGTGTGTGTGTGTATGTGTGTGTGTGTGTGTGTGTGTGTGTGTGTGTGTGTGTGTGTGTGTGTATGTGTGTGTGTGTGTGAGTGTATGTGTGTGTGTGTGTGTGTGTGTGTGTGTGTGTGTGTGTGTGTGTGTGTGTGTGTGTGTGTGTGTGTGTGTGTGTGTGTGTGAGTGTGTGTGTGTGTTTGTACAAATTCTTGATGCATTAATTAAGCAGCGTGTAGGGAGCAGAGGTGTGCAGGAAGAGGCCGAACACGCGCACCCTCCATCCCTTCGAGTTAAGAGACTCTGGAGTGGCGGATATGTGCGTGTAGAGTGGTGGGCACACGAGCAGACGACACATGCACAAGGACCTCCACGACACAAAGGACGAGTAACGTTGAAAATTACATTATCTGCAGAGGACTGGAGGAATCGTCTACCGGAACGGAAAGCAGAGCCACCACGATGACGAGAGCGCTTGATATTGACTGTCTTTATGATATTTAGGGCCACGTATGGCCTGGAAAAGCTGGTGATGGAAAATCTGGGACTGAAGGAAAACCCGGGTCTGGCGGGAAAGCCTCTGGCTTTGACCTACTTCAGGGGGTTTTGTGAAAATAGACTTGTAGGGAAGGTGGTGTTGTCAACCCGCGTCAGAGGTTCTATCACGTGTCAGGGCAGCAAGAAAAACACTCACTGAAGTTGCGGAGACAAGTTAAAAGTTGGGAGTTAGATTGAAAAGAGATTTCTGCAATAGGACTCCAAGAAGTGAATCCATTGTGTACCGGAGTTTAAATTGCATTTCTGCAAGAGAAGTGTTCTTTATTCACGACTTTCCCAACAGCCAACGGCGAGGTTATAAATAACAGGGGTGTCGGCTCCCTTATATATTATATTATATTATATTATATATATATATATATATATATATATATATATATATATATATATATATATATATATATATATATATATATATATATATATTTCATTGAATATGACCGCATATTCTGTATTATAGTACGACATCCCTATCCAACTCAAGCAAACCATCAACAGTGAACTATTTAACCTGAAACAACAACATAAAACTCTTGTAGAAACAAAGACACTCCGTAAGTTAACATCCCTAAACGGTGGACAGCTAAAAATCCCTCGTCCTAAAGATGGCTACTTTAACCTGACTTCTTATGATCTTACCCAGGACCAACGAGACCTCTTAAATCTTGGTCTAAATTGTCAATTCTTATCTAAACCAAAGATGCATCAAAAACGCCTGGAAATCGAAATGCTTCTGGACGATATCCATAAGCTAGAAGACAACAAAAAAGTCATCACCACTGACACACTTCAAGCTGAACTACTTGCAGAAGCAGGGAAAAAACGAGGAACATATTCATCTACAATCTTAACCCCACGACTCAAAGAAGCAGCGAAACAACTAAAAAATCTGAAAGACGTAACAATAAGAAAAGCCGACAAAACAGCAGCATATGTATTGATTCCTACCCATGAATACATGAACAAAATTAGCGACATCCTAAGTGACGACTCCAAATTTCAACGAATCACGAGGAACCCCGTAGAAGACCTTAAGCGGAAAGTAAACAAAACAATTACAGCAATCAACGCAAAGAAAGGTAGTGTGCATTTCAATAAACTTCAAGGCGACTATGGCTTAGGATATGCCTACGGCAATGTTAAGACGCATAAACCAGGTAACCCACTACGCCCTATAATCAGCCAAATACCAACCCCAACTTATCACCTGGCAAAGAAACTCAATGAACTCCTAACTCCATACACTCCAAGTAAGTTTAGTCTACAATCATCAGCAGATTTCCTAGAATTGATCAAATCTACCCAGCCCGATGGAATCATCGCTTCCCTGGACGTTGAATCCCTTTTTACCAACGTCCCAGTCGACACAACCATAGGAATGATACTGGACAGAGTATACAGAGACGAGAGCACCCCCAAATTAGACATACCTGAGCCACACTTGAAAAGTCTTCTCGAAGCATGTACAAAGGAAGCCCCTTTCATCAGTCCACAAGGAGACATGTATTTACAAATAGACGGAGTAGCAATGGGCTCCCCCTTAGGAGTTTTATTTGCTAATTTTTATATGGGAACCATCGAAGATAGGGTCTTCAGTAGCAGACAAAAACCAACTGTATACTGCCGTTATGTAGATGACATATTCGTAATAGTAAAAGACTCAGATGAACTAATTGACCTAAAAAGACACCTAGAGAGAGAGTCAGTACTCCGATTTACACAAGAAAATAGTGAAAATAACAGTCTGCCATTCTTGGATGTACTAATAACAAAAACAGGAACCTCTTTAAGCACCAACGTATATACCAAGCCCACCAACATAGGATTATGCCTGAACGGTAGAAGTGAGTGCCCCCAAAGATACAAAGCCAGTGTTCTCAATGCTTATATTCGTCGAGCGCTTACCCACTGCTCTGAATGGAGCAACGTGAGTAGAGAGTTTGAAAGAGTAACTCAGGTATTGGTGAACAACGGATATAGCAACGCGGAAATAAACGCTGCTATAAGAAGACACTTGGACCGTTGGTATAATTCAGAACCTAGAACAGAAACCACAACACCCCCAATAAAATTATATTACAAATCAACCATGCACAGTGAACATATAAAAGAGGAAAGAATAATGAAAGAAATAATCCGTAAAGGAGTAAAAAGCACTACTCCTAACCAAAACATAAACCTGATAATATTCTACAAAACCAAGAAGACTTCCGAACTCCTTATCAAAAACAGCCCGAAGCCGACGGAGAACCCTCTACAGCAGTCAAGCGTTGTATACATGTACACTTGCCCCCACGAAGGATGTAACCTTCAATGTAAGTACATAGGTATGACGTCGACCAAGCTGACGAGGCGTTTGACATGCCATCTTCAATCTGGTGCCCCTAGGAATCACATGAGACAAGCCCATGACATTACTCTAACAAGAGAAATGTTGAACAAGAATACTTGCATAATAGACAAAACCCAAGATTCAAGAAGATTACAAATTCTTGAGGCAATTCACATAAGAATAGAGCGACCTACCATGAACACCCAAATCACGGAACTATTTACTCTACCCACCATGAGAGTAAGGACAAGACAAGAACATATCGATGCCAACACAGAAGACAATGTCCAACATAACAGGCCAATTACACTGGATTAATCTTTGTGTTTAGATAGGAGATGCCTCGTATGGGCCAATAAGCCTTCTGCAGCCCCTATGTTTATCCCTTATGTATCCCCCCATGTTTTTCACCTTCATTGTATTATTACCTGACCTAATGCGGGTATAAAATCAACTAGTATTGTAAGATCTGTTCACTTGAGAATGAACCATGGAGGTTCGAAACGTCGTGCAAATTATACAAATAAGTGTAATACACTCTATAGTAAATCACTTCTTTTCTTCACCTTAAAAGTACGAAAATGAGTTTTGGAGAACTCCTATTCCAATTAAGCCCTGATGCTAAGAAAATAGTTAGAGGGATAGAAGCCCTAAACCAGAAAATAATAAATACAGAATATGCGGTCATATTCAATGAAACATGTTTGAAAGAAAACCTGCTGCCAGTATACACCAATATATATATATATATATATATATATATATATATATATATATATATATATATATATATATATATATATATATATATATATATATATATATACATATATATATACATATACATATATATACATACATACACATTAGGGTGTACCCAGCGTTGCCCGGGACTATTAGTCTGTTTCCCTTCACTCTACCTATATATCTCTCTCTCTCTCTCTGTCTATATCTATCTAGCTATCTCTATTTTCCCCCGTTCGTCCCTGCCCCCTTTCCCCTTCTCCCCCCTTCTTTCCAATGCATCTCCCTTCTTCCTCCTATTCCCTCCCATCTCCCATATTGTCCCCTTCTCCCCTATTTCACAACCCTCCCACCTCTCCCCTCCAACCTCGAACACAGACATTTCCATATACAATGTAAATGATGCCAGAGACAGTGTGAAATGTAAATGATGAAAAATGTGCGAGTAAACGGCGGGAGTTATGCCAATACTCTACGGACACAACGCGCCCGATTTCATTACACTTCACTTTCATATCCTGACAACCGCTCGAGTGTGGCATTACAGGCTATATTTCTTAATGCGTACCCCAATTTCTTCGGCGTACCCCAACCAGTCTGGGTCGGTCCCGAACCTCCACGCCATTTTCGACTACAAATTTCGCTAAGCCTAGATTAGACCCAAACATCTGGCTTCCAACTTTGATCATCAAACTCTCATAGTATACTAGGGCTGGGGGGAGGGGGTTATATGTCTGTCTCTCATCTCTTTCTCTACCTACATGTATCTCTTATCTAGCTATCTAGTTGTATATCTAGCTATTTATTTAGTTATATTTCAAGCTAGCTTAATCTCTATATCTAGATATCTGTCTATATAGGTATATCTCTATCTATTTCTATTTCAAGGAGTTGCTCCCCCGCACCCTCTGGCTCCCTGCTCGCCCCTCAAGAAACCCTGGAACAATTGTAGGGGGGGGGGGTCTAAGATGCTTTGATTGCCTCACTCATCTCCTATTTTCCACTTTTTACTTCCAGTAACAATTAACCCTACGCAAATCACGCGCCATATTTCACACGTGACTCTGAACATACTCCAATAAATTGGCCTGGGCTTGTGCATATACTTACAAGTAATTCATTAAAATTTGGCCTATTACGACTAGCCTACGTCCGTCCCCTTCACCAAACCCTCGCCCGTGGAAATTTTGGGTGAGGCTAGCCCTAAGCATCTGGCCTCCAAGTTAGGAGAAACATACATATTATGTTATACAGTGTGTAAACAATACAATCACTATTTCCCGTTCTGTTCCCGTCTCTTTTCTCTCTCTCTATCTCGACCCATTCACAGTGTAGCATTCACTCTTCAAACTATCCAAATTGTAAATACATAAATCGTTGTAATAAATCACATTCGATTTCAGTTGCTGTTTACCAAATTTCACGTTGTTCCACACAGAAATCACAATAGTGTGATGCATCAAATGAACAAATCCACAGGGGCCGTGACGAAGGTTCGAACCTGCGTCATGGGATCCTCTCGGACGTAGGTTCGAACCCTCGTCACGGTTCTTGTGGTTTGTCCACGTTGTTCTGTCTGGGGGTGTTAAGAGCTAGTCCGGGGCGTGTTATAATACCAAGTACAGCACCTTCACTGTACTTAACTGTATCCCACCTAACGCATTACGTCTCCCGCGTAATGAAGATCCGTCCCCCTAACCTAACCTTCTTGAGGTTATCTTGAGATGATTTCGGGGCTTTTTAGTGTCCCCGCGGCCCGGTCCTCGACCAGGCCTCCACCCCCAGGAAGCAGCCCGTGACAGCTGACTAACACCCAGGTACCTATTTTACTGCTAGGTAACAGGGGCATAGGGTGAAAGAAACTCTGCCCATTGTTTCTCGCCGGCGCCTGGAATCGAACCCAGGACCACAGGATCACAAGTCCCGCGTGCTGTCCGCTCGGCCGACCGGCTTCCTAACCTAACCTAACCTAAACATTGGTCTCGCCCGCGTTATTAAGGTCGCTTCTTCCCTACACGTATCCCACTGAACATTCCTGAGAACACTATATACAACATGATGATGAAGCTTACCATAAATGCCTCACGTGGTTTATCCTTCTTATCCAAAACTTTGGCAATAAACTTAGTGTCGAGCCCAAGCTGCAGCTCCACTACTCACACCTTAGCTTCCAGTCTCATAAAAGGATAGTGCTGAGGAACGGTGGGTAGGATGAACAGGGATTCAAACATTATACTATTCGTCAACTGGGTAACAGTATCCGGTCCCCGAGTTGAAGGTCAAGAGCCACGAAGACAAGCCGAGGACTGAAAACCTCACAACGCTGAAAACACTAATACACGGAGGACATGATCACTGCATGCCAAATACTTAAGAGGCATTGACAAGGTGGTTCGAGGCCGAATGTTTGATAAATTTCAGACCAAGACGAGATGGGGGGGGGGGGAGAGGCGAGAATTAAAGATTTTCATTAATTCTGTAATTCTCTCAAAATAACGCATCCTTTAACTCATCTGTTCAAACAAATATCACCCGGCCCACCCCGTCACCCGCTCACCCATCCACTGACCGGCCCACCCATATGCAGATCTTATCACCCAGCAATCCACCTTCTCACCAAGACCATTCGCATCAACGACTCGGAGACTCCACCCATCAACCACACCCCAATCATCCACCCACTCTTGCCCCCCCCCCCCCATCCACTCATTCTTAACCCCCCACCTACTATCTTTTGCCCCCCTCCCCCCCCCACCACCACCCAAACCACCCACCCACTCTTGCTCTCACACTCCCACCCTTCCAGTCACTCTTCCCGCCCCCCCCCTCCCGGACACGCTTGCCCTCCCCCTTTCATCCCAGCTCTCCGTTCCATTATCCCATCCCTCTCACTATCTCCTCCAAGATCTCTCGTCTCTCTAGTAAATGTAATTTTTCCTCGAGTTTGAGAAATGGCTTTGCGGGCTACTGGCACGGAGGAGGGGGGGGAAGGGAGGGGGGGAGGGAGGGAGGAAGGGAGCGAAGGAGGGAGCGAGGGAGAAGGGGGAGTAAGAGGAAAGGTAGGAAGGATAGTTGGAAAGGGGACGTGAGAGAGAAAAGAGGATGGAGGTGGCAGGAGAAATGATATGAGGGAGAACATTGGTTCCCTCCTTATCCCTTGCATTATTTGATCCATTTTCTTCTTATTCTTTTTTCTTTTTTTTTCCTTTTCTCTCATCCCGTTTCCTCTTAACTGCCCCCTCTCCCCCAACTCTCCTTTCTCTTACTTTTAACCTCTGTCCCTCCTTCGCTCTCCATCATGCTCTATCATTTATTTCTACTCTTCTCTCCCTTCAATCGCTTGTTTATTCGTCTCCTCTTCGGTTCCCCCTTTCCATATTCTATATTAAGCAACACTCCAGCTTCAGGGGAGGAAGGATACCCCTCCCCCCTCACACCCTCCCTCTACACACAGCATCAAAGGAAAGCAGAAATCCCCAGAGAATGCTTCTTCTCACCCCGGCGTCTCCACCGCAAGCACGAGGAGTCAAAATCATATTAAAATTGGGTTTTGCTTTTAACGAAGTCGACGAAGAGAGAGAGACCTCCCTATAGTCTCGTCCAACCACTTGGGCTGGACGGTAGAGCGACGGTCTCGCTATATGCAGGTCGGCGTTCAATCCCTGACCATCCAAGTAGTTTGACACTATTCTTTTCCCCATTCCTATCTCCAAATCCTTATCCTGACCCCTTCCAAGTGTTATATAGTCGCAATGGCTTGGCGCTTTGCCCCTCACAATTCCCTTCCCTATAGTCTCTATGCCAGGGATATATCATGAATTTTAAAATAAAGAAAGATATTGCATATTATTATTATTATTATTATACCAAATAGGCAGAAATAAAGAGTCCCTGAAGAACTGTCGGATTCGTTCTGGACTCACAAACGAGAATTTCGGGTTCGAATCCCGGGCGGGACAGAAATGGTTAGGCGCATTCCCTTATCGCTTAATGGCCCTGTTCACCTAGCAGCAATTTAGGTACCCAGGAATTAGTCAGCTTCTTGTGGGGTTGCATATTGGGCTGGGTCAGTAATTCGACCTTTAACGAGGAGAGGGGCCACGATATAAGCCTAACGTGTATAAAAACACACTGGCTCCCTGTCCCCCCACACAATGAATTATTAAATTATTATAAAAACAAAAAATAATCAGGTTATAATAAGGAGAGAAACGTTTGTTTTATACCCAAACGTTCGGTCAGTTAAAATTCAATAAACTAGGTTTCCTCAAGATGTCACACGCAATACAGATAAAACATTTGATATCGGGCTATATTGCTCAATGTCAATAACAGTTATACTTTAATTATTTAAGTCTCAAGGCAAAACGATTGTGCGTTCTCAGAGATAATGAAAACATGCCAGAGGAAAAAGAGAAAGGAATATTGTAAAAAATACACATGAGAAAACCAGAATGTATCTATATCGATGATACCGCGCACGGAGACGTCCCCGGGATGGGTGAGGGATGGGTGAGGGATGGGTGAGGGGGGAGGAGAAGCGTTTGGGAAGCAGTGGTCGGGGTGAGGGGAAGGAAGGCGCGGTGGTGACGCCCGCCCGCTGATCAAAGACAGCTCCCAGCTGCCAATACTGCTGGTGAGTGTGTGTGTGTGCGTGTGTGTGTGTGTGTGTGTGTGTGTGTGTGTGTGTGTGTGTGTGTGTGTGTGTGTGTGTGTGTGTGTGTGTGTGTGTGTGTGTGTGTGTGTGTGTGTGTGCCCTCACTCATTGGTCTGCATGGGGGGGGGGGTTAGTGTTCTTGTTATCGAAGAAGATAACAAGAAGGCTGTTATCTTCAGGTGACTGTTACCTCCAGTCACCTAGTGTAGTGCACTGTGAACTGTCATATTAACTTCTGGGTCCGAGTTTGGAGTCGAACGCCTCCTCAGGATTTTGCTCTCTCCTTTTATATGCTTCTTTCCTTAATCTAGGTTTCCCCCCCTCTGAATCATTCATGTCTTTTACTGTTGGATTGAATTAAAGTGCAGTTGTTGTTACACTCTGTAAGCATTTCCTGTCTGTGATCTTGGTTATTTATATAGTAAATACAAATAGTAAATACACACACACAGCTTTACACACACACAGGCCTCGTAGGGGCCTCGTAGCTTGGTGGATAGCGCGCAGGACTCGTAATTCTGTGGCGCGGGTTCGATTCCCGCACGAGGCAGAAACAAATGGGCAAAGTTTCTTTCACCCTAAGTGCCCCTGTTACCTAGCAGTAAATAGGTACCTGGGAGTTAGTCAGCTGTCACGGGCTGCTTCATGGGGTGTGTGTGTGTGGTGTGGAAAAAAAATAGTAGTTAGTAAACAGTTGATTGACAGTTGAGAGGCGGGCCGAAAGAGCAAAGCTCAACCCCCGCAAAACACAACTAGTAAACACAACTAGTAAACACAACTAGTAAACACACACACACACACACACACACACACACACACACACACACACACACACACACACACACACACACACACACACACACACACACACACACACTGGAGTATGCGGCTCCAGCCTGGAGTCCATATCTAGTCAAGCATAAGACTAAACTGGAAAAGGTTCAAAGGTTTGCCACCAGACTAGTACCCGAGCTGAGAGGTATGAGCTACGAGGAGAGACTACGGGAATTAAACCTCACTTCGTTGAAAGACAAAAGAGTTAGGGGGGACATGACCATCACATTCAAGATTCTCAAGGGAATCGACAGAGTAGATAAAGACAGGTTATTTAACACAAGGGGCATACGCACTAGGGGACACAGGTGGAAACTAAGTGCCCAAATGAGCCACAGAGACATTAGAAATAACTTTTTCAGTGTCAGAGTAGTTAGTAAATGGAATGCACTAGGAAGTGATGTGGTGGAGGCTGACTCCATACACAGTTTCAAATGTAGATATGATAGAGCCCAGTAGGCTCAGGAATCGGTACACCAGTTGATTGACAGTTGAGAGGCGGGACCAAAGAGCCAAAGCTCAACCCCCGCAAGCACAATTAGGTGAGTACACACAACTACACACACACACGGCTGAGCGGACAGCGCCTACAAGTCACAGTCCAAATAAAAGCGCCCGGGTTCGATTTCCGGCGAGACAGAAATAAATGGACAGTTTCTTTCACTTGATGCCGCTATTCATCTAGCAGTAAATAGGTACCTGGGAATTAGACAGCAGCTATGGGCTGCATTGTGGGAATATAAAAAATATATGTAGCAGACATGATAGAGAATAATAGATCGGAATTCAGTACATTAGACAAACGACGGCGAGAAAGGTGGGGTCCAAAAGCTAACATCTCGATCACACACACAGACACGCTAACAGTTGGGAGTAGGGGACCAAAGAGTCGAAGCTCAACCCCTCGCAAGCACAACTAGGTGAGTACACACATCGTTTTCTGTTGCAGGTCGCAGCCAGCTTGCACTCTGTCATTATTTCTCACTCTGTCTTTATACGTGGGAAGGTGGGTGGGGGGAGTGTGTGTGTGTACTCGCCTATATCTGTCTGCAGGATCGAACATTCGCTTCGGCTTTTGGATCCAGCCGTGTGTGTGTGTGTGTGTGTGTGTGTGTGTGTGTGTGTGTGTGTGTGTGTGTGTGTGTGTGTGTGTGTGTGTGTGTGTGTGTGTGTGTGTTCACCTATTTGTTCTTGCGGGGGTTGAACTCTGCTCTTTCGGCCCGCCTCATACTGTCAATCGAGTGTAACTAACTGTTAACTAATGTTCTTTTTTCCCACACACACACACACACACACACACACACACACACACACACACACACACACACACACACACACACACACACACACACACACACACACACAGGAAGCAGCTCCGTAACAGCTGTCTAACTCCCAGGTACCTATTGACTGCTAGGTAACAGGGGCATCAGGGATGATAGAAACTTTGCCCATTTGTTTCTGCCTGGTCCGGGAATCGAACCAGGGCCACAGAATTACGAGTACTGCGCGCTGTCCGCTCAGCTACCAGACCCCCTGTATGTGTGTGTGTGTGTGTGTGTGTGTGTGTGTGTGTGTGTGTGTGTGTGTGTGTGTGTGTGTGTGTGTGTTTTCGCTTGCGAGCGTTCACCAATTGTTTTCTAACTTCCAAAGATAATAACCAAAATAGCATTAATAAGTTACAACAATTTTCAGAGCAAGCATTTAAAACACAACTGGAATATCTAAAAGCTTCGCTGGAACAGATACACACACACACACACACTCACACACACACACACACACACACACACACACTCACACACACACACACACACACACACTCACACACACACACACACACACACACACACACACACACACACACACACACACACACACACACACACACACACAAGACCAAAATTCCTGAACTACAAGGCGCGGAACACCCAAAATACCATTAACTGCACACGTGCAAACCCCAGCCGGAGTGTTGCCGCCTAACAGTTCACAATAATATGGGGGGCAATAATTTTGAACCAAGGGGTGGTGGAGGAGGGAGGGGAGGAGACGGGGGGGGGGGATGATACCAGAGTCTCTCTGCAACGAACTCCTCTCGTCCAGACCATTAGTAATGCAGTCTCCCCCCCCTCCCTACCAACTTCTTTAATACAGTAGACTCCGGGAGGCGGCAAACTTTGTCCTGATCCTATTTCGATAGCGAGGCTCAAGTGAGGGGGGGTGGGGTTAGTTCCATTTGAGTGAGGTCCATGTGGAGAGAAAGCACACACACACACACACATGGACGACTCATGTGTGCTATACGGGATCTCTCTAACCCTGTCTGTGTAACACAGACGAGAGTGTAAAGCATGCATCGTTGTGAGCATTGCACTATAGTGGCCTCACGTCTGCGGCAGAGAATAAAATAAAACTATATAACAGTTTGTCAAAACGTTCTTTTCCAAATTGTGTTACAATTTTGCTATATTAGCGTAACAGATTTAGTGCGCCTAGCCAACAGCTTGTGCCAGGAGAGCATTAGTAGATATACTGCCGGGGCTCGAAAATGAGTCAAGCAATAAATTCGGAACTCACAGATGTTAGTTTTAAATACTTACGTAAAGTTTAACATATTAATTTTGTTGACCAGACCACACACTAGAAGGTGAAGGGACGACGACGTTTCGGTCCGTCCTGGACCATTCTCAAGTCGATTGAGAATGGTCCAGGACGGACCGAAACGTCGTCGTCCCTTCACCTTCTAGTGTGTGGTCTGGTCAACATACTTTAGCCACGTTATTGTGACTCATCGCCTGCATATTAATTTTGGTTTAAATACACATGTTAAGTTAAACATATGCATTTAAGTTTAATTACATATGTTACGTTTAACATACGTCATATAAGAAACGTTACCTAAGGCTTCTTCAGTGTCATATTAATGTTTTTTTTTCCATTGCCTTGATCAATACCCAAGCCTCGGAGCGTGTGAAGTGCGGCGAGGAGATAATTAGGAGAACCAGAGAGGGAAACAAGGCAAGGAGTATATTGCATTTAAAAAAGGGAAAATATATAGATTCTTATTGTAGTTGCTATGCTATAAAAAACACGTGAGAAGATTCTGTGCCTCGTCTGTGAGAAGATTCTGTGCCTCGTCTGTGAGAAGATTGTGTGCCTCGTCTGTGAGAAGATTCTGTGCCTCGTCTGTGAGAAGATTCTGTGCCTCGTCTGTGAGAAGGTTCTGTGCCTCGTCTGTGAGAAGATTCTATGCCTCGTCTGCGAGAAGATTCTGTGCCTCGTCTGTGAGAAGATTCTGTGCATCGTCTGTGAGAAGATTCTGTGCATCGTCTGTGAGAAGATTCTATGCCTCGTCTGTGAGAAGATTCTGTGCCTCGTCTGTGAGAAGATTCTATGCCTCGTCTGTGAGAAGATTCTGTGCCTCGTCTGTGAGAAGATTCTGTGCCTCGTCTGTGAGAAGATTCTGTGCCTCGTCTGCGAGAAGATTCTGTGCCTCGTCTGTGAGAAGATTCTGTGCCTCGTCTGTGAGAAGATTCTGTGCCTCGTCTGTGAGAAGATTCTGTGCCTCGTCTGCGAGAAGATTCTGTGCCTCGTCTGTGAGAAGATTCTGTGCATCGTCTGTGAGAAGATTCTATGCCTCGTCTGTGAGAAGATTCTGTGCCTCGTCTGTGAGAAGATTCTGTGCCTCGTCTGTGAGAAGATTCTGTGCCTCGTCTGTGAGAAGATTCTGTGCCTCGTCTGTGAGAAGATTCTGTGCCTCGTCTGTGAGAAGATTCTGTGCCTCGTCTGTGAGAAGATTCTGTGCCTCGTCTGCGAGAAGATTCTGTGCCTCGTCTGCGAGAAGATTCTGTGCCTCGTCTGCGAGAAGATTCTGTGCCTCGTCTGTGAGAAGATTCTGTGCCTCGTCTGTGAGAAGATTCTGTGCCTCGTCTGCGAGAAGATTCTGTGCCTCGTCTGTGAGAAGATTCTGTGCCTCGTCTGTGAGAAGATTCTGTGCCTCGTCTGTGAGAAGATTCTGTGCCTCGTCTGTGAGAAGATTCTGTGCCTCGTCTGTGAGAAGATTCTGTGCCTCGTCTGTGAGAAGATTCTGTGCCTCGTCTGTGAGAAGATTCTGTGCCTCGTCTGCGAGAAGATTCTGTGCCTCGTCTGCGAGAAGATTCTGTGCCTCGTCTGCGAGAAGATTCTGTGCCTCGTCTGCGAGAAGATTCTGTGCCTCGTCTGCGAGAAGATTCTGTGCCTCGTCTGCGAGAAGATTCTGTGCCTCGTCTGCGAGAAGATTCTGTGCCTCGTCTGCGAGAAGATTCTGTGCCTCGTCTGCGAGAAGATTCTGTGCCTCGTCTGCGAGAAGATTCTGTGCCTCGTCTGCGAGAAGATTCTGTGCCTCGTCTGCGAGAAGATTCTGTGCCTCGTCTGCGAGAAGATTCTGTGCCTCGTCTGCGAGAAGATTCTGTGCCTCGTCTGCGAGAAGATTCTGTGCCTCGTCTGTGAGAAGATTCTGTGCCTCGTCTGCGAGAAGATTCTGTGCCTCGTCTGTGAGAAGATTCTATGCCTCGTCTGTGAGAAGATTCTGTGCCTCGTCTGTGAGAAGATTCTGTGCCTCGTCTGAGAGAAGATTCTGTGCCTCGTCTGTGAGAAGATTCTATGCCTCGTCTGTGAGAAGATTCTGTGCCTCGTCTGTGAGAAGAGTCTGTGCCTCGTCTGCGAGAAGATTCTGTGCCTCGTCTGTGAGAAGATTCTGTGCCTCGTCTGTGAGAAGATTCTGTGCCTCGTCTGTGAGAAGATTCTGTGCCTCGTCTGCGAGAAGATTCTGTGCCTCGTCTGCGAGAAGATTCTGTGCCTCGTCTGCGAGAAGATTCTGTGCCTCGTCTGCGAGAAGATTCTGTGCCTCGTCTGCGAGAAGATTCTGTGCCTCGTCTGCGAGAAGATTCTGTGCCTCGTCTGCGAGAAGATTCTGTGCCTCGTCTGCGAGAAGATTCTGTGCCTCGTCTGCGAGAAGATTCTGTGCCTCGTCTGCGAGAAGATTCTGTGCCTCGTCTGCGAGAAGATTCTGTGCCTCGTCTGCGAGAAGATTCTGTGCCTCGTCTGCGAGAAGATTCTGTGCCTCGTCTGCGAGAAGATTCTGTGCCTCGTCTGCGAGAAGATTCTGTGCCTCGTCTGTGAGAAGATTCTGTGCCTCGTCTGTGAGAAGATTCTGTGCCTCGTCTGTGAGAAGATTCTATGCCTCGTCTGTGAGAAGATTCTGTGCCTCGTCTGCGAGAAGATTCTGTGCCTCGTCTGTGAGAAGATTCTGTGCCTCGTCTGTGAGAAGATTCTATGCCTCGTCTGTGAGAAGATTCTGTGCCTCGTCTGTGAGAAGAGTCTGTGCCTCGTCTGCGAGAAGATTCTGTGCCTCGTCTGTGAGAAGATTCTGTGCCTCGTCTGTGAGAAGATTCTGTGCCTCGTCTGTGAGAAGATTCTGTGCCTCGTCTGCGAGAAGATTCTGTGCCTCGTCTGTGAGAAGATTCTGTGCCTCGTCTGTGAGAAGATTCGGTGCCTCGTCTGTGAGAAGATTCTGTGCCTCGTCTGTGAGAAGATTCTGTGCCTCGTCTGTGAGAAGATTCTGTGCCTCGTCTGTGAGAAGATTGACAACATTTTTCTACTGCTTCCGGTTGAGATTGCTCCTTCTGCTGCCTATACTTCGTATTCTACTCCTTGTTATTCTACTTCCTCGTCTACTTCTAATACTATTACTACTTTTCTTCATCTACTTCTTAATTTTCTAATTCTTTCTTTCTTTCTGCTTCTTAAGTATCTTCGATTCTTTACCTTTTGTGCTTCGTGTGAGAAGAAGTAAGACACTGATGGAAGGACCAGTGAAGGGGTGAAGGGGGTGGTTGGGAGGGAGTGAAAGGATGAGGATAAGAGATAGTGAGAGAAAGGAGAGTGATGTAAGAGAGACACACACACGAAGAGAAAAGTTAAGAGTGGCAAAATAGTTCAGAGTTGTCGAGCGACTGGAAGGCCGGTGTCGAATAACTTGGATAAAGATAACTGAAGAGAAAGGGAATGTTTGAGGACACAAAGAAGAGGAGATAGAAGCAATGTAAACATCCAAACGAAAATAAAGAGCATGATATAAGTAAATATAGAAAGCATGGAAGACGTGAAGTAGGCACAGAGGAGGAAGTAGGCACAGAGGAAGAAATTGGAAGTTTCCTTATTAAGATCCCTCAATACCACAGTCAAGAAAACTTGAGCTTCACACGCGTGGGGTGGTGTCCAGGGTTCGAGTCTCCTAGAACCCAGGTGAATGGAAGGAAAAAGGAACGGGGGTGGAGGGAGGGAGTAAGCAGAAGACAGAAAGCAGCCACGAAGTGGGAAGACGCAAAACAAAAAAATAAAGAAAACGAGGGCAGCAAGGAGGACCAGGGGGGGGGGAGGAGGAAGTTTTTGGCTCAAGTGGAAACGCATATTGTGTGTGTTGTGTTGGTTGGCTCACACTCACTCACTCACTCACACACACACACACACACACACACACACACACACACACACACACACACACACACACACACACACACTGTCCCCACCTGAAGAAACACATAAGGAAACTTGAAAAGGTTCAGAAGTTTGCGACGAGGCTTGTCCCAGAGTTACGAGGGATGGGATATGAAGAGCGGCTGAAGGAACTGAACCTTACGACACTAGAAAAAAAGAAGGGAGAGAGGGGATATGATAGGAACATATAAAATACTCAGGGGAATTGACAAAGTGGAGATAGACAAAATGTTCACACGGGATAGTAACAGAACGAGCGGACATGGGTGGAAGCTGGAAACTCAGATGAGTCACAGAGATGTTAGGAAGTATTCTTTTAGCGTGAGAGTAGTGGAAAAATGGAATGCACTTAAGGAACAGGTTGTGGAAGCAATCTCAATTTATAATTTTAAAACTAGATATGATAGGGAAATGGGACAGGAGTCATTGCTGTAAACAACCGATGGCTAGAAAGGCGGGATCCAAGAGTCAGTGCTCGATCCTGCAAGCACAAATTGGTGAGTACAAATAGGTGAGTACACACACGTACACGTCAACACCGCCCCCCCCCCCCCCAGTAATGGAAGTGGTTGAGTAGGTTGGACACCCGACTAACTTTTGAGACTTCAGAAAAGACTTGGAAACGCGCTCGCAAGACTGTGTGTGTGTGTGTGTGTGTGTGTGTGTGTGTGTGTGTGTGTGTGTGTGTGTGTGTGTGTGTGTGTGTTGTGTGTGTGTGTGTGTGTGTGTGTGTGTGTGTGTGTGTGTGTGTGTGTGTGTGTGTGTGTGTGTGTGTGTGTGTGTGTAGTGTGTGTGTGTGTGTAGTGTGTGTGTGTGTAGTGTGTGTGTGTGTGGTGTGTGTGTGTGTAGTGTGTGTGTGTGTGTGTGTGTGTGTGTGTGTGTGTGTGTGTGTGTGTGTGTGTGTGTGTGTGTGTGTGTGTGTGTGTGTGTGTGTGTCCTTGTAGGGTCGAGCGTCTGCTCTTAAGCCCCGCCTTTCAACTATCAGTTGGTTTTTTACATAGTGTCATTAACGTGCGTTTACAAAGGTGTAATTCCGACCAGCTTCCACATGTCCTCTATACACATACATACACCGCCACTCTACTTATCAAGAACTCTCCAAATACCAAACATGTAAATTGGCGGTCTTCTTGTTTTTGTTTTTTTTTGTAATATATTGTTAATTGTATCTTCTGACTGGTGTCTGTGGGGTGATAACGTTCCTATCAGTTATATCTTTCAGGACTCTTATTTAGCCTGCGCAAAAGCATGATAAATTAGTCTTTGAGAATGTAAGGAGTGACCTTGCGCAACGCATCCCTAGGCGTCAGCCCAAAAATAAAAGTGGGAAAATTAACTTTGGAGAGTTAATTTTTTTCAGCTTCTCCCGACAGTGAAGAAAACCTAAGAAATATTGAAACGATTCGTTTTAGAATCCTTAATCTTACCCTTTCGATCTTATTCAACATATTATATATATATATATATATATATATATATATATATATATATATATATATATATATATATATATATATATATATATATGCCGTACCTAGTAGCCAGAACGCACTTCTCAGCCTACAATTCAGGGCCCGATTTGCCTAATAAGCCAAGTTTTCCTGAATTAATATATTTTCTCAAATGTTTTTCTTATGAAATGATAAAGCTACCCATTTCATTATGTATAAGTCAATTTTTTTTATTGGAGTTAAAATTAACGCAGATATATGACCAAACCTAACCAACCCTACCTAACATAACCTAACCTATCTTCATAGGTTAGGTTAGGTTAGGTAGCCGAAAAAGTTAGGTTAGGTTAGGTTAGGTAGGTTAGGTAATCGAAAAACAATTAATTCATGAAAACTTGGCTTATTAGGCAAATCGGGCCTTACATAGTAGGCTGAGAAGGGCGTTCTGGCTACTAGGTACGACATATATATATATATATATATATATATATATATATATATATATATATATATATATATATATATATATATATATATATATATATATATATATATATATATAGTTATATAATGTATATAATATATATATACATATATATATATATATATATATATATATAGTTATATAATGTATATAATATATATATACATATATATATATATATATATATATATATATATATATATATATATATATATATATATATATATATGTCGTACCTAGTAGCCAGAACGCACTTGTCAGCCTACTATGCAAGGCCAAATTTGCCTAATAAGCCAAGTTTTCCTGAATTAATATATTTTCTCAAATTTTTTTCTTATGAAAAGATAAAGCTACCCATTTCATTATGTATGAGGTCAATTTTTTTTTATTGTAGTTAAAATTAACGTAGATATATGACCAAACCTAACCAACCCTACCTAACCTAACCTAACCTATCTTTATAGGTTAGGTTAGGTTAGGTAGCCAAAAAAGTTAGGTTAGGTTAGGTTAGGTAGGTTAGGTCGTCGAAAAACAATTAATTCATGAAAACTTGGCTTATTAGGCAAAAATGGCCTTGCATAGTAGGCTGAGAAGTGCGTTCTGGCTACTAGGTACGACATATATATATATATATATATATGCGAACAAACCTGAATGGTCCCCAGGCATACGAATAGTGTGAGGCGAGTGCCCAGAATCCATTCTGTACAGAATAATGGGGAGGTAAGATGGCGTTTATGAGCTCACAAACATGCCTATCCCTCCAAACCTTTTCTTACACCCCCATCCCTTCTTCCCTCACTCACTCCCTCACTCACTCACCGCAGCATCCACTCACCTACCCACCCACTCTTCAGATATACTCTCCTTCCACCACATTTGCACTAATTAATCCTCTCCACGATGTCTTAAGATTTCAAAGATTTCCCATTCCGTTCTTCGCCTCCAAGCGTTTCCTCCTTACTTCCCAGCACGGGTTCTCTCGTGATAAAGCTTTCTTCAGAAAGTTAATAGAATTCTATGACCGAGCGCAAGAAATCACACAAGACATAGCAAGGTGGGCAGACTGCTGACTTTTAGAGGGGAAAAGGCGCAGATAAAAATACACAGTAGCCGCAAGAGACTAGCACACAAGTTGGTGAAGCAGGCAGGAGTGACAGGGAAGGTGCTGCTCCTGTGAATAAGGGAGTACCGCAGCAACAGAAGACAGAGAGTCACTGTGAGGGAAGAGATCTCAGAGTACCGAGATGTCGCCAGCCTCGCTAGTTGAGTTACTAAGAGAGGGGGAAGCCTCGCTAGTTGAGTTACTGAGAGGGAGAAGCCTCGCTAGTTGAGTTACTGAGAGAGGGGGAAGCCTCGCTAGTTGAGTTACTGAGAGAGGGGGAAGCCTCGCTAGTTGAGTTACTGAGAGCGGGGAAGCCTCGCTAGCTGAGTTACTGAGAGCGGGGAAGCCTCGCTAGTTGAGTTACTGAGAGAGGAAGCCTCGCTAGTTGAGTTACTGAGAAGGGAAAAGCCTCGCTAGTTGAGTTACTGAGAGGGGAAGCCTCGCTAGTTGAGTTACTGAGAGGGAGAAGCCTCGCTAGTTGAGTTACTGAGAGCTCGGAAGCCTCGCTAGTTGAGTTACTGAGAGCGGGGAAGCCTCGCAAGTTGAGTTACTGAGAGAGGGGGAAGCCTCGCTAGTTGAGTTACTGAGAGGGAGAAGCCTCGCTAGTTGAGTTACTGAGAGCGGGGAAGCCTCGCTAGTTGAGTTACTGAGAGCGGGGAAGCCTCGCTAGTTGAGTTACTAAGAGAGGGGGAAGCCTCGCTAGTTGAGTTACTGAGAGGGAGAAGCCTCGCTAGTTGAGTTACTGAGAGCGGGGAAGCCTCGCTAGTTGAGTTACTGAGAGAGGAGGAAGCCTCGCTAGTTGAGTTACTGAGAGGGCGAAGCCTCGCTAGTTGAGTTACTGAGAGAGGGGAAAGCCTCGCTAGTTGAGTTACTGAGAGGGAGAAGCCTCGCTAGTTGAGTTACTGAGAGCGGGGAAGCCTCGCTAGTTGAGTTACTGAGAGCGGGGAAGCCTCGCTAGTTGAGTTACTGAGAGCGGGGAAGCCTCGCTAGTTGAGTTACTGAGAGAGGGGGAAGCCTCGCTAGTTGAGTTACTGAGAGGAAGAAGCCTCGCTAGTTGAGTTACTGAGAGCGGGGAAGCCTCGCTAGTTGAGTTACTGAGAGCGGGGAAGCCTCGCTAGTTGAGTTACTGAGAGAGGGGGAAGCCTCGCTAGTTGAGTTACTGAGAGGGCGAAGCCTCGCTAGTTGAGTTACTGAGAGAGGGGGAAGCCTAGCTAGTTGAGTTACTGAGAGGGAGAAGCCTCGCTAGTTGAGTTACTGAGAGGAAGCCTCGCTAGTTGAGTTACTGAGAGAGGAAGCCTCGCTAGTTGAGTTACTGAGAGAGGGGAAGCCTCGCTAGTTGAGTTACTGAGAGGGAGAAGCCTCGCTAGTTGAGTTACTGAGAGGGCGAAGCCTCGTTAGTTGAGTTACTGAGAGAGGGGGAAGCCTCGCTAGTTGAGTTACTGAGAGGGAGAAGCCTCGCTAGTTGAGTTACTGAGAGGGAGAAGCCTCGCTAGTTGAGTTACTGAGAGCGGGGAAGCCTCGCTAGTTGAGTTACTGAGAGAGGGGGAAGCCTCGCTAGTTGAGTTACTGAGAGGGAGAAGCCTCGCTAGTTGAGTTACTGAGAGGGAGAAGCCTCGCTAGTTGAGTTACTGAGAGCGGGGAAGCCTCGCTAGTTGAGTTACTGAGAGAGGGGGAAGCCTCGCTAGTTGAGTTACTGAGAGAGGGGGAAGCCTCGCTAGTTGAGTTACTGAGAGGGCGAAGCCTCGCTAGTTGAGTTACTGAGAGAGGGGGAAGCCTCGCTAGTTGAGTTACTGAGAGGGAGAAGCCTCGCTAGTTGAGTTACTGAGAGCGGGGAAGCCTCGCTAGTTGAGTTACTGAGAGAGGGGGAAGCCTCGCTAGTTGAGTTACTGAGAGGGAGAAGCCTCGCTAGTTGAGTTACTGAGAGGGAGAAGCCTCGCTAGTTGAGTTACTGAGAGCGGGGAAGCCTCGCTAGTTGAGTTACTGAGAGAGGGGGAAGCCTCGCTAGTTGAGTTACTGAGAGGGGGAAGCCTCGCTAGTTGAGTTACTGAGAGGGCGAAGCCTCGCTAGTTGAGTTACTGAGAGAGGGGGAAGCCTCGCTAGTTGAGTTACTGAGAGGGAGAAGCCTCGCTAGTTGAGTTACTGAGAGCGGGGAAGCCTCGCTAGTTGAGTTACTGAGAGCGGGGAAGCCTCGCTAGTTGAGTTACTGAGAGAGGGGGAAGCCTCGCTAGTTGAGTTACTGAGAGAGGGGGAAGCCTCGCTAGTTGAGTTACTGAGAGGGCGAAGCCTCGCTAGTTGAGTTACTGAGAGAGGGGGAAGCCTCGCTAGTTGAGTTACTGAGAGGGAGAAGCCTCGCTAGTTGAGTTACTGAGAGCGGGGAAGCCTCGCTAGTTGAGTTACTGAGAGCGGGGAAGCCTCGCTAGTTGAGTTACTGAGAGAGGGGGAAGCCTCGCTAGTTGAGTTACTGAGAGGGAGAAGCCTCGCTAGTTGAGTTACTGAGAGCGGGGAAGCCTCGCTAGTTGAGTTACTGAGAGCGAGGAAGCCTCGCTAGTTGAGTTACTGAGAGAGGGGGAAGCCTCGCTAGTTGAGTTACTGAGAGGGAGAAGCCTCGCTAGTTGAGTTACTGAGAGCGGGGAAGCCTCGCTAGTTGAGTTACCGAGAAGGGAGAAGCCTCGCTAGTTGAGTTACTGAGAAGGGAGAAGCCTCGCTAGTTGAGTTACTGAGAGGGAGAAGCCTCGCTATTTGAGTTACTGAGAGCGGGGAAGCCTCGCTAGTTGAGTTACTGAGAGGGAGAAGCCTCGCTAGTTGAGTTACTGAGAGGGGGAATCTCGCTAATTGGGTTACTGAGAGAGGAAACCTCGCTAATTGAGTTACTGAGAAGGGAGAAGCCTCTCTAGCGATCTTGTCTGAAGCCTGACAGGGTCTCGCCCTTCTCTTCCCTATAATCAAAGATAACACCTACATCCTTCCTCTGTAGCTAATCTTTTCATCTATTTTCTTCCTCATATTTGTTTACTCAAATTAGCGCAACTCCCTCCTCGGCTGGCACGTTCCAGTTCTCCATTAATTTATCGTTAATTTCTTCAGTGCTTTATCATTTCCACGCCGTTATTCTCGATTTTATTATCTAAGCAAATTTGCTGGTGTACTCACCTAGCTGTGTTGGTGCGGGGGATATAACCCAAGGTCCCGCCTCTCAATCATTAATTAACTGGTGAATAGGTTTCAGTGCCTGTTATGTGTTCTCTCTTTTCACCAATTGTTCTCCACCACAAGATAGTGAAGAACAGGAGGAATTCAAATTGCAAAAACGTAAACCATGCGTCATAAGGCTTGATAAACCGATTTGCCAAATTTACCAATCTTTTTACCAACCGGTTTACCAATCATTTCTCAAGGCCCATAACATCCCCCTTCCTAAGCCTCCTGATCATCTTGAGCTTCCTGCTCCTCTTTCATCTTGGCCCCTCCTCGTCGCCTCCACCTTCCACCTTCCTGGTAGTGCCTCCAGGATAATATGTGGAGGTGTATTCAGTATTGTGGGGCAGCGTATGTAGAGAAATATGGTGTGGCAGTTGCACACAGCCACCAGGTGTTCATCTCCAGCGAGGGACACCTGGGTCTTCCTCGCTTAGCTGTGTGGAAGGGAGAGAGGAGGAGGAAGAGAAGAGGAAGGGGAAGAGAGGAGGAGGAGGAAGAGAGGAGAAGAAGAGCGAAGAGAGCAGGAGGAGGAGGAGGAAGAAAGGAGAAAAGAAATCGACTGTGGCAGATGTTGATGGAAGGAACTGACGAATCCAGGAAGTGAAAAGTAAACTGCAGACTTGGTTGATGAGTGAAACATGCGGGGGGGGGGAGGGGGGGAGGGGGAAGAGACGAAGACCACGCGAACCACTAGTGGTCATTACGGTCAGCGCCCCCCCCCCCTGTAGACCCCCCACAACACCGCCCCACCTATTGGGAAACCCCACAACCCTTAGTTGTGGCACACACACACACACACACACACACACACACACACACACACACACACACACACACACACACCAGAGATATTAGAAAGAATTTGTTTAGTGTCACAGTGGTTAACAAATGGAATGCATTAGGCAGTGATGTGGTGGAGGCTGACTCCATACATAGTTTCAAATGTAGATATGATAGAGCCTAGTAGGCTCAGGACCCTGTACACCAGTTGACTGACAGTTGAGAGCCGGGACCAAAGAGCCAGAGCTTAACCCCCACAACCACAAACAGTTGAGTACACAAGTGTGTTGTTGTTATCTATGTACAACTAGAGGAGCTCACTTATTTGTTAATCTCTCTCTCGAAGAAGAAGAAGAGTGTAGGCTACTGGAGCAGACTGCTCTGACTCATTAGCAAGCTTAGGTCACCTCAGATGCGTTCCGCCTGACTCTGCCCTTTTTTTGGCGATGGTAATCAAGTTTCCTTAGTCTTGATAATCAAAAGAGGGGAGGAGGGTGTTAGGGGGCGGTAAGGAAGGAGAGGGGGTATTGGAAGAGGGGAAAAGGGGAGAAGGGCACTATCAGGGGAAAGCGCCAAGTCATTACGACTATATAGCACTTGGAAGGGGTCAGAATAAGGATTTGGGATGAGACGGGGGGAAGGAATGGTGTCCATACACCCCCTGGACGGTCGGGGATTGAACGTCGACATCCATGAAGCGAGAGAGAGAAAGAGTGTGTGTGTGCAGGGGGGGGGGGGTAGAGCGGGGAGGGGGGAGGGGGGAAATCAACATAACCCGAGCACCGTCGAGTACCCAATTAATAAATAAGGCGAAGACGCGGGTTAAGCGCCACACTGGACACCCAGGAGGAAAAAAGTGAAGCCCATAACCAAACTGGGGCGCCAGCCTTTACTAATGTGGCATTACCGTAACTCCCCGCGTCGTGCTCCCAAACTGGCCCCCCACCATTCCATCCTCTCCTCAGGGAAAACCCCAACTCCCCCCCCCCCCCCCCCACCCGCTCCTATCCCAGGATTAAGGGATTTTCGTTGCCAGGGATCAGTGTATTGATCCCCGGCGTCTCGGGAAGCAAGATAAATTATATTTCCGGGACCGAGGGGGGGGGGTAAAAAAAATAGGAGCGAACTTTTATTGGGGGAAGATTTTGATCCGAGCGCAACATTTCCTACAAGAAAGTGGGTCATGGCACGTGACTTTCTCGGTAGTTAATGAAGAGTCTAATGGCCAGATTCTGGAAGGCTTCAGTCTTGTTTACGTGGGTGATGGACGAGGAAGGGAAGGTGGGTGGAAGAAAGGAGGGAGAGGAGGAAGATAGGAGGGAGAGGGGGAGAAAGAAATGAGAGTAGGAGGAAGAGGGAAGGGGAGAGAGTAGCAAGACCTGAAGACCTCCTGGCGGCCGTATGGTTGGGAAGGGTCTTATGATGCTTCTCTAGCCGTAAACAAGTAGTATTTATCAATGAGTTTACCTTCATGCTTGTGGCTAACTAATTGTTGGGAGCTGGCTAGCTGTGTAAGAGCGTGTACTCTTTCTCATGATTGCCTGCATGCTGTTCTAAGTGTCTGCGTGCCTGCGTGTCTGCGTGTTTGCGTGTCTGCGTGTTTGCGTGCCTGCGTGTCTGCGTGTTTGCGTGTCTGCGTGCCTGCGTGTCTGCGTGTTTGCGTGTCTGCGTGCCTGCGTGTCCGCGTGTTTGCGTGCGTGAGTGTCTGCGTGCCTGCGTGTTTGCGTGCCTGCGTGCGTGCAAGACTTGCACGTTAACTGCGGCTGGTGACGTCCTTCGCAGCTGTGAGACAGGCAAGATGTGTGATAACACTCACGTTACACCGCTACTCTTTGGTGTACCGGCGAGTACCGCTCCTCCTGGTGTCTCCTCACTCACTCTTCACTCTCACCGCCATCTCCTCTCACTACATAACTCTTCTTCACTTTACGGGTTATTCATGCCCGTGCCACCTCTTGGGTGGCCTCATCTTCATCAATCAATCACTTCTTCACTCTCCACTTCACGTCACTTCCCCCCCCCCCGCTTAACATCCGCTCTCTAATCCCTCACTCTTCCTTCACTCACTCCTCCCACCAGTTACCCTGCACCTCACTCCCCGTTCACTCACTCACTCACTCACTCACTCACTCACTCACTCACTCACTCACTCACTCACTCACTCACTCACTCACTCATTCTTAACTTCATGAACATTGTTGATGTTTGTCACGATTATTATTACTGAAATAATGCAAATATATCAGGTTTTTTATCATAGTTTATTTTTATTAGTAATACACATATGGTTTTTATTAGCAGTAGGAAGGGGGGACATTGGGACCTGCGAGGTCCCTCTGGCCTCGTCCGGGACCAGTTCGGGTCCTCACACACACACACACACACACACACACACACACACACACACACACACACACACACACACACACACACACACACACACACACACACACACAGGTCGCCCGGGTTCGCACATTCTCAGGTCCTTCCCATCGCGCTCGTGTCCGGAAGAAAATAAACCGCGACGAGCCCAGAATTTCTGGCGTGCGAGCGTTATGTGGGCGACACCTGCCACCGACTCACCTGGATTAGGATTCTGTAGGTACCCGCAATGTACGGATTACAGCAGAGGGATTAGCCGAATCCAGAGGAGCCGGTGCGTGGTTCGTGGTGAAGCAACCAACCGGCAGTGACAAGTATCTTAAGGTTTATTTGTGGGGTTACACTGAGGTTCTCACACGTGGCCCAGCTCACCTGGGGATTACACTAAGGTTCTCACACGTGGTCTAGCTCACCTGGGGATTACACTGAGGTTCTGACACGTGGCCCAGCTCACCTGGGGATTACACTGGGGTTCTGACACGTGGTCTAGCTCACCTGGGGATTACACTGAGGTCCTGACACGTGGCCCAGCTCACCTGGGGATTACACGGGGGTTCTGACACGTGGCCCAGCTCACCTGGGGATTACACTGGGGTTCTGACACGTGGCCCAGCTCACCTGGGGATTACACTGAGGTTCTGACACGTGGCCCAGCTCACCTGGGGATTACACTGGGGTTCTGACACGTGGTCTAGCTCACCTGGGGATTACACTGAGGTTCTGACACGTGGCCCAGCTCACCTGGGGATTACACTGGGGTTCTGACACGTGGTCTAGCTCACCTGGGGATTACACTGAGGTTCTGACACGTGGCCCAGCTCACCTGGGGATTACACTGGGGTTCTGACACGTGGCCCAGCTCACCTGGAGATTACACAGGGGTTCTGACACGTGGCCCAGCTCACCTGGGGATTACACTAGGGTTCTGACACGTGGCCCAGCTTACCAGGGGATTACAATGGGGTTCTGACACGTGGCCCAGCTCACCTGGGGATTACACTAGGGTTCTGACACGTGGCCCAGCTCACCTGGGGATTACACTAGGGTTCTGACACGTGACCCAGCTCACCTGGGGATTACACTGAGGTTCTGACACGTGGCCCAGCTCACCTGGGGATTACACTGAGGTTCTGACACGTGGCCCAGCTCACCTGGGGATTACACTGAGGTTCTGACACGTGGCCCAGCTCACCTGGGGATTACACTGAGGTTCTGACACGTGGCCCAGCTCACCTGGGGATTACACTGAGGTTCTCACACGTGGTCCAGCTCACCTGGGGATTACACTGGGGTTCTGACACGTGGCCCAGCTCACCTGGGGATTACACTGAGGTCCTGACACGTGGCCCAGCTCACCTGGGGATTACACTGAGGTCCTGACACGTGGTCCAGCTCACCCGGGGATTACACTAGGGCTTTGGGTCGGTAGTGACGTCTCTCAGCTCACCTGAAGCCTCAAATCTCCATCGCACGTTTAAACATACATGTAATATGCTTCCATTGCGCAGGGACGGCAGTTACAGCAGGAATATATCCACAACAGATATACCTTGAGCTCACCTTAAATATATTGAAGAAAAGCAAATATGACGAGAAGGGAATAAGGAAAAGAAGCGTGATAATCTTTCGAACTCCGAGGGGTTGAGATCTCACCTCATTCAAGAAGGATTCCTGCCACACGACCCATGAGGGATAACACGCATAGTCTTGGGGACCATAGACTTGGAGGCCTGGTCGACGACCGGGCCGCGGGGACGCTAAGCCCCGGAAGCACCTGAAGGTAACCATGGCATGGGGAGGCTCTGGGTGGGGCCACATATGCCGCAGATGTAATTCTCTTTATGTGGGCTTCAGGAGACAGGTTTGGTGTGATATCAACTCCTAGATCTTTCTCTCTGTCCGTTTCATGAAGTACTTCATCTCCTATCCGTATCCTGTGTCTGGCCTCCTGTTTCCACCGCCTAGTTTCAGTAAATTGCATTTACTCGGGTTGAACTTTAGTAGCCATTTGTCAGATCATTCATTCAGTCTATGTAATCTTGTAATCTCCTACTATCTTCCTCTGTTTTAATTGGTGTCTAAGTGTGTATGTGTGTGTGTGTGTGTGTGTGTGTGTGTGTGTGTGTGTGTGTGTGTGTGTATGTGTGTGTGTGTGTGTGTGTGTGTGTGTGTGTGTGTGTGTGTGTGTGTGCAGTGGTGGGGGCAGGTTGAGCTCCATCTCCTGGGCCCCAACATATAATCAATAATGGCCTAGTGCGACGGTTCCCCATCTTGGGTCTTGCTATATTTACACTTCAGTTAGAGTGCTGTGTTGCTTGCATCCCTCCGCACCTCCCTATCCACCTCAACACCCACCTATCCTCTCACCTTCACCACCATCACTTTCTCTACGTCTCTCCCAACTTCCGTATTCGATGCACTAACCACACAGTCACACATTCCCCTTCCTTGAAAATTCATTTTCCACCAAGAATCTTGTCGCTTCTCTCCAAAGGAAAGTCCAACCACATGTGCTGGACGGTAGAGCAATGGTCTCGCTTCATGCAAGTCGTCGTTCAATCCCTGACCGTCCAAGTGGTTGGGCACCATTCCTTCACCCCCGTCCCATCCCAAATCCTTATCCTGATCCCTTCCAAGTGCTATATAGTCGTAATGGCACTTTCCCTTGATAATTCCCTCTCTCCCTCTCCAAACGAAAGCATTTGTTAAACGAAAAATGTCTCCAAACACTGAAATTACACAACCACCTCGTTCTAGTCTGCCTATACCTGTCTCAGCTTCTTTATCCTGCTCTCTCTTCTCCTTACCTTTACACTCCTCCCCCTACGCTCTCACTTAACGCCCCCCCCCCGACCCGAACATACCAACACCGGCGGCACACACACACAAACTGTACAACAGCGGCGGCATATGCGACGCTGGCAAATATGAAAACATCGTTTAGAAACCAGAATCAAGACTCTCTCAAGGCAATCTATACAACATTTGTTAGAGCAACACTGGAATACGCAGCACCGCAATGGTTTGCAACAAGATTGGTGCCAGAACTAAGAGGGGGGAACAGTTTTGAAAATTGGCTAATGGAACTAAATCTCACAACCACAGAGGATAGAAGGATCAGAGGGGATATGATCACAACATACAAACTACTGGGGGGGGGTGGAAATAGATAAGGTGGACCAGGATTGTCTCATCAGACTGAGAGAAAGCAGGACAAGAGGACACAGCTGGAAGCTGGAAACGCTAATGAGGACGGGAGGAAATACTCGTTAATAATACTCGTTCATAATACTCGTTAATAATACTCGTTAAATAACCCGTTCTCGCAAATTCGTAAAGTCAATATTGACTTATTAACTACGTGCATAGGTGATATACTAAACATAATAGATACCCTTAAAAAGATTCATAGAAAACACCATCCTTACCTAACCTTGTTAGTATCTTAAGATAAGCATCTTATTGCTTCGTAATTACAATTATTACTTAACCTATACCTATTATAGGTTAGGTAATAATTGTAATTACGAAGCAATAAGATGCTTATCTTAACATACTAAGTAGGTTAGGTAAGGTCGGTGTTTTCTATGAATCTTTTTAAGGGTATCTATTATGTTAAGTATGTCACCTATGCACATATTTAATAAGTCAATATTGACTTATTAAATTTGCGAGAACGGGTTGCGTTAAAAATACTCGTTAATAATACTCGTTAATAACACTCGTTAATAATACTCGTTAATAACACTCGTTAATAATACTCGTTAATAATACTCGTTAATAATACTCGTTAATAACACTCGTTAATAATACTCGTTAATAACACTCGTTAATAATACTCGTTAATAATACTCGTTAATAACACTCGTTAATAACACTCGTTAATAACACTCGTTAATAATACTCGTTAATAATACTCGTTAATAATACTCGTTAATAATACTCGTTAATAACACTCGTTAATAATACTCGTTAATAACACTCGTTAATAATACTCGTTAATAACACTCGTTAATAATACTCGTTAATAACACTCGTTAATAACACTCGTTAATAACACTCGTTAATAATACTCGTTAATAATACTCGTTAATAATACTCGTTAATAATACTCGTTAATAACACTCGTTAATAATACTCGTTAATAATACTCGTTAATAATACTCGTTAAAAATACTCGTTAATAATACTCGTTAATAACACTCGTTAATAATACTCGTTAATAACACTCGTTAATAACACTCGTTAATAATACTCGTTAATAATACTCGTTAATAATACTCGTTAATAACACTCGTTAATAACACTCGTTAATAATACTCGTTAATAACACTCGTTAATAATACTCGTTAATAATACTCGTTAATAACACTCGTTAATGATACTCGTTAATAATACTCGTTAATAATACTCGTTAATAACACTCGTTAATAATACTCGTTAATAATACTCGTTAATAATACTCGTTAATAACACTCGTTAATAATACTCGTTAATAATACTCGTTAATAATACTCGTTAATAACACTCGTTAATAACACTCGTTAATAATACTCGTTAATAACACTCGTTAATAATACTCATTAATAACACTCGTTAATAATACTCGTTAATAACACTCGTTAATAACACTCGTTAATAATACTCGTTAATAATACTCGTTAATAATACTCGTTAATAATACTCGTTAATAATACTCGTTAACAATACTCGTTAATAATACTATGTACGGTTATAGTTAACAAGTAGAAGGCATAGTTCTCTCACCCCTCTCTTCCTCCCTCTCCCTCCCCCCCTCCCACGCTTCCTTCCTTCTTCCCTGCTTTTCTTTCTCGCCCTCCTTTCCTTCCTTCGTGCCCTGCCTGCCTCCCGTGCGAGGCAGCGAGTCGATGCCACTCACATTAGGGAGCCCGAGCAGAGGCACGAACAAAGGCAGGGCGGAAAAGGTGCATTAAACAATATCCAGGCTGGGGAAGACGCTGTGAGTGTACACAGCCTCCACAGAGAGACGCTGTGAGTGTTCACAGCTCCACAGAGAGACGCTGTGAGTGTACACAGCTCCACAGAGAGACGCTGTGAGTTGACCAGACCACACACTAGAAATTGAAGGGACGACGACGTTTCGGTCCGTCCTGGACCATTCTCAATCGACTTGAGAATGGTCCAGGACGGACCGAAACGTCGTCGTCCCTTCAATTTCTAGTGTGTGGTCTGGTCAACATACTTCAGCCACGTTATTGTGACTCATCGCCTGCACGCTGTGAGTGTTCACAGCTCCACAGAGAGACGCTGTGAGTGTTCACAGCTCCACAGAGAGACGCTGTGAGTGTTCACAGCTCCACAGAGAGACGCTGTGAGTGTTCACAGCTCCACAGAGAGACGCTGTGAGTGTTCACAGCTCCACAGAGAGACGCTGTGAGTGTTCACAGCTCCACAGAGACACGCTGTGAGTGTTCCCAATATTACACACCTGTCTAAACTCACACACAGACACATCTTCTGTAATGTTTTAGCAAGCATATTCTTTCCTTAGCTTTCTGAAGTTTTTTTTTGGGGGGAAAAGCCTTTAGTGTGAGTTGGCCATGAGGTGAACTGTGCGCGGAGCCTCCTTGATTAAGAGGCAGGTGATGGGTAATCGTCCCCCTCAACCCCCCCCCCCCCAAGGCTACTCAACCGGTTAATTGGTCATCAACTTTTACCCCCCTTAACCTCTCATCGTTCTCTTAGCCTAATACTGATCCAGGTGATGATCCTGAAGAGGAAGCAGGAGGAAATAGAGGAAGGAAGAGAGGAAGAGGCCGAACATCCGTCACCCGCTGGCCTCGTCTGTCATCCGTCACTACACTGGCCTCGCCTGCCATCCGTCACTCGCTGGCCTCGTCTGTCATCCGTCACTCGCTGGCCTCGCCTGCCATCCTTCACTCGCTGGCTTCGCCTGCCATCCGTCACTCGCTGGCCTCGCCTGCCATCCGTCACTCGCTGGCCTCGCCTGCCATCCGTCACTCGCTGGCCTCGCCTGCCATCCGTCACTACACTGGCCTCGCCTGCCATCCGTCACTCGCTGGCCTCGCCTGCCATCCGTCACTACACTGGCCTCGTCTGCCATCCGTCACTACACCGGCCTCGCCTGCCATCCGTCACTACACCGGCCTCGCCTGCCATCCGTCACTACACTGGCCTCGTCTGCCGTGAATTGTCCTTGACACATTTTGTGGCCGCCTGTCACTCAATGAATTTTAATTAAACTAGACGTGGATATGAGCTAGTAGGAAAATGTGACCAATTAAACGTTCTGGCCACAGATTTAGGTAAAGGTTCAGGGCCACAGATTTAGGTAAAGGTTCAGGGCCACAGATTTAGGTAAAGGTTCAGGGCCACAGATTTAGGTAAAGGTTCAGGGCCACAGATTTAGGTAAAGGTTCAGGGCCACAGATTTAGGTAAAGGTTCAGGGCCACAGATTTAGGTAAAGGTTCAGGGCCACAGATTTAGGTAAAGGTTCAGGGCCACAGATTTAGGTAAAGGTTCAGGGCCACAGATTTAGGTAAAGGTTCAGGGCCACAGATTTAGGTAAAGGTTCAGGGCCACAGATTTAGGTAAAGGTTCAGGGCCACAGATTTAGGTAAAGGTTCAGGGCCACAGATTTAGGTAAAGGTTCAGGGCCACAGATTTAGGTAAAGGTTCAGGGCCACAGATTTAGGTAAAGGTTCAGGGCCACAGATTTAGGTAAAGGTTCAGGGCCACAGATTTAGGTAAAGGTTCAGGGCCACAGATTTAGGTAAAGGTTCAGGGCCACAGATTTAGGTAAAGGTTCAGGGCCACAGATTTAGGTAAAGGTTCAGGGCCACAGATTTAGGTAAAGGTTCAGGGCCACAGATTTAGGTAAAGGTTCAGGGCCACAGATTTAGGTAAAGGTTCAGGGCCACAGATTTAGGTAAAGGCTCAGGGCCACAGATTTAGGTAAAGGTTCCGTCTTGAATGCGAGGGGTCTTGAATACAAAGGTACACAGGTGTATTGAAGGCTCTGTCTTTCCCCGATTTATAAGCTCTCAGGGAAGGCTCAGAGTTATAACTCTCAGGGCAGGTCAGAGTTATAACTCTCAGGGCAGGCCAGAGCTCAGCGCTAAAGGAAGGCTCAAGACCAGGATTAATGACAAAGTTTGAGGAACAATTAGCAAGAAGTACAACAGTTTGACCTACAGTGTCTTCGCTGCAAAGCCTGGCAGCTAATAAGGACTCTGAATAGTTTTGACATACACCATATTCTAATTAGCAACTCTTAGATGGGACTGAATGCTACGGAAGCAGCTTCAGATGATGCAAGATGGGACTGACAAACTTTACCCAGACACACATATATATAGACACAATCTGTAATGATCTTCTCTGCCGATGTGATCTGATACAATATCTGGTGTTGCGTAATTTTAAGCCTGTTAAAATTACTAATTTAGTTTCAGTTGATATATTGAACGGGCTGTCCCTCACCCGTAATACAGCTGCCCCGTCACGTGGAGGGCCTATAGAGAGCCCAAGTGACGGGACCCGTCACGTGAATGATTCGCACCATCAGCCTACCCACGCCCACCCGCCTGCTCGGAATACGCGAGCTGCGTACCCCAATATTATCGCTGCGGGGCATAATGGCCTCCGACAGCTGGCTAATATTCACCACAGCCCGGCATGAGCACGGTGACAAGTGCCCAGTCGTTCCCCCCTCACTACCCCGGCCAACACACACACTGGGAGCCTGTGTGTGGGGGGAGGAGGGCCTGAAGGCTGAGTGGACACCACTCGGGGTTCGTAATCCTAAGGGTCCTAAGGGTTGGATCCCCGGCAGAGCCGGAAACATATGGGTAGTTTCTTTTACCGTGATGAACCTTTTCACCTAGCAGTAAATAGGTACCTGGGAGTTAGACAGCTAATACGAGCTGCTTCCTGTGTGTGTGTGTGTGTGTGTGTGTGTGTGTGTGTGTGTGTGTGTGTGTGTGTGTGTGTGTGTGTGTGTGTGTGTGTGTGTGTGTGTGTGTGTGTGGAAAAAAAATAAGTTGATTGATTGACAGTTGACAGGCGGGCCTAAAGAGTCAAGGCTCAATCCCCGCAAGCACAACTAGGTGAATACAACTAGGTGAATATACAGACACATTTACATATATATGAACATAACAATGTTAACTGCAGGAGGCCTACTGGCCAATACGACGCAGCTCCTATTTAAACCCGCCCAAAACTTCAATGTATTTGTGTTCAACCTGCGCTTGAAACAACACAGTGATTCAATAACGTTACATCCTCGAGCTTTAAAGACCACAATATAATTCTGTGTAGATACGTAAGAATTCTGCCACTGGCTCGAAACCAAATCTTATGAGAGAGAAACAGACACTCAGAGAACACGACCAGTTTTTTTTTTTTTTACCACAGACGTGGCCATACATTTACAATGATAATCAGCACATATACAATTTCTTCTGTCCTCCATGGACAATGTTAGAGATGTGTTAAACATATAGTTCAGGGTTTTATTGAACAATCAACCGCAGAAGGTGATTCGGTGCTTTTAAAATGCTAAGCTAACCTACACTTGACAGTTTAAACGATTTTCAGCGTCATGTGACCACTAAAGACCACATTTGGCTCCACCAACTTTGTCATCCACAACATCATGTACAAGAGGGCACATGTTTTGGGGCAAAGCCTAACAAGGAACGCGCGCACATAAGCTCACGCTGAAAGGGAAATGATTGATGTTGCTGTGAAAGTTGCAGCAGCCCCGAGGACCTGGACCGGTCGCAAGAAAGACCTAAGTTAGTCGTAGCCGCCAGTAATTAACGTCCTCAGGCAAGTGCCAGCAGCCAGCAGCCAATAACCAGAAATGAGAGAGAGAGTAGACCTGAAAAGAGTATTTGTTTTACAAGAGAACTCACCAGCCATTCGGGACATAGTGGAAGTATATCAGAAGTGGGTGGGAACGGGAGTGATCGTCAGCGGTACTTCAAGCTGGGTTTTGCAACTGTGTTTGCACCTAGACGATTGATGGAACGGGAATACACACTACAATAGCCATTGTAAAAAGCTGTGTGCAGATACATAATATCAGAGAGAGCCGGACAGAGAACGACACTCGCCCACAAAGGGAGAAGGAGCTGAGAAAGAAGTGAAGGGAATTATCAGGCAAAGCGCCAAGCCATTACGACTATATAGCACTTGGAAGCGATAAGCATAAGGATTTGGGATGGGACGGTTGGGGAAGGAATGGTTCCCAATCACTTGAGCTGAGAAAAGAGAGCATCCTAGCCTAGCCAAGGCTAGAGCAGGGATGCTCTCCCTGCTCTAGCCTCTTTGGTATATATATATATATATATATATATATATATATATATATATATATATATATATATATATATATATATATATATATATATATGTATATATATATATATATATATATATATATATATATATATATGGTATATATATATATATATATATATATATATATATATATATATATATATATATATATATATATATATAAACATAGTTTCAACAATTAATTAGAGCGTATCGACCAACTCCAGCATTTGCCTTTACTACTTGGACGTATTTGATACACGGTAGTTAAACCATTTAGGCCTTAACTAGTGCGGTCCATCAGCTGTCCGTATACGCCGCCGGCCACCTCCCTCGCTATATCACCCCGCGCCCTCCCCCACGCCATCCCCATGCCCTCCCCCCCCCC
>NC_091189.1:8781008-8814503 GCF_040958095.1 Procambarus clarkii
CTGGGCCAGGAGAAGAGTGCCTCTCACCTGGGCCAGGGAGAAGCAGCAGCAGGTGCCTCTCACCTGGGCCAGGAGAAGAGTGCCTCTCACCTGGGCCAGGGAGAAGCAGCAGCAGGTGCCTCTCACCTGGGCCAGGAGAAGAGTGCCTCTCACCTGGGCCAGGGAGAAGCAGCAGCAGGTGCCTCTCACCTGGGCCAGGAGAAGAGTGCCTCTCACCTGGGCCAGGGAGAGGCAGCAGCAGGTGCCGCCCACCTGGGCCAGGGAGAGGCAACAGCAGGTGCCGCCCACCTGGGCCAGGGAGAGGCAGCAGGAAACGCCCACCTCATAACTTCGCCAAATAAACTTTAGACACGGGACCCGCCTCGCCTCCCTCATCAGCACACTCTTTCATTTCATAAATCTCCGCGGACCGTCCACAAAATGAATGTTGACACTGCCATCCACGAAGCCCCAGGAAGGAAAAATGACGGTGAGAGAGACATAATGAGACTGTTCAACAGACACAAGACTTTTAGCGAGAAGTGTGAGACCGTATTCTTCCCCCCACCCCTCACAACCCCAGAGGGCAGCGACGTTCCTCCAGATGGCAGCGACCTTTTCCCCAGATGGTAGCAACCTTTTCCCCAGATGGCAACGACCTTTTCCCCCAAGGGGCAGCTTCCTGAAAACTCCTTCCCGTGAGCCTGAGCTTCAACCCAAACGAAATCATAGTGAATTATCCTGTCAACAAGGCAGGTATTATCACCCAGCACACGCACAATTTAGGTCAAAGAACCATCAGGTCGGACGAACGTATACCCAGAGTATTTTACACCCCGGCTTCGACAAACAAGCGTTGTTGTATACACAAACTCCACACGTGTGTGTGGGTCTCCTGCAATTACATTCTGGGGTAGACGCGTAGCAAACGCACACTCGAGTAATTTAGGGCTGAAAATTTGGCTGTTATCTTGACGCAATGTATTAGTGTCGTAAATCTAACCGGCGTTATATTGCTCTTGCAAACTGCTTTTGTTGTGAAACCCTCTGGTGTGGACACAAGGTTCTCCACACGCTACTAAAACATTAATAGAATAAAACTAACTTTGTGTGTGTTTTGTGTGTGTGTGTGTGTGTGTGTGTGTGTGTGTGTGTGTGTGTGTGTGTGTGTGTGTGTGTGTGTGTGTGTGTGTGTGTGTGTGTGTGTGTGTGTGTATACTCACCTAGTTGTGGTTGGTGAGTACACACACACACACACACACGTGTGTGTGTGTGTGTGTTTTACAAGACAGTAGTAATACATACTCTAGAGCAACACACCTTAAACACTGAGCAGTGACCTTTCACATTTACCCGCCTCACCAACCCCCCTAACCCCCAACTCTGCCACACCCCCACCCCCAATCCCCCATCCCCCCCACCTGTGCACCTCGCCCAAGGCCCGCTCCCTGGCGGACGCCGGTACTCTCTCCAACACATTCACAGTCAACAGATAAATCCAGAAGATGGACTGACCTCTTAGAGAAAGAGAGTGTATTTTCTAAAGCCAACTAACGTGATTGTTTGAAGCGAGACCGTCGCTCTACTGCCTACCTCACCCAACTGCTCAATATTAGATAAAAATTGTTTTAAAATATCATAAATTAAATCTTATGTATATCTCTGATGTAACATGTAACAGCTTTTTGAGAGAGATTACCGTTTAAATGTGCATTCTAAACCACTTGTCAGCTGTAGGATTGGCGTGTGGGGTGTTACGTTACCTCCTGTGAGGTTAGTCTTTATTATAAACTGTTTATTAATACTGAGGAGTTGCTTCCCTCCAAACACACACCGAAACTACGACGTTGGTACAACGTTCGAGCAAGATTTAACACCTAACCAGTTATAACAACCAATATAGCAACGTTTGTAACATCGTTCTAATACGTCACAAACACGTTAAGCCAAGATGTAACAACTTTATTACAGGTTGTAACAAGAGGAAAATAGAGACAGTTTCGGTTTGTGTTTCCAGGGTTAGAGAATGTTCTTGAAAGAAATCTGCAGCTGGCAACTGGGAGGCCGCGGTATTACTCCGCCAGTAAAGTAGTACCTTTTGAGCTGGATATTGTTCAGGAAGAAGGTGTATTGCTATAGCAAAACTATGTGAAGGAAAAATGGACTCAATCAAAAAACCCGCGTTGGAAATATGGTAAATGGAGTCAGTAAGAGGGTTTGATTGGAAATGTTGAAGAATAGAGAATTAAGGGGGCGATGACGTAATCGGGGGAGGGGACGGACGCCATCTTGGCCATCGTGAGGAGGAATAGTGACGGCCAGTCTAGCTTGCTCTCCCGAGGGATTTCTCCTGCTATACTTGAAGATAAGCCACTGGATTGTATTAAGAGGGTTGCAAGAAGGGGTAGAGTTCATTGACAGTGACAGTCTACTGAGCAGTTTCAGAGAGAGAGAGAGAGTCCAGGTTATTTGTTTGTTGTTTTAGATTTAGCTACTCAGAACGAAATGTCCATGTAGCACGGGCTATGGTGAGCCCGTAACTGGAGAGTCCAGATTGACGAAGATTAGGCCACCCAAGAGGTGGCACGGGCATGAATAGCCCGTAAGTGGTGATCCTTTTGAGCCATTACCAGTATCAAGAGCTGATACTGGAGATCTGTGGAGGTGTGACTGCACCCTGCGAGACGGGAGATGTCTCCCGTCAGGAGAGTCCAGATTTCCTAGGGATTTATATGTGTGTGACACCAGCTGACAGGTGTGGTGGCTGTGTGCACAGTTTCAGTTATGGACTAAGAGCCATAAGGGGGGGGGGAGACCTGAACTCTGTTTGGGTGATAAGATACCAAGTTTTCCTTCAGAATAACTTTGAGTTGTAAGGAATGAATGTATACCATGCAATATTTCGAGTGTCTGTTTATATATATATATATATGAATGAAAACTCACACCCCAGAAGTGACTCGAACCCATACTCCCAGAAGCAACGCAACTGGTAACTACAGGGCGCCTTAATCCGCTTGACCATCACGGCCGTCAAAAGGAAGTGATAGCCGAGGCTATTTGAGCCACTTCCCCGACGGCAACTCGGATGGTAATCTTGGGCATAGCATTTCACCAAATCACCTCATTCTTTGGGGCACACGTGAGGAACACAAATGCGAACAAGCCTGAATGGTCCCCAGGACTATATGCGAATGAAAACTCACACCCCAGAAGTGACTCGAACCCATACTCCCAGAAGCAACGCAACTGGTAACTACAGGGCGCCTTAATCCGTGATGGTCAAGCGGATTAAGGCGCCCTGTAGTTACCAGTTGCGTTGCTTCTGGGAGTATGGGTTCGAGTCACTTCTGGGGTGTGAGTTTTCATTCGCATATAGTCCTGGGGACCATTCAGGCTTGTTCGCATATATATATATATATATATATATATATATATATATATATATATATATATATATATATATATATATATATATATATATATATATATATAACTTTGTCATCTTCTTTAGCTTTTTCCCGATTCCTTGAATTCCATTAAAATACATGACGAGAACGTGGCAAGGGGCGCTGAATGTCGGCAGTGTTCTCGCTAAAAACACCTCACAATTTTTCATATTAGGCAAAATGGCAATAAATAAATCTTGTCAATAAAGATAGCATTTTAATGACCATCCACGCTGCTCCATACATCAATCATCACCATCCACGCTGCTCCAGACACCAATCATCACCATCCACGCTGCTCCAGACACCAATCATCACCATCCACGCTGCTCCAGACACCAATCATCACCATCCACGCTGCTCCAGACACCAATCATCACCATCTACGCTGCTCCAGACATCAATCATCACCATGCACGCTGCTCCAGACACCAATCATCAAGACTCGTCCCACATGTCACTCCTGCGAACAGCCTTCTTGCATCTCATCTCCGGAATCCCACCTTCTCCCCTTCCCCCCACAACCACCACCCCCACCCCCACCACCCCACCCCCACCCCCCACCCCCATCACAATCGCGAGAGATTCAGACAGGTGGTAGGTTCTTTTTTCTGGGGGCTGCAGCCTCCCAGGTCTCTCGAGGCGGCCTCTACTCTCTTTCTCATGAATGCTAATAGACTGCTCTCAGTAACCAGGCCCGCCATCGTCAAGCATCCCAACACTCTCTGTGACGCCTCACAGACGCGCCCTTCTCACTCTACCAGGCCAGTCAGTTCAACTAATTTGAATTAGTTATCGGATTGGATGCATTCGGGGATTGATTAACTTTGATACACATCTTTTATATATATATATATATATATATATATATATATATATATATATATATATATATATATATATATATATATATATCAATGTTCCCTTTTAATTAAAAAAATGGCTGATATATACTGCACTGACTTTAACCTATATGTCAAGTTGCAAATATTGCGTCCCAAAACTCAATGGCTTTGTTTATGCAGTTATGATAATATTTTACTGTCATGTATAATTCGAAGCAAGGGTTGGTAATGCCAGCCAGGTATGACTGACCTTTGACGGAACGTTGACCCCAGTCCTTCACCACGGCGAAGAGTCTGTAGACACGCCTTCGGTCACCCTTCCAGGGGAGCAGGGGTCACCCTCAAGGATTTCCCAGTTTAAGATTTGCTACCTTAATTTGTGGACCAAGCATGACTTTAGCCATCTTCTTACACGTCTGTGATGCGGTGATGCCCATTTGTGATGCAGTGATGGTGGTGGTGCAGTGGTGATGCAATAATATAACTGCGGTGATGTAGTGGGGGGTAGGGAGGGCGGCGGAGCATTCAGGCAAGACACGAGAGAGACGGAGGTGGGCTCCTTCAGGTCCCGGTAAAGAGGGATGTATTGGCCAGGTGGGCCCAATATGCCTGGTGCGTGCCGGTGGGCCCGTCTTATCCTTCCCATCTTGAGGTCGCTCCGCAATAGGAAATTGAAAATTGTCTGGCAACCCATTTTTGCTCCGATTGATTTCAGATTGATTTATGTGAAAGTTGAATTTCAATATCGCGGTTGAGCTGAGAAAATTCTGGTGCGGTGCGGAGGAAATGTTCGGTTTATCCTCAACAAGGTTACCTCAACTGCTGCTCTTGTTTGCATCCTGGTTATTGTCAGTCTCGAATGAAAATAACATTTTATAGCTGAATTGTGCCTTAACCCATGAGAAATATCTGATCTCTTATGAGGATCTTGGACATAATATACAAGACTTCGCTTGACAAGAGACGTCGCGGACAGTTTGACAGGATTACGTACCGCTCTAAGGGCCAAAGGAAAAATGTTACTGAGGAAGTCATATTTATTGTCTCGTAATAGGATGAACCGGTGTACCCTCACCTTCCCTCCTGTCTTAAAGTGACTCCCTCTCCCACTCACTCAGGAGTGGGAGAGGGAGGCTGGGCTGCAGGCTGAGACGGAGGCTGGGCTGCAGGCTGAGACGGAGGCTGGGCTGCAGGCTGAGACGGAGGCTGGGCTGCAGGCTGAGACGGAGGCTGGGCTACAGGCTGAGACGGAGGCTGGGCTGCAGGCACAGACGGAGGCTGGGCTGCAGGCTGAGACAGAGGCTGGGCTGCAGGCAGAGACGGAGGCTGGGCTGCAGGCTGAGACGGAGGCTGGGCTGCAGGCACAGACGGAGGCTGGGCTGCAGGCTGAGACGGAGGCTGGGCTGCAGGCAGAGAGGGAGGCTGGGCTGCAGGCTGAGACGGAGGCTGGGCTGCAGGCAGAGACGGAGGCTGGGCTGCAGGCTGAGACGGAGGCTGGGCTGCAGGCACAGACGGAGGCTGGGCTGCAGGCTGAGACGGAGGCTGGGCTGCAGGCTGAGAGGGAGGCTGGGCTGCAGGCTGAGACGGAGGCTGGGCTGCAGGCAGAGACGGAGGCTGGGCTGCAGGCTGAGACGGAGGCTGGGCTGCAGGCTGAGACGGAGGCTGGGCTGCAGGCAGAGACGGAGGCTGGGCTGCAGGCACAGACGGAGGCTGGGCTGCAGGCACAGACGGAGGCTGGGCTGCAGGCTGAGACGGAGGCTGGGCTGCAGGCACAGACGGAGGCTGGGCTGCAGGCTGAGACAGAGGCTGGGCTGCAGGCTGAGACGGAGGCTGGGCTGCAGGCTGAGACAGAGGCTGGGCTGCAGGCAGAGACGGAGGCTGGGCTGCAGGCTGAGACGGAGGCTGGGCTGCAGGCAGAGAGGGAGGCTGGGCTGCAGGCTGAGACGGAGGCTGGGCTGCAGGCACAGACGGAGGCTGGGCTGCAGGCAGAGACGGAGGCTGGGCTGCAGGCAGAGAGGGAGGCTGGGCTGCAGGCTGAGACGGAGGCTGGGCTGCAGGCTGAGACGGAGGCTGGGCTGCAGGCTGAGACGGAGGCTGGGCTGCAGGCAGAGAGGGAGGCTGGGCTGCAGGCTGAGACGGAGGCTGGGCTGCAGGCTGAGACAGAGGCTGGGCTGCAGGCTGAGACGGAGGCTGGGCTGCAGGCTGAGACGGAGGCTGGGCTGCAGGCTGAGACGGAGGCTGGGCTGCAGGCTGAGACGGAGGCTGGGCTGCAGGCTGAGACAGAGGCTGGGCTGCAGGCACAGACGGAGGCTGGGCTGCAGGCTGAGACAGAGGCTGGGCTGCAGGCACAGACGGAGGCTGGGCTGCAGGCTGAGACGGAGGCTGGGCTGCAGGCTGAGACGGAGGCTGGGCTGCAGGCACAGACGGAGGCTGGGCTGCAGGCAGAGACGGAGGCTGGGCTGCAGGCTGAGACGGAGGCTGGGCTGCAGGCAGAGACGGAGGCTGGGCTGCAGGCTGAGACGGAGGCTGGGCTGCAGGCTGAGACGGAGGCTGGGCTGCAGGCTGAGACAGAAGCTGGGCTGCAGGCTGAGACGGAGGCTGGGCTGCAGGCTGAGACAGAGGCTGGGCTGCAGGCTGAGACGGAGGCTGGGCTGCAGGCTGAGACGGAGGCTGGGCTGCAGGCTGAGACAGAGGCTGGGCTGCAGGCTGAGACGGAGGCTGGGCTGCAGGCTGAGACAGAGGCTGGGCTGCAGGCTGAGACGGAGGCTGGGCTGCAGGCTGAGACGGAGGCTGGGCTGCAGGCAGAGAGGGAGGCTGGGCCCTGCAGCCTCCACCGAGATCACCCTTTTACCCGTCCTCCTTCACCTCGCTGACAAAATATCGGGCAACGACATTACCCTCTACATCCACGTCATCAACAGGCTGCTCGTCGTCGCGAATGGACTTCCGACAGCCTCCGATGGACCCGATGACCTCCTTCCAGCTTCAACACCTGCTACCGGACCCTCCGGCCCGGGGACCCTGGAGCCGACCCCCAGGGAGCCCTCACCGTCCGGCCTCAGCGACTCCACAGTTCTCGAGCATGTCCCACTGACAGGGACCGCAGCAACATCCAGGACAGCTGACCAGGACGACGAAGTCGACTCCGAAAACCCGACGAACTCGACCAACTCTGAAGACGAACCCATGGAGGCCGACCACGATGACACTACCGACTCCCATGCTTTAGTCGATATCACCGGCTCTCCTTCCCCTCACGCGGCCGCCCGGGCACCATCTACCTCCTCCAGATCCCGTACCGACACCAACAAGCCTGACAGGCTCCCATGCTGCCTCCTCCGGGTATGTCTGAAGTGGCCGTCGGATATACTTTCCAAGAAGGACAGACAGCATAACTCCATAATCCACAACGACTACTGGGAATACAAGTGCAGGGAAGCAGGACGGATCCTTCACATGGTCGTGCCTCAAGAACGCCTCGACCACACCCATACGACACCTTGAAGAAGGAAATTCGACCAGCATAATAACTTCGGGGAACTGGGATAAGGAAACCAATTCTCTTGTAATACCCGAACATCTTCCCCTAGACCGGCCGATTGTGGCCAGTCCTGCTGACTCCTGTGGCACTCAGCTATGAGCAACGTGGGTACCCCCATCAATTCACCCGTCTGACCAGCCTTATGGATTGGATTGGATTGGATTGGATTGGCGCGTCCACGGACCACATCTCTAGATCTCCGGTATCAGCTAGTGATACAGATAATGGCTCCAAAGAGCCTCCATTTACGGGCTCACCATACCCCGTGCTACATGGAACTTTTTGTTCTGAGTAGCTAAATCTAAAACACTAAAACACAAACCAACACTCCCTCATTACGGGCTATTTATGCCCGTGCCACCTTTGGGTGGCGTAATTTTGAAATCTTCAACAATCAAATCGCTCCCTCACTACTTAACAAGGGTTCGGGAAGGAATGAAACGTCGTCACTATTTCTAATTTCATGTGTGGACTGGCTTATTTGTCTTCAACCTCGATATTGTTACTTCTTCTTCTTCTTCTTCTCTGCAACGAGTGTAACTAACAGGTTACGCTGACTGACAGGTCCCTGAGGGAAGACCCTTAAGAGACTCGTTACCGTACCATCCAAGGAGAGAGTTGAAGGTTGCCACGCACCAAGCCTCCCATTGATGAACTGATGAATTGGATATAAAGATGACAATCTCGCCTGTAAGGTTTGAGTATTGTCGAGTTTTAAGGATGACAGTGAATGCTCAGGAGGAAAGAAAGCCATAACCTCAAGATCTTGGAAAGACGACGACAAATATAGAATTTTCTTAGGACATCTGGAGGTCGTAAGACAACTGAAGGATCTGACCGAATATAAATATTACATTTTCTTACATACAACATTACAAATGTATTTAAACATGAAATACCTATTTCCAAATTTTTCTTATTGCTCAAAGACTCTTTTTTTTCTTTACCGCCAGGAAACCCCCTTATCTGTCCTTCAACCCATTACGTCTCACTCTCACCTGTCTATCAGGATGTTAATTAAGTCTGTCCATCACGAAACTCCTTATTCACCACGAAACTCTGTCCACTTGAAGGTAATCTCAGTCCTTAACATAGCCCATTACCTGCAAAAGAGAAAAAAACATTATTGAGTTACTCTTTAAACAATGCAACACCCCCACAAACACTACAACACCCACAAACACTACAACACCCCACAAACACTACAACACCCCACAAACACTACAACACCCCACAAACACTGCAACACCCCACAAACACTACAACACCCCACAAACACTGCAACACCCCACAAACACTACAACACCCCACAAACACTACAACACCCCACAAACACTGCAACACCCCACAAACACTACAACACCCCACAAACACTGCAACACCCCACAAACACTACAACACCCCCACAAACACTACAACACCCCACAAACACTACAACACCCCACAAACACTGCAACACCCCACAAACACTACAACACCCCCACAAACACTACAACACCCCACAAACACTGCAACACCCCACAAACACTACAACACCCCCACAAACACTACAACACCCCACAAACACTGCAACACCCCACAAACACTGCAACACCCCCACAAACACTACAACACCCCACAAACACTATAACACCCCACAAACACTACAACACCCCACAAACACTACAACACCCCACAAACACTACAACACCCCACAAACACTACAACACCCCCCACAAACACTACAATACCCCCACAAATACTACAACACCCCACAAACACTACAACACCCCACAAACACTACAACACCCCACAAACACTGCAACACCCCACAAACACTACAACACCCCACAAACACTACAACACCCCCACAAACACTACAACATCCAACAAACACTACAACACCCCCACAAACACTACAACACCCCACAAACACTACAACACCCCCACAAACACTACAACACCCCACAAACACTACAACACCTTCACAAACACTACAACACCCCCACAAACACTACAACACCCCACAAACACTACAACACCCCCACAAACACTACAACACCCCACAAACACTACAACACCCCACAAACACTACAACACCCCACAAACACTACAACACCCCACAAACACTACAACACCCCACAAACACTACAACACCCCCACAAACACTATAATACCCCCACAAACACTACAACACCCCACAAACACTACAACACCCCACAAACACTACAACACCCCACAAACACTACAACACCCCACAAACACTACAACACCCCCACAAACACTACAACACCCCCCCCCCCACAAACACTACAACACCCCACAAACACTACAACACCCCACAAACACTACAACGCCCCACAAACACTACAACACCCCCACAAACACTACAACACCCCACAAACACTACAACACCCCACAAACACTACAACACCGCACAAACACTACAACACCCCACAAACACTGCAACACCCCACAAACACTGCAACACCCCCACAAACACTGCAACACCCCACAAACACTGCAACACCCCACAAACACTACAACACCCCACAAACACTATAACACCCCACAAACACTATAACACCCCACAAACACTACAACACCCCACAAACACTACAAAACACCCCACAAACACTACAACACCCCCACAAACACTACAACACCCCCCACAAACACTACAACACCCCCACAAACACTACAACACCCCACAAACACTGCAACACCCCCCACAAACACTGCAACACCCCACAAACACTACAACACCCCCACAAACACTACAACGCCCCACAAACACTACAACACCCCCACAAACACTACAACACCCCCACAAACACTACAACACCCCACAAACACTACAACACCCCCACAAACACTACAACACCCCACAAACACTACAACACCCCACAAACACTACAACACCCCACAAACACTACAACACCCCACAAACACTACAACACCCCACAAACACTACAACACCCCCACAAACACTACAATACCCCCACAAACACTACAACACCCCACAAACACTACAACACCCCACAAACACTACAACACCCCACAAACACTACAACACCCCACAAACACTACAACACCCCCACAAACACTACAACACCCCCCCCACAAACACTACAACACCCCACAAACACTACAACACCCCACAAACACTACAACACCCCACAAACACTACAACACCCCACAAACACTACAACACCCCACAAACACTACAACACCCCCACAAACACTATAATACCCCCACAAACACTACAACACCCCACAAACACTACAACACCCCACAAACACTACAACACCCCACAAACACTACAACACCCCACAAACACTACAACACCCCCACAAACACTACAACACCCCCCCCCCACAAACACTACAACACCCCACAAACACTACAACACCCCACAAACACTACAACGCCCCACAAACACTACAACACCCCCACAAACACTACAACACCCCACAAACACTACAACACCCCACAAACACTACAACACCGCACAAACACTACAACACCCCACAAACACTGCAACACCCCACAAACACTGCAACACCCCCACAAACACTGCAACACCCCACAAACACTGCAACACCCCACAAACACTACAACACCCCACAAACACTATAACACCCCACAAACACTATAACACCCCACAAACACTACAACACCCCACAAACACTACAAAACACCCCACAAACACTACAACACCCCCACAAACACTACAACACCCCCCACAAACACTACAACACCCCCACAAACACTACAACACCCCACAAACACTGCAACACCCCCCACAAACACTGCAACACCCCACAAACACTACAACACCCCCACAAACACTACAACGCCCCACAAACACTACAACACCCCCACAAACACTACAACACCCCCACAAACACTACAACACCCCACAAACACTACAACACCCCCACAAACACTACAACACCCCACAAACACTACAACACCCCACAAACACTACAACACCCCACAAACACTACAACACCCCACAAACACTACAACACCCCACAAACACTACAACACCCCCACAAACACTACAATACCCCCACAAACACTACAACACCCCACAAACACTACAACACCCCACAAACACTACAACACCCCACAAACACTACAACACCCCACAAACACTACAACACCCCCACAAACACTACAACCCCCCCCACAAACACTACAACACCCCACAAACACTACAACACCCCACAAACACTACAACGCCCCACAAACACTACAACACCCCCACAAACACTACAACACCCCACAAACACTACAACACCCCACAAACACTACAACACCGCACAAACACTACAACACCCCACAAACACTGCTACACCCCACAAACACTGCAACACCCCCACAAACACTGCAACACCCCACAAACACTGCAACACCCCACAAACACTACAACACCCCACAAACACTATAACACCCCACAAACACTATAACACCCCACAAACACTACAACACCCCACAAACACTACAAAACACCCCACAAACACTACAACACCCCCACAAACACTACAACACCCCCCACAAACACTACAACACCCCACAAACACTACAACACCCCACAAACACTACAACACCCCACAAACACTACAACACCCCACAAACACTGCAACACCCCACAAACACTACAACACCCCACAAACACTACAACACCCCACAAACACTGCAACACCCCACAAACACTACAACACCCCACAAACACTACAACACCCCACAAACACTACAACACCCCACAAACACTACAACACCCCACAAACACTGCAACACCCCCCACAAACACTACAACACCCCCACAAACACTACAACACCCCCACAAACACTACAACACCCCACAAACACTACAACACCCCCACAAACACTACAACACCCCACAAACACTACAACACCCCACAAACACTGCAACACCCCCACAAACACTACAACACCCCACAAACACTACAACACCCCCACAAACACTACAACACCCCCACAAACACTACAACACCCCCCACAAACACTACAACACCCCACAAACACTACAACACCCCCACAAACACTACAACACCCCACAAACACTACAACACCCCACAAACACTGCAACACCCCTACAAACACTACAACACCCCCACAAACACTACAACACCCCCCACAAACACTACAACACCCCACAAACACTACAACACCCCCACAAACACTACAACACCCCACAAACACTACAACACCCCACAAACACTACAACACCCCCACAAACACTACAACACCCCACAAACACTACAACACCCCACAAACACTGCAACACCCCCACAAACACTACAACACCCCACAAACACTACAACACCCCACAAACACTACAACACCCCACAAACACTACAACACCCCACAAACACTACAACACCCCCACAAACACTACAACACCCCACAAACACTACAACACCCCACAAACACTACAACACCCCACAAACACTGCAACACCCCCACAAACACTACAACACCCCACAAACACTACAACACCCCACAAACACTACAACACCCCACAAACACTACAACACCCCCACAAACACTACAACACCCCACAAACACTACAACACCCCACAAACACTACAACACCCCACAAACACTACAACACCCCACAAACACTGCAACACCCCCACAAACACTACAACACCCCCCACAAACACTACAACACCCCCACAAACACTACAACACCCCCACAAACACTACAACACCCCCCACAAACACTACAACACCCCACAAACACTACAACACCCCACAAACACTACAACACCCCACAAACACTGCAACACCCCCACAAACACTACAACACCCCCACAAACACTACAACACCCCCCACAAACACTACAACACCCCACAAACACTACAACACCCCCACAAACACTACAACACCCCACAAACACTACAACACCCCACAAACACTGCAACACCCCCACAAACACTATAACACCCCCACAAACACTACAACACCCCCCACAAACACTACAACACCCCACAAACACTACAACACCCCCCACAAACACTACAACACCCCACAAACACTACAACACCCCACAAACACTACAACACCCCCACAAACACTACAACACCCCACAAACACTACAACACCCCACAAACACTGCAACACCCCCACAAACACTACAACACCCCACAAACACTACAACACCCCACAAACACTACAACACCCCACAAACACTACAACACCCCCACAAACACTACAACACCCCACAAACACTACAACACCCCACAAAAACACTACAACACCCCACAAACACTGCAACACCCCCACAAACACTACAACACCCCACAAACACTACAACACCCCACAAACACTACAACACCCCACAAACACTACAACACCCCACAAACACTACAACACCCCACAAACACTACAACACCCCACAAACACTACAACACCCCCACAAACACTGCAACACCCCCACAAACACTACAACACCCCACAAACACTACAACACCCCCACAAACACTACAACACCCCACAAACACTACAACACCCCACAAACACTGCAACACCCCCACAAACAGAGCTAACTTGCAACACACACAACAAAAAGCACGACTTCTGTAGGTGCTATAATTCCTACCTCTGCCAATATCCATTCCGACGTGAGTTAGAATCCTTAACGCCAATACGAAATGAAACGACCGACACACACGTCCTACAGAAGATCGGGAGAGGTGTACAATCGGCTTTAATGGGCGCAAATCCACGACATCTCCGGTTCTACTCCTACAAATGATACGTTATGATCCTCACTCTTGTGTACCAAACAGAAGTGTACAATAAGTAGAGAAGCGTTTTGTACATTGATGTTGCCAAAAACATTTTAACTAACAAATCTTATAAATAAGAAGGGCACTCGCTCTACACATTCTGCAACCCATATTACGAGAGGAGACACAAGAATGACAAACATTCTAAATTCTAAGATACATTCTAATATGTATCATTCTAAATCTGAATGAAAGCACACATTCTAAAAGAGGCGTGATAAATGAACGAGTCGAGAGTCATTGTAGCTGATGACCGGCAAGTGAAAGGCGGAGCCCAAGAGGTAATACTCACCTCGGAAGTACAAATAAGTGAGCTAATGTAACTGAATGTCAGTCGGTTGAAGGCTGAAAGGCGAGATCCGAGTGCTGACCTTCATGAAGCGAGACCATCATTCTACCGTCCATCCCAAGTGGTTGGGTAGACCAACACAGGGTGAAAATCATATAGTTCTTGAATGAACAAGAAGTAGTCAACTTAATAAAAACACACAATGTCGCTCAAATGAAACTTTGAGCTATCAAAGTTTGAGCAAATGAAAATTCAACACAGATGCAACACTTTCTAAGTAATGAGACAGAAACAGACGAATGTTGCACAGAAAGATGAATAACAAACGTTGTACATGTAAAATAAATTACAGGCGTTGCACACAATGACATTACAGATGCTGTACATGCAAGACCAATAGCACACCTAACGCACTATCTTATCTTGAGGTTATCTTGAGATGATTTCGGGGCTTTAGTGTCGCCGCGGCCCGGTCCTCGACGAGGCCTCCACCCCCAGGAAGCAGCCCGTGACAGCTGACTAACACCCAGGTACCTATTTTTACTGCTAGGTAACAGGGGCATAGGGTGAAAGAAACTCTGCCCATTGTTTCTCTCCGGCGCCCGGGATCGAACCCGGGACCACAGGATCACAAGTCCAGCGTGCTGTCCGCTCGGCCGACCGGCTCCCGTTACTAACGTCAAAGAACACTTTAAATGTTACACGAAGCGAAAAGATTAATAAACAATGACATAAAACGCGAGAAAGAATACATTAGAATACAATAAGCGAGAAACATTGTGAAGGCAAGAAAGCACCGAGCGAATAGTTAATAAACAAATATTTAATAAACGCGCGGAAATAAAACTGCGATGATCTAATTCCACGCGGAAATAAAACTGAGAATTAAATAATAGATACGGAATAAATTACGATTGTAAACTATTGTGGCAACTGCGATCATTATTGGGATAATTCCTTGTTATCTCTATGTAAAAGCTGCTAATACTGCTCTTTTACACACAGCACAGCTCCTGTCCCTGGTAAGTCCACTACGGGCTCACCATAGCCCGTGCTACTTGCCCCGCTCCTGTCCCAGATAAGTTACGGGCTCACCATAGCCCGTGCTACTTGGAACTTGTTACAAGTAGCTGAATCTATAACAACAACAACATGCTCTTTTACTGCTTCGTAGACATTATGTACGCCTGGGCCCAGGATTGATCAAGCTTTCGTACAAGCCCCCTCGCGAAACCTGTGCATCTTTCAGTAATCATGGAGACTCTTGTTCAAGTTTGTTTAACAGTTTATGAGCGTGGAAACTTCACAACCCAAGGTTATTATTGTTATAAACAACATAGTGCACGTCGAAGCATAAAACTTGTTAATAAATGTGAACAGAGCCGTTATAATTGGAGAAAGATGTACAGGTAAAGATGTATAGAGTGGTTGACAAACGGAATGCATTAGGGGGTGATGTGGTGGAGGCTGACTCCATACACAGTTTCAAGTGTAGATATGATAGAGCCCAGTAGGCTCAGGAATCTGTACGTACACCTGTTGATTGACGGTTGAGTGGCGGGACCAAAGAGCCAGAGCTCAACCCCCGCAAACACAACTAGGTGAGTACAACTAGGTGAGTACACACACACACACACACACACACACACGTGTATATTCACCTACTTGTGCTTGCGGGGGTTGAGCTCTGCTCTTTCGGCCCGCCTCTCAACTGTCAATCAATAAACTGTTATTAACTACAAAATAATTTTTTCACGCACACACACACACAACCAGGAAGCAGCCCGTAGCAGCTGTCTAACTCCCAGGTACCTATTTACTGCTAGGTAACAGGAGCATCAGGATGAAAGAAACTCTGCCCATTTGTTTCCGCCTCCGCTGGGGATCGAACCCGGAGCCTTAGGACTACGAATCCCGAGAGATGTCCTCTCAGCCGTCAGGCCCCCTCTTGAAGATACTTGCTAAACCATTCTTTGTGTCTATCTAGGTTATCCTCAAGTTTATTGCCGTCTTCCTCGGCTTTTATGCTATTATTCTCATTGTTTTGTATCGGCAGTGACAGGAAGAGTCTGTCCCATCTGGAAGACCAATCATATACTTCCCCTATTATCAGGTTAAGTGGGAGGGAGGGCGAGGAAAAGAGAAAAGTGGGAGGGGTGAGAGAGGGAGGAAAGTGGGAAGGAAGAGAACTTTACAGTCAGGTTAGCTGCCTGGTACAGTACAGGTTAACTGCCTGTAACTAAGGCAGCCATCTATAGTTATCTCCGTTATCCGATTTAGTCTCAATTACCCGATGATATTTTCCGCTGTTTAACACCGCTGAATTATAATCTTTGCTATAATCCAAGTAATCGAGATTGTATAATTGCAATTGAATACAGGGAGTCAGTAACAATATTGGTTATATCCTTAATTACCTGTATTATAATTATATACGTGGTTATCCGGCAGTAGATAGTTATAATATCTCTCATGACATTACTATCCGTGGATGGTTATGTACTCTGGCTCCAGCACTAGACAAATGAATTCCTTATTACATCTATATTTATTAAATAGAATGATTTATCTGTGGTTGTAGAGGGGAGAAGGCCAGATTTGTCCACTTTTCCACAATGACACATGAGGAGGGTGAGGAGTGGCGGGGTGAGTGGCACAGGCCAGTTAGGGGTCAGCCCAGGTGCCACCATTAAAAGAAATCGCGGCTTCTATAGCAACCCCCACCCCCCATTGCGATTTTCGTGAAGTTTGACATCGGAGAAGTGTTTTCCGTAGTATTTTCAGCGCTTTGTGATATTATATTTTCTGGAGAAGAAGAGTTGATTAAAGCTGGAACTAATTAATTACATCAGATTATATTTATTATTACTCATTATATCTGGTCTTGAACTCTACTGCCCAGGTGAAGTTACCATCACTTCTTATCACTCCTTCCCCTTCCCCCCCCCCGACCCGTCTACCATCACCCCCCCCCCCCCACGCTGGCCACTACCACTCTCCACCCCCCCCCCCTCCCACCACCTTTCCCTCCCCCTCTGTTTCCCTTCCCCGCCGTCCTGTATTCTCCCCCCCCCCCCACAACATCCCCCCACAACACCCTCCCCCCCCCCACAAACACACACAGTTGATTGACAGTTGAGAGGCGGGACCAAAGAGACAAAGCTCAAACCCCGAAAGCACAATTAGGTGAGTACACGCGCACGCACGCGCGCACACACACACACACACACACACACACACACACACACACACACACACACACACACACACACACACACACACACACACACACACACCCGTACCTTGTCAAGCACAAGACGAAGCTGGAAAAAGTCCAAAGGTATGCTACTAGACTAGTCCCAGAACTAAGAGGCATGAGTTATGAGGAAAGGCTGCGGGAAATGCACCTTACGACACTGGAAGACAGAAGAGTAAGGGGGGACATGATCACAACCTACAAAATCCTCAGGGGAATCGACCGGGTAAACAAGGATGAACTATTCAACACTGGTGGGACGCGAACAAGGGGACACAGGTGGAAGCTGAGTACCCAAATGAGCCACAGAGACGTTAGAAAGAACTTTTTCAGTGTCAGAGTAGTTAGTAAATGGAATGCATTAGGAAGTGATGTGGTGGAGGCTGACTCCATACACAGTTTCAAATGTAGATATGATAGAGCCCAATAGGCTCAGGAATCTGTACACCAGTTGATTGACGGTTGAGAGGCGGGACCAAAGAGCCAGAGCTCAACCCCCGCAAGCACAATTAGGTGAGTACACACACACACACACACACACACACACACACACACACACACACATTATTAACAAACTTTGGCCTGAAACTGGAACAGCGTCGGAACACCACTGCCTCTGAATCTAATTTTTCACTCCCATTAGCAATTTCCAGAATTTATCTATTTCCAACTCTCACTCCTCCCCCCCCCTCCCCCCACCACCTTCCTTCTTTCCCTTCCCTCCTTCATTCTTTCCCCTCCCTTTTTTCTCTTCTCCGCTTTTTATTCCTCACTTTCTACCCTTTCTTATCCTCCTTCCTGTCCTTCATCCCATCCCTCACTCTCTCCTCTTCGCTAGCTCACTCTCTCGCCCTTACTCTCTCTCTCTCTCTCTCTCTCTCTCTCTCTCTCTCTCTCTCTCTCTCTCTCTCTCTCTCTCTCTCTCTCTCTCTCTCTCTCTCCCCCAATCCAATCTTTCCCATCCCATTTCCCTATTCTCCATCTTTATCTCCTCTCATTTTAACGAATCTGCTTCCCTCTTATATCTCTTACCCCCCCCCCTCCCCCTTCCTTTTCTTTCAGCCTTTCTCGTCCACACATCTCTTTTTTTCCCTTCCTCTTCACCCATCTCTCCATCACCCCCCCCCCCCCACTCCCTTCCCTTTCATCCCCTCAAAAGCTGATGATGAGAAACGTAATATTTCCCCCCTTCTGAAGGAACTTTTGCATGGGTGCCTCCAAGGGGATTCTCCATCTAGATTTTAATGAAAAAAATCCCTTCAAAGAGAAAATAAAATTATATTCCAAAACTTTCTTGAGATTTTTTTTGTGGGGGAAGGGGGGGGGGAGGAGGGGGTTAGTGGAGAGGCACTCCACCTTCGGTTGACTTTCCGTTGTTTTCATTGTCTTGTATTTTTATTTTATTTTTATTTTGATGAAACTGAGGCTGAGGCTTCCACTGAATCCTCTATGGTTCCTGAAGCTTCCACTGAATCCTCTATGGTTCCTGAAGCTTCCACTGAATCCTCTATGGTTCCTGAGGCTTCCACTGAATCCTCTATGGTTCCTGAAGCTTCCACTGAATCCTCTATGGTTCCTGAAGCTTCCACTGAATCCTCTATGGTTCCTGAAGCTTCCACTGAATCCTCTATGGTTCCTGAAGCTTCCACTGAATCCTCTATGGTTCCTGAGGCTTCCTGATTCTTTATATTTAGAGAATGACTTGGACGAGCCACATCTTATTAATATTATGACTGATAAAATCAGTATCGGCGCCGTGAGGAGGAGGAGGAGGATTCGAACCTATGTTCTGGGCACTCCCAAGCACTCGCCATAGACCAACCACTACACCCCGACATGGTCAACGGCATTGTAACCTGGGATTTCATTGAATCTTCGAGGGTTTCTGAGGCTTCCACTGAATCCGGAACTCAGGGTTTAACCTCCTCCCGATTCCTACTAATGGTTTCATTGATACATCGCGTTAATGGGATTTCTTTGAATATTATGACTATAAATTTAAATATTCTAGAATGGTATTGTTAAGGTGTATTTGCTATATGTAAGGTACAGAGGAGGGAGAGAGAGAGAGAGAGAGAGAGAGAGAGAGAGAGAGAGAGAGAGAGAGAGAGAGAGAGAGAGAGAGAGAGAGAGAGAGAGAGAGAGAGAGAGAGAGAGAGAGAGAGAGAGAGAGAGAGAGAGAGAGAGAGAGAGAGAGAGAGAGAGAGAGAAAGAGAGAGAGAGAGAGAGAAAGAAAGAGAGAGAGAGAGAGAGAAAGAGAGAGAGAGAGAGAGAGAGAGAGAGAGAGAGAGAGAGAGAGAGAGAGAGAGAGAGAGAGAGAGAGAGAGAGAGAGAGAGAGAGAGAGAGAGAGAGGAGGGGGGAATGGGGACATAGGAAGGAATATCTACAAGTACATTCATATTTGCACACGTGTGAAAGTCCACATATAAACACACACACGGGTACCTGAACACCCACTAGCACCTGCTAACATATCTTCACCATATGTTCTTACGTCTGTACTTGAACATCAAACTGTTCAAAAGAACAGTTTAGTAGAGAGAACTACCGTGACCTTAGTTCATGAAACCCAACTTACCCGAGTCGAACTGCCACGATGCCAACTCGTAAACATTAATTAACTTTCCGCTTAAATTTAATTTTCCGCGACATGTCGTTATTATCCTTCAGTTTCTCCCTCTTGACCGTGTCCTCTTAGGGCTGAGTTTCTCACTCTTGACCGTGTCCTCTTAGGGCTGAGTTTCTCACTCTTGACTGTGTCATCTTAGGGCTGAGTTTCTCACTCCTGACCGTGTCATCTTAGGGCTGAGTTTCTCACTTCTAACCGTGTCCTCTTAGGGCTGAGTTTCTCACTCTTGACCGTGTCCTCTTAGGGCTGAGTTTCTCACTCTTGACTGTGTCATCTTAGGGCTGAGTTTCTCACTCCTGACCGTGTCATCTTAGGGCTGAGTTTCTCACTCCTGACCGTGTCCTCTTAGAGCTGAGTTTCTCACCCTTGACCGTGTCATCTTAGTGCTGAGTTTCTCACTCCTGACCGTGTCCTCTTAGAGCTGAGTTTCTTACTCTTGACCGTGTCATCTTAGGGCTGAGTTTCTCACTCCTGACCGTGTCCTCTTAGAGCTGAGTTTCTTACTCTTGACCGTGTCATCTTAGGGCTGAGTTTCTCACTCTTGACCGTGTCATCTTAGGGCTGAGTTTCTCACTCTTGACCGTGTTCTCTTAGGGCTGAGTTTCTCACTCTTGACCGTGTCCTCTTAGAGCTGAGTTTCTCACTCCTCAGTAAGCTTATTCATTACACATTTGTTTATGACAAGGCAGGTCACCGTAATCAATTGAAGGGAGGTAGAGAATGCTTTTCAAATTACTTTAATCCGATCGCGACCTCCGAATGAGACACTTGACCAATCAATGCGTGCATCCAGCAGCACTTGCACTTGTTGTGGAAGGTGACTTGAGGAAACTGACCTTCTCACTTTAAAGTTATCCCTCTTTCTTGAAGATAGTCTCCATACCTTACTCACATACGTCCTCGTCGTTGCTTTCAGTTATATAGTGTAATCAACGACAAGCACATAATGGTCTCTGGCTGCTAATGGCATTTCGTGCTGTATAGTGTCCATGTCCTCCTCGTTCTAGGTGAAGACCAGGTATAGGCTTGGTGCATCTTCTCCCATTTCGCTTGCATTATCTTTCAAGTAAGATATTACAAATTTGTAGTTTCCCTTAACAAGTGACTTCCCGAGATTTTCAGTCTATATCTCCAAGGCTTAAATTCCCCTATAATTAGAAATTTGCTCACAAGCTTTGTCACCAAATTATATCTGTGTACTCAACTAGCTGCCCTGGTAGGACCGAGCATTGTCTGGTGCCATCCTGTGGAAATAGTGCAATGCAATGTTTGTTTACACACTTTCATTATTTAAAATAATGTTTTAAGTTTAAAATTATAATTGTAAACTTAAAATTATACATTAAGTAAACTTCTAGCACTTATGTTTAATCCATTCCACTGACAACTGTGACACTGAGAAACGTCTTAACATCTCATGTGCGTGTGTAGTTACCAAGTATGACCCTTTGTTCTTCAGCTCCTAGCTTTGAACAATGTGTCTTTGTCTTCTTTGTCAATACCCTTAGAATCTTTTAAGTCATACCTCCTCCCCCTCCTATACCTCCACCCCACCCTGCCCTCCTGGCCAGTGTGGCGAGGTCCGGTTCCTCCCTCACCCTTTCCTTTCATTCCTTTCCTTCCCCTCCACTCGGGAACGAGTCTTTCTACATATCTTAGAAACTTTTTAAGTTTTAACTAATGCTTTTCAGGTGAGGGTTCCATGCCGGGGCTGCATACTCAAGCGTGGGTCTCACACAGATAGAATATAGGGTCCTGGAGGCTCCTTAGTCCAAACTCCTGATATTTATGCTCATGTGTACGTGTGAGTGCTCGTATCTACCCAGTTCGTCAGAGTCCAAAGATTTCCATCGTTTATTTTTGCCCCCGAGAGAGCAGGTTCAAACCCCCTCCACCTACCTCACTTACCTTGCAAGCAAGAGTGACTTGTGTATCTATATATCTATATATATATATATATATATATATATATAGATATATATATATATATATATATATATATATATATATATATATGTGTGTATATATATATGTGTGTGTATATATATATGTATAAATATATATATATATATATATATACATATATATATATATATATATATATATATATATATATATATATATATATATATATATATATATATATATATATATATATATAAAATAGAAGGGGTACCACCTCTGGTGCAAGTGTAGGGACCCATAGCCTCGGAGAAGAAAATAAAGAGTACTCAGAGAAGACCTTGTGGATCCTCACAGAACACTTTGATATTTTCTTCTCCTACCACCCCTATTCTTCTGTTAAGTGAGTATATTTATCTAACTTTATTTGAAAATGTCATTACACAAAAAAAGTTACAATATTGATTACATGCAGGGTACAAGGCTGCTTGTCACAAGTTGAAAAGCTCCTCCAGCTCCTCAGATGGCGGGCAGGAGCCGTGGATGCAGTGAGCATTTCCTCTCTGGATGGCCACACTAAGGCGCTGAAAAAGAAAACTGGCAGCTCTAGGGTCTCTAGTTGTTTCGATTAGCTTAGACCCCAACTCCTTCAAAAAGCTAGCAGCACTTTTACCCCAGGCACCAAGTGTCTCTGAGGCGATGGGGACAAAATTGTAGTGGTGCTCAAGGTCTCTGTATTTGCGTGACTTGGCCGCTTCCCGGTGATTGGCAGCTCCTCCTGCTTGTGTAGCACTGAAGTCAACATAGGTATTGGCTAAAGTTGAAACGCAAGTGTAGTCCCACACATATATATATATATATATATATATATATATATATATATATATATATATATATATATATATATATATATATATATATATATATGTCGTACCTAGTAGCCAGAACTCACTTTTCAGCCTACAATGCAAGGCCCGATTTGCCTAATAAGCCAAGTTTTCATGAATTAATATATTTTCTCTAATTTTTTTCTTATGAAATGATAAAGCAACCCATTTCATTATGTAAGAGGTCAATTTTTTTTTATTGGAGTTAAAATTAACGTAGATATATGACCGAACCTAACCAACCCTACCTAACCTAACCTAACCTATCTCTATAGGTTAGGTTAGGTTAAGTAGCCGAAAAAGTTAGGTTAGGTTAGGTTAGGTAGGTTAGGTAGTCGAAAAGCAATTAATTCATGAAAACTTGGCTTATTAGGCAAATCGGGCCTTGCATAGTAGGCTCAGAAGTGAGTTCTGGCTACTAGGTACGACATATATATATATATATATATATATATATATATATATATATATATATATATATATATATATATATATATATATATATATATAAATTCACAACAATGGAGGTACAGGGTTAGAGGATAGTCAGGAGGAGTGTTGTTATGGGAGGACAGGAGAAGGAAGTTTGCGGGGAGGGGAAGGGGTAGAGGGAGGAGGAGGAAGAGGGAGGGGAATGAGATGGTTGTGTCATTGGCTGGCGTTCTGCCCAATGGGGGTAGTTTGTAATACTTAACTGCCATTACGACCCGGGTGGTAGTGGGATTAGCCGTCTCCGTTCTGCAGGTTTATGAGGTTCCTGGAGAGAGTTCCCGGCGGTGCAGCGCGGGTGGAGAGAAGGAGGGACCGTCTTCCCAGACACTCCGCTGTCAAGACCCATCAGTAGTGTGTTGGCGTATCCTTCACTACTGGCTCAGCCTCCCGACCGATTCCCCGGCTGACGAAATACAACTTGTGTGTCACTGCGACCCCCTTCACACCTCCACAATACATTACTAACTCCTCCGTCGCTCAGGACATGATTGATTGATTGATGAAGATTAAGCCACCCAAAAGGTAGCACGGGCATGAATAGCCCGTAAGTGGTAGCCCTTTTGAGCCATTTCCAGTATCAAGAGCTGATACTGGAGATCTGTGGAGGTGCGACTGCACCCTGCGTGACGGGAGATGTCTCCCGCTCAGGACACGCAGGGATCAGAATATCTATTGATCTGAACTTCTCTGTTCTATAGTGATATCCCCCCTACCTATTATTATCATAGGTAGAGGGGGAAATTAACTCATTAACCAATACATTCACTACAAATAAGCATTCATCTATATGTAATTGCATTCGTCTTCTGTTAATTGCATTCACTATATTGCAAAAAGAATCGACGATGCCGACAACTTTTAAAATATCCAGTGAAGCCTTCCGACATAAGGTAATGTTTCTCGCATCTGACATGCGCATAGCGGCTCTTCCGTAACCTCGTTCAGTCGTAAAGCCTCGTCTTGGAAGCATTTAGGAAGCAGAACCTGACCTCGAACGCAAAGGGCCGGCCAGTTCAGTATCGTGAGGATTCAGAACAGTTTATATTACGATTTTCAGCCTTAAGACGTATAGCAGTCCGTCAATTCTTCCGTTTCTATCATTTTCAATCCATCTTTTTACTTAACCATGCATATTATATATATATATATATATATATATATATATATATATATATATATATATATATATATGTATATAGAGTAATTAAAATTTCATTGTTTATACTTTGTGTTTTGTGTGTCTTCCCATTACCTTACCACAGACAAACGGGCAAACGATCTTCTTCTTTTTTCTGTAATGTGACGAGGCCTTGCCCCCAGCTATTGAAACAGCCGAACATCAGCACTCCAACACATTACCGTCACAATATATATATTATATATATCATCTATTCACCCACTCGTCTACTCAACCGTCCTCTTAACTATCCATTCATCTATCAAACTACCCGCTAATCTATGTAGGGTACATGGATTAGTGGCTAGTTTGTTAGGTGGATACGTAAATACTTAAGAGGATGCTCGAGTTGATGAGTGGATGGATAGGTGGATAGATGAATATACAGATTGTTCATCTTTCTAACCATCCATTCGTGCTCTATGCACCCGTCAACACTCCCCCAAATCTATCCTCATCACACTTTGCTTCGATCCCTTTTAATCAATTTTACAAAAATCTAGAACACGTAATATTTTATCTTACACAATTACCTATGTTATGTCAAACCTGATTTTTTTATGGTCACTTCTTTACATTCACTTCCTTTGTTAAATTAGTGAGTGTCTCATTGCTAGGAGTAGATCAAATACATTCATTTCTCTCAATATAGGGTTTGAAAAAGGGTACTTCTAATCACAAAACTTCACCTCCCCATTTCTTGTCATATTTATCATGTTTATTATACTGAAATTATTTACGGGCTCACCATAGCCCGTGCTACATGGACACTTCGTCCTGAGTAGCTAAATCTTTAACAACAACAACAAACTGAAATTATAATCAATCGACTTGAGAATGGTCCAGGACGGACCGAAACGTCGTCGTCCTTTCACTTTCTAGTGTGTGGTTTGGTCAACATACTGAAATTAAAGTCGACTACAGAGTAGTTACTATATCTGTAGATGTCCTAAATATTAATTTATCAACTTAACCATCGTCCCACCAAGACTCAAACGTCAAGGCCGTCGGATACTTATCAACTGGGTGCCAAGTCATGTGGGTAGGGAAGGGAATTTTCAGGAGAAAGCGCCAAACCATTACGACTATATAGCACTTGGAAGGGATCAGGATAAGGATTTGAGATGGGACGGGGGGGGGGCAAGCTGCAAAACATGCAGCTAAGAAAAGAAATGTACATATTTACATACCACAGAGTCTGTCACAGATTAAGAAAGTAATTAGAAACAGATGATGTAGTGACCACAACACAGCAGTTGCAACATCAAGATCTGAGGGTTGGTACAAGAATTCAACCAACTACGAACCACTTACTGTATTTTGATGAAAGGGAGCAGTAGAACAACAGAAGTACACTTACATCGCATCAGGCTTGGATACCCATGTGCATGGGAAATAGGCTTACAGGTTCCAGAAGATGAGAGGAAATGTTAGCATTGCGGAGAAATGGCCGACAGACCACTGGAACATTATCTAACACAGTGCACAGTTACAAACCCAATAAGATTTCAACTTAGATTCAACAGAGCAGAAGAAGTTGTTAAACACATGAGGCATAATCTTACAGAAGCGAACAAACAAGACATAAATACAAATACTCCGCCTTAGTAAAACAGAAACAAGAAACAAGTAACACTTGGTGGGCCAAATAGAGGCATATTATAGAGTCCGCACGCGCTGCGCAAAAAAAAAAAAAAAATAAAAAAAAAACATTAAAAAATAAATCATTCACCTCCTTATCCACTAAATTATCCTCCCACCCTAACCCATCCTCCTGTTTAGAGAGTACCTATTGTAACGGTCGGTAATAGTCACGAATTTGTATGTACTTAGCTTTTAGATAACAGAATACTGACTAGTAAGGAATTCTTTTTAAATAAATGAAGCCACAAAACAAACTTCAATATTTCTAGGCCTAGTATAGCACATATATGTACTATATTAGGCCTCAGATATTGTGTATTAGGCCTAGGAAGGTTAGGTTAGTTTTTAGTTTAGTTTGTCAAAGCAACACGAGTACAAAATAGTTGTCCGGTTCGTCCAACTCAATAGTTCACATTTCTACTTTCTAATTTCGTTGTACGTGGGTATATATAGTATTGTCCTCATCCTTGCTATAATAGGTACTACCAAAACAGGAGGATAGGCTGCCCACCCATTCATCCATGCACTAACTAGCCTGCGAACCACACAATCTACGCATCAAACCATCCACACGTCAAACCATCCCATCCATCCACTTATCCAAGGAGCTGTCACTGTCCCCCACCGGAACACATCACGAATTGGAGCGCGGTGTTTATCTTCCCTCAGCCAATCAGCGACTCAGAATTCTCTTATCGGGCACCTTTCGGATAACCGAAACAGACCATCCAATTCCGAAATATATTTTACCTCATGACTGCCAACTCAGGGTAACTACTCAGGGAGGGGGGAGGGGGGTTGTTAGGTCACCTGGGAGGGGGGGTTAGGTCATCTGGGAGGGGGATTAGGTCATCTGGGAGGGAAGGCTAAAGGAACATGGGTGGAAGAGAGTCATTTCTAGCCCATTCTTTTACCATTCCGTAAAAAATGCGGCGGTTTTGTCATCTTAGAAACGTCACAATCTATTAGGCTCATGAAGCGTTAAAATTACGGTGATTTTTAATTTCCCTAAACCACCGCAATGTTTACGTTGGGGTCGACAGCGTAAAGCATGAGGTGTACTCAATAAGAGGACGGGTCATTTCAGTTCGGGTTGTTGAACTGGAGGCTACGGCTTTGTGTTTTAATTAGATTAAGAAGTCCAACGGCCTAAAAAGTCCAAGGTCTGAAAAAAAAAATCCAATGGGTGCTGCTTAATCACGGCCGATAATTAGGGACGTGTAGCAGCTGTTGGTTAAGTGTAGGGGTCGGCTAATCACCGGTATTCAGCAGGATAATTAAACAAGCTGCAACCGTCGATTATTTGCTGAAGTGATGAACCGGCGTCGATTAATACCGTGTGTGTGTGGTCACTAGCTTAATTATTTTAGAAACCAATTACCAGCGAGTGGCACGTATCGACTCTGTAGGCAATCGACACTTGTCGATTGCCTACAGATGGGCGTCAGGTGTCCATTAACTACAGCCTTCACAAGGAATTACAATGAGGGGTTCAACTACATTATATCGAAACCAGGCTGCTTGTTGGTAGGCAGTCAAGCGCAGATGTTGAAGTACTTGTCTAATATTAATAAGTTATCTGTAGGCCTATGTGCGGTACTAACCTGCAGTACTTGGCCAACCTCGTCGATATGTTTAGCACTCGAGTACTGGTAAAGTGTGTTTTTGTTACGGCTGAGTCAAATCGTTTACCTGTAATTGTCAAGATATTGTTGGCTGTTGTGTGTTTGTGCAACCCTCGTTTTTTACACAACTTGGTAACGGTCCAGAACGGACCGAAACGTCGTCGTTTCTGCATTTTCTGGCGCGTAGTTGTGTTATTACATCTTCAGCCTCGTTATCGTGACTCAGCCTCTGCATTGCATATAAAAATTTATTCTGGGCCCTCCCCTGGCAGCTCCTATTTATATCCACCCAAACTCATTCATATATATATATATATATATATATATATATATATATATATATATATATATATATATATATATATATATATATATATATATATATATATATATACATATATATTTTTTTTTTCATTGAATATGACCGCATATTCTGTATTTATTATTTTCTGGTTTAGGGCTTCTATCCCTCTAACTATTTTCTTAGCATCAGGGCTTAATTGGAATAGGAGTTCTCCAAAACTCATTTTCGTACTTTTAAGGTGAAGAAAAGAAGTGGTTTACTATAGAGTGTATTACACTTATTTGTATAATTTGCACGACGTTTCGAACCTCCATGGTTCATTCTCAAGTGAACAGATCTTACAATACTAGTTGATTTTATACCCGCATTAGGTCAGGTGATAATACAATGAAGGTGAAAAACATGGGGGGATACATAAGGGATAAACGTAGGGGCTGCAGAAGGCGTATTGGCCCATACGAGGCATCTCCTATCTAAACACAAAGATTAATCCAGTGTAATTGGCCTGTTATGTTGGACATTGTCTTCTGTGTTGGCATCGATATGTTCTTGTCTTGTCCTTACTCTCATGGTGGGTAGAGTAAATAGTTCCGTGATTTGGGTGTTCATGGTAGGTCGCTCTATTCTTATGTGAATTGCCTCAAGAATTTGTAATCTTCTTGAATCTTGGGTTTTGTCTATTATGCAAGTATTCTTGTTCAACATTTCTCTTGTTAGAGTAATGTCATGGGCTTGTCTCATGTGATTCCTAGGGGCACCAGATTGAAGATGGCATGTCAAACGCCTCGTCAGCTTGGTCGACGTCATACCTATGTACTTACATTGAAGGTTACATCCTTCGTGGGGGCAAGTGTACATGTATACAACGCTTGACTGCTGTAGAGGGTTCTCCGTCGGCTTCGGGCTGTTTTTGATAAGGAGTTCGGAAGTCTTCTTGGTTTTGTAGAATATTATCAGGTTTATGTTTTGGTTAGGAGTAGTGCTTTTTACTCCTTTACGGATTATTTCTTTCATTATTCTTTCCTCTTTTATATGTTCACTGTGCATGGTTGATTTGTAATATAATTTTATTGGGGGTGTTGTGGTTTCTGTTCTAGGTTCTGAATTATACCAACGGTCCAAGTGTCTTCTTATAGCAGCGTTTATTTCCGCGTTGCTATATCCGTTGTTCACCAATACCTGAGTTACTCTTTCAAACTCTCTACTCACGTTGCTCCATTCAGAGCAGTGGGTAAGCGCTCGACGAATATAAGCATTGAGAACACTGGCTTTGTATCTTTGGGGGCACTCACTTCTACCGTTCAGGCATAATCCTATGTTGGTGGGCTTGGTATATACGTTGGTGCTTAAAGAGGTTCCTGTTTTTGTTATTAGTACATCCAAGAATGGCAGACTGTTATTTTCACTATTTTCATGTGTAAATCGGAGTACTGACTCTCTCTCTAGATGTCTTTTTAGGTCAATTAGTTCATCTGAGTCTTTTACTATTACGAATATGTCATCTACATAACGGCAGTATACAGTTGGTTTTTGTCTGCTTTTTTGTATTTACTCTACCCACCATGAGAGTAAGGACAAGACAAGAACATATCGATGCCAACACAGAAGACTATGTCCAACATAACAGGCCAATTACACTGGATTAATCTTTGTGTTTAGATAGGAGATGCCTCGTATGGGCCAATACGCCTTCTGCAGCCCCTACGTTTATCCCTTATGTATCCCCTCATGTTTTTCACCTTCATTGTATTATCACCTGACCTAATGCGGGTATAAAATCAACTAGTATTGTAAGATCTGTTCACTTGAGAATGAACCATGGAGGTTCGAAACGTCGTGCAAATTATACAAATAAGTGTAATACACTCTATAGTAAACCACTTCTTTTCTTCACCTTAAAAGTACGAAAATGAGTTTTGGAGAACTCCTATTCCAATTAAGCCCTGATGCTAAGAAAATAGTTAGAGGGATAGAAGCCCTAAACCAGAAAATAATAAATACAGAATATGCGGTCATATTCAATGAAACATGTTTGAAAGAAAACCTGCTGCCAGTATACACCAATATATATATATATATATATATATATATATATATATATATATATATATATATATATATATATATATATATATATATATATATATATATATATAATATAATATATATATATATATATATATATATATATATATATATATATATATATATACATATATATATATATATATATATATTTATATATATAATGTCTCTCCTACGCTTGAAACAATCAAGGGATCCCACGTCTATTAAATTACCTGGTAATCTGTTCAACAAATCAACATACGAATTTAGGAACCTGCAGAAGGCCTATTGGCCGACACCTGGCAGATCATCGTCTCATTTCATCACTGAATTCCTTAAGCTTTTTTTGTAAATGGGTTTTCTTAAAATTTGTTAACAAGTCTTGTTATTATTGTCTTTCACCGCAGAACACAGACATATATACGGTATTATTCCTTCTGAAATTCTATGGCCCAAAACTATGTAAATATTCCGAGCGAGACGAGTTTGGATGACTTTCTTGTCCCCTGGACTCTTAAAGATCTACTGATGAAACTTGATATTAACTGTCCTTGTTTCCAGCCTCGGTACTCTCCCTCTCCCTCTCTCTCTCTCTCTCTCTCTCTCTCTCTCTCTCTCTCTCTCTCTCTCTCTCTCTCTCTCCCCCTCTCTCTCTCTCTCTCTCTCTCTCTCTCTCTCTCTCTCTCTCTCTCTCTCTCTCTCTCGCTCTATCTCTCGCTCTATCTCTCGCTCTATCTCTCGCTCTATCTCTCGCTCTATCTCTCCCTCTCTCTCTCCCTCCCCCCCTCTCTCTCTCTCTCTCTCCCTCCCTGTCTCTCTCTCTCTCTCTCTCTCTCTCTCTCTCTCTCTCTCTCTCTCTCTCTCTCTCTCTCTCTCTCTCTCTCTCATCTACCTTTATTATTTATTATTTATTAAATTTCTTGTCTATTAAATTGCGTGTTTTCATCTCAGCTGATATTCCTCAGACTAATTACCTAAGGGATTTAAATATTCTTTATCCTAGCTTCTATTATACAGAATTGTATAACATCTGAACAATTGTAAAATTGTAAATTGTTGAATTGTAAAAAAATCTGAATTTTTAAAATATCTGACAACGTTTATTAGTTGTCTTTGAAACGACGAAGACAAACTGAAAGAAAATGTTTAGATTAAGGGAAAGATCTTGGGTAGACACTTCTTAGAAAGAGTTATTGAGTTATGGTCCAAATGACAAGAAAATGGGATAGGACGAAGGGAGAGAATGGTGCCCGAGCCCTTGGACCATCAGGGGAAATCGAACGTAGACCTGTAAGAAGCAAGACCGTCGCTGTGCCGACTAGACCAAGTGATTGGAGTGGACCGAGTGGGGTAACTCCAGCGTTTATCCTAAAGTAACATGATACAAAGACTTAAATTATTTCATCAACGCGTGTTCTTCCACTGTTTGTTAATGGACATGAGACTGGAACACTTAATTACACCAAAGTCCTAAGCAAAAAAAATCCTTGCAAAGAACAGCACGCACGACCGAAGAAACGAATGGATTACATCTTAAAATGTAATCACAATAATGTAAGACATCATTGTAAGATCATACTGTATACGCAGAGTGTACAATATGTGGCCAGGAGAAGGGGGCGCCGCACCCTGGGACAAAAGACTATCAACTGCCTCACACAAACAATAAATACATTTACAGGCAGCGAATGGGAAAGAGGGGGAGAGGAAGGTTCGTAAGTCTTTCTGTCCGAGGGTCTTCTGGTAGGTTAAGATAACAAGGCACTTTAGCACGACAGTTTCTGGACGTTGGGGACGCTCGCCAGAACGGACTGCTGCATGATAGACGACTGTGAAGGCATAAGGGAAGCTAACACAAGCTTCCAGCAACCAACAGAAATGAGACATAATTAACATTACAAATACATTATAGATTGAAATTGAAATTGAAATAGGTTTATTGAGGTAAAATACACACAAAGGGATGAGGTAGCTCAAGCTATTCTCACCCCGTTCAGTACATCGTGTTAATACATACATATACACACATCACAAACAATAAACATATTACCAAACATTCTGAGAGATAAACATATACATTTCCTACATTATAGATAATGTGTGTGTGTGTGTGTGTGTGTGTGTGTGTGTGTGTGTGTGTGTGTGTGTGTGTGTGTGTGTGTGTGTGTGTGTGTGTGTGTGTGTACTCACCTAGTTGTGCTTGCGGGGGTTGAGCTCTGGCTCTTTGGTCCCGCCTCTCAACCGTCAATCAACAGGTGTACAGATTCATGAGCCTATCGGGCTCTGTCATATCTACACTTGAAACTGTGTATGGAGTCAGCCTCCACCACATCACTTCCTAATGCATTCCATTTGTCAACCACTCTGACACTAAAAAAGTTCTTTCTAATATCTCTGTGGCTCATTTGGGCACTCAGTTTCCACCTGTGTCCCCTTGTGCGTGTTCCCCTTGTGTTAAATAGACTGTCTTTATCTACCCTATCAATCCCCTTCAGAATCTTGAATGTGGTGATCATGTCCCCCCTAACTCTTCTGTCTTCCAGCGAAGTGAGGTTTAATTCCCGTAGTCTCTCCTCGTAGCTCATACCTCTCAGCTCGGGTAC
>NC_091189.1:8815003-8877503 GCF_040958095.1 Procambarus clarkii
AGGCTCTTCTACTCCTCTTATTCCCTCATCCTTGCTTTTTTCTTGTCCTACTTCTGTCCACCTCCTCCTTCACCTCCTCCTCGTCTTACACACTGCTCCACAAATTTAAATCTACTAAAACACTTATTGTAGATGTACGAATTTCCATTTTACATTTCAATCTTATCTGGCAAATGTCGATACGACTATTGGGCTTTAATGTTCCTCTCTGGAGCATGTATCTTGAGGTTATCTTGAGATGATTTCGGGGCTTTTTAGTGTCCCCGCGGCCCGGTCCTCGACCAGGCCTCCAACCCCAGGAAGCAGCCCGTGACAGCTGACTAACACCCAGGTACCTATTTTACTGCTAGGTAATAGGGTGAAAGAAACTCTGCCCATTGTTTCTCGCCGGCGCCTGGGATCGAACCCAGGACCACAGGATCACAAGTCCCGCGTGCTGTCCGCTCGGCCGACCGGTATGGGAATATCAGCATCACGACCAACAACTTGATGCAACTACAGAAAAAAAAACGCCCAAGTGTGAAATTACAGAAACAGTAGCGAAATAAAATTTCAAGAATATTGTGGATAAAACACATAAAACAAAATGTAATATAAAAGAAGATGAAATACAGACAAGAATTCCCCTCCCCCCCCCCTTCCAACCCCCGAAAAAATTACTTTAACATTTTGTTAAAGTAACAAAACAAAGGTAATCAAAACAAGTACACAAGTATCTGAGTGGGTATAAGTGAATGTTACACAATGTTAATCAACAGAGACTAACACACTAACAACATCAACAGAGACTAACACACTAACAACATCTACAGAGACTAACACACTAACACCATCTACAGAGACTAACACACTAACACCATCAACAGAGACTAACACACTAACACCATCAACAGAGACTAACACACTAACACCATCAACAGAGACTAACACACTAACACCATCAACAGAGACTAACACACTAACACCATCTACAGAGACTAACACACTAACACCATCAACAGAGACTAACACACTAACACCATCAACAGAGACTAACACACTAACACCATCAACAGAGACTAACACACTAACACCATCAACGATACTAACACACTAACACCATCAACAGAGACTAACACACTAACACCATCAACAGAGACTAACACACTAACACCATCAACAGAGACTAACACACTAACACCATCAACAGAGACTAACACACTAACACCATCAACAGAGACTAACACACTAACACCATCTACAGAGACTAACACACTAACAACCATCAACAGAGGACTAACACACTAACAACATCAACAGAGACTAACCACACTAACAACCATCAACAGAGACTAACACCTAACAACATCAACAGAGACTAACACACTAACACCATCTACAGAGACTAACACACTAACACCATCAACAGAGACTAACACACTAACAACATCAACAGAGACTAACACACTAACACCATCAACAGAGACTAACACACTAACACCATCAACAGAGACTAACACACTAACACCATCAACAGAGACTAACACACTAACACCATCAACAGAGACTAACACACTAACACCATCAACAGAGACTAACACACTAACACCATCAACAGAGACTAACACACTAACACCATCAACAGAGACTAACACACTAACACCATCAACAGAGACTAACACACTAACACCATCAACAGAGACTAACACACTAACACCATCAACAGAGACTAACACACTAACACCATCAACAGAGACTAACACACTAACACCATCAACAGAGACTAACACACTAACACCATCAACAGAGACTAACACACTAACACCATCAACAGAGACTAACACACTAACACCATCAACAGAGACTAACACACTAACACCATCAACAGAGACTAACACACTAACACCATCAACAGAGACTAACACACTAACACCATCAACAGAGACTAACACACTAACACCATCAACAGAGACTAACACACTAACACCATCAACAGAGACTAACACACTAACACCATCAACAGAGACTAACACACTAACACCATCAACAGAGACTAACACACTAACAACATCAACAGAGACTAACACACTAACAACATCAACAGAGACTAACACACTAACAACATTAACAGAGACTAACACACTAACAACATCAACAGAGACTAACACACTAACACCATCAACAGAGACTAACACACTAACAACATCAACAGAGACTAACACACTAACAACATCAACAGAGACTAACACACTAACAACATCAACAGAGACTAACACACTAACACCATCAACAAAGACTAACACACTAACAACATCAACAGAGACTAACACACTAACAACATCAACAGAGACTAACACACTAACAACATCAACAGAGACTAACACACTAACAACATCAACAGAGACTAACACACTAACAACATCAACAGAGACTATCACACTAACACCATCAACAGAGACTAACACACTAACAACATCAACAGAGACTAACACACTAACAACATCAACAGAGACTAACACACTAACAACATCAACAGAGACTAACACACTAACACCATCAACAGAGACTAACACACTAACAACATCAACAGAGACTAACACACTAACAACATCAACAGAGACTAACACACTAACAACATCAACAGAGACTAACACACTAACAACATCAACAGAGACTAACACACTAACACCATCAACAGAGACTAACACACTAACAACATCAACAGAGACTAACACACTAACAACATCAACAGAGACTAACACACTAACAACATCAACAGAGACTAACACACTAACAACATCAACAGAGACTAACACACTAACAACATCAACAGAGACTATCACACTAACACCATCAACAGAGACTAACACACTAACAACATCAACAGAGACTAACACACTAACAACATCAACAGAGACTAACACACTAACAACATCAACAGAGACTAACACACTAACACCATCAACAGAGACTAACACACTAACAACATCAACAGAGACTAACACACTAACAACATCAACAGAGACTAACACACTAACAACATCAACAGAGACTAACATATGTTAAATTACGCCAGACAAACGCATTACTGCCATTACCACCAACCAGCCACCATCACTACCCTAATCCCCACCTCCACCAACCACCACCACTACCACCATCACTACCACCATCACTACCACCACCACTACCATTAGTACCACCACAATTACCACCAACCACCCTCACTACCACCACCATTAGTACCACCACCACTACCATCACTACCACCAACCAACCACTACCACCAACCACCCTCACTACCACCAACCAACCACCCTCACTACCACCAACCATCCAACCAACCATACCTCACTACCACCAACCAACAACCCACCATCCAACCAACCACCCTCACTACCACCAACCAACAACCCACCATCCAACCAACCACCCTCACTACCACCAACCAACCACTACCACCAACCACCCTCACTACCACCAACCAACCACTACCACCAACCACCCTCACTACCACCAACCAACCACCCTCACTACCACCAACCAACCACCCTCACTACCACCAACCAACCACCCTCACTACCACCAACCAACCACCCTCACTACCACCAACCAACCACCCTCACTACCACCAACCAACCACCATCACTACCACCAACCAACCACCCTCACTACCACCAACCAACCACCCTCACTACCACCAACCAACCACCCTCACTACCACCAACCAACCACCCTCACTACCACCAACCAACCACCCACCATCCAACCAACCACCCTCACTACCACCAACCAACCACCATACCTGCCAGTGTTCTCCAAATCTCGACCTTCCAGAACCAATAAACTCCGGAACCTCGAAGGGTCATCATTTTATAGACTCTATTGGAAACTTCCGAGAAATTGTGTCCAAGTCGGCAAAATAAGAATGACCTTGTTTACCCTCCAGTGTACAGCCGCCTCCACCACCTCCAGTAACAACGGGATGCTGGAGGACCGGAGGAGGGGGGGGGGAGGCTCAGCCTCCTGTTTAAACAGTACTTATAGTACCGATGGGGACTATTGTACAGGTATTGACGTAATGGTCAAGCAGAAAGTAGAATTTGGTACTATTTGGGCAAACCGGAAAAGGTTTTGTATTTATGTTTCTAATAAAACCCTTAATCTAACCTAGCCATTCTAGGCCTAATACACGCTATCTGAGGCCTAATGTAGTACATATATTTATGTGCTGTACTAAGTCTAAGAATATTTCAGTTTGGGTTTTAACTTTAGTTTTCCGGATTCCAGAAAGTGAATAGTGCCAAATTGAATCTTATCTGTCCATTACAGGACAGATAAGATACAATTTTATCATAAGATACTTTAATATCCTAAACATAAGATACTTTAATATCCTAAACACCCGCTTCCCAATTACTGCCGGGTGAACAGAGGAAAATTATTAAGGACTAGCGTCCAGTCAATCCAACCTTCCCAGGGCTCGAACCAGAACCCAATGGGTTGCGAGGCGGCGCTGGGAGAGGACCAACACCAGGGGCTGCGACTCGCTCTGTTCACTCGCCACAGTCCACAAGAGGGTATCTAAATTATTTGCAAAATGGATTTCAATTTTAAAATAAAAGTTATGGGTGGCAATTGCCGTAACTTTTTCCAGGGTCAGATTTGAAATTGACCTGTCGCTTTGGTCACGCTGCCCCGGACGCATTACGGCAGGAGAGAATTCGAATCTTTACAAGTACCATATTGCCATACAGAATTATCAAATATCATACTTGGACTAAATACCAGTATGAAAACGTGAAAGCCAAGCCTACACGAATAAATATATACACACAAGGGGGAGGGGGGGGCCTTGTGTATAATCGGGGAGCCGGTGGCTGAATGGACAGCGCTTGGGGCTCGTAATTCCAAGGTCCAGGTTCGATCCCGGGCGCCGGCGGAAACAGATGGGCAGAGTTTCTTTCACCCTGATGCCACTGTTACCTAGCGGTAAATAGGTACCTGGGAGTTAGACAGCTGTCATGGACTGCTTCCTGGAGGTGAGTGTGTGTGTAAAACAAAATAGTTAGTAGTAGTTAGTAACAGTTGAGGCGGGCTGAAAGAGCAGAGCTCAACCCCCGCAAGCACAACTAGGTGAATACACACACACACACACACACACAAGGAGCCTCGGGAGACAGTCGAGGCTCCCAAACACTGGTTAATCTGTAGAATGACATCAAAGGTAATGAAGATAAGGAAGAAATGTTAGGGACGGCAGGTAATGTGCTGGAGTATCGGAACATCCTGGTTCGCGCTCCTGTACCTCCAGTCGCATAGGACGACTGTTTCAAGTCTTACCTTAAGACTCTTCAAGTCTTACATCAAGACTCTTTAAGAATACGAGATGGATTATGAGCCAAGCTACCCGACTGGCCAATCATCGGATTGCAGCTCACTACGTATTTAAATGTATTATAAAAACAAATATTTAAGAAGCATTCCTTGGAACAGAGGTTACTCTAAACTGGAGGTGGCAGAGTGTAACCATCCCTCGCTGGCAGTCCAGTCAGTCCCTCGTTACACAAATGAGCAGAGGTGGCGCCGCTACGCTACGACCGGACAATCACGGAAACTACGGAACCACCCACCGGGTGAAAGGTCACTGACGCAGCTCTTAAGTGTTACGGCAGCCCCACTGACTCTTTACAGTGGAGTGAGAGCGACACCCTCGAGTAAACAGCCAGCCAGTTGAGAGAGCGGGAGGAGCCCTCGCTGTCAACACAGTATAAAATGGCCGGTACACAGTGTAAAGTGGGTCAGGCTAGATCATTGTGTTGGCACAGCATTAGGCGTTGTTGTGTCTCACTCGCTCCCTCACCCTTCTCTCTCTCTCCCCCTCACCCCTCACCCCCTCACCATCCATCACCAAAATACCCTTTATCCTCTAATGTTCTAAGATAATTTACAGGTCTAACACACATTATTTTCTCTCATCAATATTCTTCACAAGATTTTCGCTCCAAAACTTGATATGGACCAACTGATTATTACCTAACCAGTAATGAGTGAGGGCCACAGGGGGGTGGAGGGTTCCCCCGCCCCACCACCCCCCCCCCCCTCACATAGGTGGAGGGGTTCCCCCCGCCCCACCACCACCACCACCCAACACATCAACTCATCATCAGATCTGTGTTGCGTAAAAAGGCCACCATTCATGGGTATGATATATATATATATATATATATATATATATATATATATATATATATATATATATATATAGTATATATATTCTTTGGACAACACCCACCAGTGGGACTCGAACCCAGAAAGCACAACTACCTTCCAGTAGCTGCCATAACTAGTATGCTTTAACCCACTACACCATCAGACCCTACAAAAGAAGTAGAGACTTCGAGATATATATACATCTCAAATATCTCCACCTCCCGAGGGCACCAGATGAGTGTGGGGTTAGTCTGCATTTTTCGTCAAGCCACTGTCAATGTGAGAGAACTCGTGTCCAGCTTATAAGCCTATACTTGCATAAACCACAAGTGAAGATTAACAATCTTTTTGTTAATCTTCACTTGTGGTTTCTTTCACTTGTGGTTAATCTTTCACTTGTGGCGGGGGGGGGGGCCCCCGCCGGCACTCGGATGGTAATCTTGGGCATAGTATTTTATCATATCACCTCATTCTTTGGGGCACTCGTCGAGACCACTTGAGATGGTCGCTTCAGGTAAATTCAGGTAAATAACAGATCTGTTGATTTAATTTCATTTTCATAATTAAGTCTTCTCTTGCATAAGTTAATGTAATCTAAAGTTGCACAATGTAATGTTCTCTGCACAATTAATAATTAAAAAAAATTCATAATGAAAACTGTCTGAAAGCTAAAATCTCTTCTAACATCCATAATGAAAATGTTTGAATAACGAAAGGCTGTTGAATAATGAAACTGTAAAATAAAATATGTTCCATAATACAATTTTCATTTGGAAAAAAAAAAATACGCGGGACTCCCAGCAAACACAAAATAACCTTAACGTTTATTTAACTTTTTTACGTTATTATGACGTTTGCAGCGACGTACTCCGTAATAACATTAACGTCGTGGTTACGTTTGCTGTGGGTAGTGAACTGCGCGTGACGTCCCTCTGAGTAATTCAAATTCAATTCAAATTCAAATTCAAATTTTGTATTCAGGAAAAGTACTGGCGCTGGTGGCGCTCGCGGCCACTCAACTGTGCGGCCCGCCAGTTTTAAACATGCGTGACGTCGCCTCTTTCATAACGACAATCGCCGCGCAATCTGTCCTCTTAAAAAAAGTACGTCGCTTTTGGCCGTTTGCCCGTATAGCCATAGACGTAATTTGAAAATGAAAAAAAATATATATAAATTTGGGATTTTTTTTTTTCAACAACAGTAAGTTTAAGGGTCTTCTGATAGGTTAGATGGGCAGGAAATTCTCATAAAGTTTCAAAAAGGTATGAAAAACGTTAATGGAAAGAATCGCTTTCGAGACGGGTTGCGCCCGCAGGCGACGGCTAGTCTGAGGTCACGATCAAGGGGGAGAAGGGGGAGAAAATACCCTGCGCTCCTCGCTCTATCCTTTACCTTCCCCAGGAGTCCATTACCTCTTTCTTGAGGCCATTATCTTTGCCCGGGGTCCATTACCTCTTTCTTGAGGCCATTATCTTTGCCCGGGGTCCATTGCCTCTTTCAGAGAACAATCGGCTTCTTCCAGAAGGCCAGACCATTTGCGTCTTCCAGAAGGCCAGACCATTTGCGTCTTCCAGAAGGCCAGACCATTAGCATCTTCCAGAAGGAAAGACCATTAGCATCTTCCAGAAGGCCAGACCATTTGCGTCTTCCAGAAGGCCAGACCATTTACGTCTTCCAGAAGGCCAGACATTTGCGTCTTCCAGAAGGCCAGACCATTTGCGTCTTCCAGAAGGCCAGACCATTTGCATCTTCCAGAAGGCCAGACCATTAGCATCTTCCAGAAGGCCAGACCATTAGCATCTTTCAGAAGGCCAAACCATTAGCATCTTCCAGAAGGCCAGACTATTTGCGTCTTCCAGAAGGCCAAACCATTAGCATCTTCCAGAAGGCCAGACCATTTGCGTCTTCCAGAAGGCCAAACCATTAGCATCTTCCAGAAGGCCAGACCATTTGCGTCTTCCAGAAGGCCAGACCATTTGCGTCTTCCAGAAGGCCAGACCATTTGCGTCTTCCATAGCGCCATTTCAATGTAATTTATTCCATTCTAATAAACTAGCTCGAGGAACATCAGTTATCTCAGAAGGTCAATGCTTCTTCCAGTAGACCATTAAGATGCCCCAAGAGACAATGCTTATCTCAAGGAGCCATTATCTAACAGATAACCATTGTTTTTGCCAGGAGTACATTACTTCATCCAGGGGGCCCCATTCCTCTCTCGTGGTGTTATAACGTCGGAGGTATTCGCCCTTTGGGAGAGATAATCGTCTTCTCTCAAAAAAGTCTAAGCTTCTATTCCAAGGAGAAATATACTTCTCCCAAGGTATCCTCTCCCAGGGTGTCAACTTTGTCTTTTTTAACTGAACGCGTTCAAGTGAATTTATGTCCATTGAGTAGTATGGCGACCTAAACTGAACACCAGAATCTAAATGGGGCCTAACAAGAGCAGGATACAGCTGAAGAATAACACCCGGTGTTTTACTGCTGACGCTTCTAGAGATAAATCCATCTCAGTATCGTATTTGCCTTATTTCGTAAAGCTTTGATCTTTTGGGTTTAAATTTCTACTAATCATAACCCCCTCAGCTGGTTTTTCGCAATCAGCTTTCGTAGTTTCGATATCCTCCAGCTGATGTAACTATCATCATTACTTGGCCTCAGAACCTCATTGGTCGGCATTAACCTGTATCTGCCACAGTCTTTCCACCATTTCAAAAGCCTATCTAGATAGTATAGCAGTGAATATGAATTTTCTCAACTTCATATTCAGTGAATATGAATTTTCTCAACTTATTTCCCGCCCAATTGTCGCATTTCTGCCAATTTGCAAACATTGCTGCTCAACTACCTGAACCTAACATCGTTACCGTTATCGTAACTGATAGCGATTATCAGTTACAGCCCCGCTCCTGTGCCAGGAAAGTCCACTGCGGGCTCACCATAGCCCGTGCTACCTGGAACTTTTTGTTCTGCGTAGCGGAATCTAAAACCACAACAACATCAGTTTATATATAAAGTAAACAACACCGGTTCCAAGGACACTCCACCTACAACATTCATTTTCCCATTCTGGACTCTCACTTCACTCCACTTACAGCGACTCTTCATTTCCTTTGACATAACCAAGCCGTTATGAAACCCCGAGAGAACACCCGCCATTACCGCGATGTTCTAAATTTACACCCGGTCCCTTCGTGTGGCACTGTATCAAAAGCTTTTTGCTAAAGCCAAGGTCCACAACACCGCCTTAAAGCCTTCCTAATATCAACTGCCTCAAATATGCTGGAATAGAATGAAAGCAAATTGACCAAACATGAGCGACTCTAAGTAAAAACCCACGCTGTTCATCATTTATTAATCTAAGTGGGTTTTTTCTGTTTTTCATCAAGATGAAGACAAATGACTTTTGCATAAATGATTCCAGCTATTTTATCCACAAAAGACGTATACACACAGCACCCAAGAACAGCAGCAACTGTGGATTTCAAGGCTGGTGATACACTGCACCAGTCTTTCTCCCACAGCACCACCAGTCTTTCTCCCACAGCATTCCGTAGACTGAGAGGAAAAACGTTCTTGCGTGTCAAATTTGCAGTCAACACTACCATCTAAAATGACCAATTTCTTGACCATGTGGTTTTTTTTTGGTATAGGGAGAGAACAAGATGATAGGGTGGGTACAGTGTGTGTGTGTGTGTGTGTGTGTGTGTGTGTGTGTGTGTGTGTGTGTGTGTGTATGTGTGTGTGTGTGTGTGTATGTGTGTGTGTGTGTGTGTGTGTGTGTGTGTGTGTGTGTGTGTGTGTGTGTGTGTGTGTTTACTAGTTTACTAGTTGTGTTTTTGCGGGGGTTGAGCTTTGCTCTTTCGGCCCGCCTCTCAACTGTCTCAATCAACTGTTTACTAACTACTTTTTTTTTCCCCACACCACACACACACACATCAGGAAGCAGCCCGTGACAGCTGACTAACTCCCAGGTACCTATTTACTGCTAGGTAACAGGGGCACTTAGGGTGAAAGAAACTTTGCCCATTTGTTTCTGCCTCGTGCGGGAATCGAACCCGCGCCACAGAATTACGAGTCCTGCGCGTTATCCACCAGGCTACGAGGCCCCGAGGTAAGTGTGTGTGTGTGTGTGTACTCACCTAGTTGTGTCTGCAGGATCGAGCATTGACTCTTGGATCCCACATCCCACACACAAATGTGTGTGTGTGTGTGTGTGTGTGTGTGTGTGTGTGTGTGTGTGTGTGTGTGTGTGTGTGTGTGTGTGTGTGTGTGTGTGTGTGTGAGTGTGTGTGTGTGTGTGTGTGTGTGTGTGTGTGTGTGTACTCACCTAGTTGTACTCACCTAGTTGTGCTTGCGGGGGTTGAGCTCTGGCTCTTTGGTCCCGCCTCTCAACTGTCAATCAACAGGTGTACAGGTTCCTGAGCCTATTGGGCTCAGGAATGTGTGTGTGTGTGTGTGTGTGTGTGTGTGTGTGTGTGTGTGTGTGTGTGTGTGTGTGTGTGTGTGTGTGTGTGTGTGTGTGTGTGTGTGTTTTGGTGGGTAGAGTGGATGAGGCAATGAAAGTGGGTAGGTGAGTCTAAGGGTGTCACGAGTAAGGAAAGGACAAGTTAGAGAGGAACAGGAAAAAAAGAGAAGAAATAGAGGTGAGAATCACGATGGAAGGAAATGATAAGGGTGGGCGAGGAAGCAGAATGATTGGGAGAGGTTAAGAGAGGAGCTGAGAGAGATGAGAGACATGAGAAGGAAGAGAAATGAGAAAGACAGGAAGAGGGATGGGAGAGACATGAGAAGGCAGAGGGAGGACAGGCAGGGGAATGGAAGAGAAAGGGCAGTGGGAAGGGGGAGAAAAAACAAGATGAAGAAGGGGGGAAAAGAGGCGGGGTGATGGGGGAGGAGAGTAAGGGAAAAGGGAACATACAAGGGAAATTAGTGGGATGGAAGGTTATGGGTGTGGGGCAAAACATACTAATTTGAGAATAAGCAGGTAAAATGTGAGAAGTGGGAAGAGAAGCAAGGAGGGAGAAGTGGGAAGAGGAGCAAGGAGGGAGAAGTGGGAAGAGGAGCAAGGAAGGAGAAGTGGGAAGAGGAGCAAGGAGGGAGAAGTGGGAGAGAGAGGGGGGACAGGAAGGGGAAAGGGTCAAGTTATTGACGGTACATTAGCTCGAGTCGGAAGGATATTATGAGAAGCGAAACTTTCGTGAGAAGTTTAGCGTTAGCAGGAAGCTGAGAGGCCGGGCGAGGCGGAGGGGAGGCGAAGTAAAGTGAAGGTGAGGCGAGGTGAATACGGCGGCCAAAGGGTAGGAAACGAGAAGTGAGGGGGAGAGGGGAAAAAAGAGCATATAGGAGGTAATGAAAACCGTTCTCTACCTGCGAAAAACCCCTGCAGGTAGAGTAGACAAAGCCCCCCATGCAGCTGTACTGATGTTGACGCCATATTGGTAAGCTTTCACTAAAGCTTAGTGAAAGCCCATAAGTTCGTTTTAAATTAAAATGCCACCCGGACACTCCCAGCGGAGGATGAGTTTGGTTCCAGACAGTTTGCCCCTCTGCCACCACCCTGAAGGCTCACACTGGGTGAGGTTGATCACTCACACAACTAAAGATAAATATCCTTACAATGAGCAGACCCATGACAGGGACGCCAGGCCATGTCCTGAGGTGGACTAACTGTGCAAACTTGTTTGTATCAGATTTATATTTTGTACCAAGATAGACAACAACGGTACTCTCCTGTACCGTCGGAAATTACCCCCCTCCCATCCCCCCTTTCAAATTTCAATCCCTCCCATTCCACCTAAGCAGCAAATTAAAGATCAGCCCAAGCTTCGTCTCGAGAAAAAATTCAACGCCTTTAGCCATATCGATACTCTGTCCACAGAGCACTATTTCTCTCTCTCTCTCTCTCTCTCTCTCTCTCTCTCTCTCTCTCTCTCTCTCTCTCTCTCTCTCTCTCTCTCTCTCTCTCTCTCTCTCTCTCTCTCTCTCTCAAACCAAATTCACAGATGGTTCCCTTCACCACAAAACAGGTGCAGCTGCAAGTGCAGTTGTCCTGACAATGGGCGATGGCTAACATTTTGAGTGGGGGAGTCCGTATAAACAACTGGGCCTCTACCCTTCAGACCCAACTATTTGGTATAGTTCTTGCGCTTAAATGTGTACAAGTCTTTTGACTTACATTAATTGTAAGTGATACTTTATTATCTTTAATTGCTCTCAAATATTGAAGTCAATTATAACATGGTCTTGTCTGAAGCCAGGCAGAAATACAAAAAAAATATTAATAATGGTAACAGAATCTATTTCATGTTGATTCCACTACATGTGGAATCCGATTGTATGATGGAGCTGATGAATTAGCCAAAGAATAAATATTTTTTGACTAACTCATTATATTCATGATATACATTCCTATATTATATTCTAACTCATAACATGCAAAATATATATATATATATATATATATATATATATATATATATATATATATATATATATATATATATATATATATATATATATATATATATATATATATTGTATACATATGTTTTTGACCAGCGATAAGTATCTGTCATTTGTAAATATGTACGCAGAATAACCACATGTGAAAAATAGAGAATGCTTACCGCGTTTTCGGCTAATTCGGCTAAGCTAACTAAAGCTAACTAATACATCCCGAAGTTCCAAGTTAGTGTGTCTGCATTAACTTCAAATTATCATTCAGTGATTGTCCTTGGAGACTGGTGCTAGCTAGACCTCAACTATCGTGCGCATCAACACCACAATATCGAGTGTCTTCTACAGCAGTTAGAACAGCAGTTGAACCAATAGTAAAAGTGGTAATAAAACCAGCAGAGCTAGCAACAGGAACAATAAATCCAGCAGCAAGAGTAGTAGTAATAGTAGTAGTAATAGTAGTAGTACTAGTATTAGTAGTAAAATTAGTAGTAATAGATTAATCAGTAGCAGCAGAAACAGTACAATTTTTTGGGAAGGGGGATTTATAAGCCTCAGGACAGGAGAGAAATAAATAAATAAATAAATATATATATATATATATATATATATGTCGTACCTAGTAGCCAGAACGCACTTCTATGCCTACTATTCAAGGCCCGATTTGCCTAATAAGCCAAGTTTTCATGAATTAGTATATTTTCTCTAATTTTTTTCTAATGAAATTATAAAGCTACCCATTTCATTACGTATGAGGTCAATTTTTTTTTATTGGAGTTAAAATTAATTTAGATATATGACCGAACCTAACCAACCCTACCTAACCTAACCTAACCTATCTTTATCGGTTAGGTTAGGTTAGGTAGCCGAAAACGTTAGGTTAGGTTAGGTTAGGTAGGTTAGGTAGTCGAAAAATAAATAATTCATGAAAACTTGGCTTATTAGGCAAATCGGGCCTTGAATAGTAGGCTGAGAAGTGAGTTCTGGCTACTAGGTACGACATATATATATATATATATATATATATATATATATATATATATATATATATATTGTGTCTTTACAATATATCATCTTTCTATTTCTTAGCTAAATGTTACTCACTTTATGACTTATATGTAATTTTTTTATATAGAGTGATACACACGTGCCTAGCCTAGCCAGCAATGAAATTATCTGAATAAGTTGTTGACAATTTAGTTTCTGTCTCTAATGATAATGTTTACTTTATATGGTGTTATTGTAACTTTCTTACGTAATCAATGTACTGTACGTTTTATGTACACTCCCCCAATTATAATTGTAATACATTGATAAAGTCTGGTTGATTTGATTTGTTTGATTAACCAATCCCCCGGCGGCAAGACTCCTGCTGGCTTGACACAACTGGGTGACGGGAGCGGTACAAGCATCTGCCTGGGAGCACACACACGCACACACACACGCGTCCGCACGCACACACACACGCGTCCGCACGCACACACACTAAAATTGGAAATTTGAGTGAAATTTGAGAACTTGAGAAATTTGAGAATTTGAATAATTTGAGAATTTGAGAAATTTGAGAACTAATCTACACATTGGAAACTGAATGCCCAAATGAGCCACAGAGATATTAGAAAGAACTTTTTTAGTGTCAGAGTGGTTGACAAATGGAATGCATTAGGGGGTGATGTGGTGGAGGCTGACTCCATATACAGTTTCAAGTGTAGATATGATAGAGCCCAATAGGCTCAGGAACCTGTACACCTGTTGATTGACAGTTGAGAGGCGGGACCAAAGAGCCAGAGCTCAACCCCCGCAAGCACAACTAGGTGAGTACACGCACACACACGCGCGCGCGCACACACACACACACACACACACACACACACACACACACACACACACACACACACACACACACACACACACACACACACACACACACACACACCTCGCTCTTGTCTCCAATATCGTATTTGCAGAAGCCATGTTTCATCTGGGGCGGACCCGCCACCCGCACCACCGCCGCCGCTGCCAGTGACGGACACCCACATTATGCAGAGAACATTCATCACACGAAGGATCCCGCGGAGAGTCTGCGGGGCTGGGCTTTACCTCCAAGCCCGATGGGCCTGTGTTGTTCACGGGCTGAAGTGTTACTATCTTGACTTACCAAGAGAACAGAAAATGTTTTAACGTCCAGACACTGTGAGGTTATTTGCTGAAATACTCGTCGGCTCGTCTTTCCGAACATAGGAGAATGAGGCCGCCGCTCCACCCGTGTTGAAGGCTAGAGACACTGTTACAAATTTCAAATTGTTTCTGTTAGTTGAGGTTAGATCATAGACGAGGCTACCAAACCCCAAAAAAGGGAAAGCTCAAGATAATACACGTATCTTGAGGTTATCTTGAGATGATTTCGGGGCTTTTAGTGTCCCCGCGGCCCGGTCCTCGACCAGGCCTCCACCCCCCAGGAAGCAGCACGTGACAGCTGACTAACACCCAGGTACCTATTTTACTGCTAGGTAACAGGGGCATAGGGTGAAAGAAACTCTGCCCATTGTTTCTCGCCGGCGCCTGGGATCGAACCCAGGACCACAAGTCCAGCGTGCTGTCCGCTTGGCCGACCGGCTCCGACGTATGCTATAAATATAGTATATATATATTATGCACCATAAAAAAATGGTTCCCTACAGCAACGAAGGGGGACTCAGTTTCTAACAGACCGTCGGAACTCTTCACGTATAACACTAACTGGAGAACAGGTAAAAATAGGCGTGGGAGAACTAATCAATGGAGTCCCACAAGGCTCAGTCTTAGAGGCCATGATAGTCTGCGTGCAAAATGTTAGTCTGGGGGTGGGGGGGGGGGAGGGACAGGAAGACAGGAGATTTATAAACTTAGGTTTAAGGAGGTTGCCTTAAGCCTACTACTGACCTTCCCGAGTGTGCAGCCCACGACAGTTGCTTAACTCCTGTGAGTGGTAGTGGACTCCACACCCATCCTGTGAGTGGTAGTGGACCCCATACTCATCCTGTAAGTGGTAGTGGATCCCATATCCATCCTGTGGGCGGTAGTGAACCCCATACCCATCCTGTGAAAGGTAGTGGATCCCATACTAATCCTGTGAGTAGCAGTGGATCCCATACCCATCCTGTGAGTGGTAGTGGATCCCATACCCATCCTGTGAGTGGTAGTAGACTCCATACCCATCCTGTGAGTGGTCGTGGACCCCATACCCATCCTGTGAGAGGTAGTGGACCCCATACCCATCCTGTGAGAGGTAGTGGATCCCATACCCATCCTGTGAGTGGTAGTAGACCCCATACCCATCCTGTGAGTGGTAGTGAATCCCATACCCATCATGTGAGTGTTAGTGGACCCCATACCCATCCTGTGAGTGGTAGTGGACCCTACACCCATCCTGTGAGAGGCAGGGGACTCCATACCCATCCTGTAAGTGGTAGTAGACCCCATACCCATCCTGTAAGTGGTAGTAGACCCCATACCCATCCTGTGAGTGGTCGTGGACCCCATACCCATCCTGTGAGAGGTAGTGGACCCCCATACCCATCCTGTGTATGGGGAGAGAGAGAAAAAAAAAAGAGAGATAGAGAGAGGGGGGGGGAAGGGGTAATTATTAGGAGAAATCGCCAAATCATTCCGACTATATAGCACTTGGAAAATGGATCATGATAAGGAATCGGGTTGGGATTGGGGGAAAGAATGGTGCCCAACCACTTTGACGGCCGGGGATTGAACATCGACCTGCATGAAGGGAGACCGTCGCTCTACCGTCCAGCCCAAGTGGTTGGGCAGAGAGAGAGTTACAACCAGGCAAAACAATAATTCCCGTATAAATACTACAAAAAAATTACTCTTTATAATTTGAGTTCACCAAAATAATATTTGATAAAATACCACACACTCTCATCCTTCAAAGGTTCCCACGACTTCCCTTCAATTAATGAGCTATTCACCTGCGGATGCTTAATTGGTGAACAACTTCAAAAGTTCAAAAGGTTACTATTTTTTTATTTTCCTGCCAATTTCGAATGATACATATATACTCGGTAAGTTTCCCAGACACAGAACAGCTAAAATAATATATTGTACAACTGCTTATATACTACGTAATTTCAGCCATCAAATACCTCATGTCGAATAATAATACAAAAAGTCACCTGCATTCCTAATATTATATTATATTATATATATATATATATATATATATATATATATATATATATATATATATATATATATATATATATATGTCGTACCTAGTAGCCAGAACGCACTTCTCAGCCTACTATGCAAAGCCCGATTTGCCTAATAAGCCAAGTTTTCCAGAATTAATATATTTTCTCTAATTTTTTTCTTATGAAATGATAAAGCTACCCATTTCATTATGTATGAGGGCAATTTTTATTTATTGGAGTTCAAATTAACGTAGATATTTGACCGAACCTAACCAACCCCACCTAACCTAACCTAACCTATCTTTAGAGGTTAGGTTAGGTTAGGTAGCCGAAAAAGTTAGGTTAGGTTACGTTAGGTAGGTTAGGTAGTCGAAAAACAATTAATTCATGAAAAATTGGCTTATTAGACAAATTGGGCCTTGCATAGTAGGCCGAGAAGTGCGTTCTGGCTACTAGGTACGACATATATATATATATATATATATATATATATATATATATATATATATATATATATATATATATATATATATATATATATATATATATATATATATGTCGTACCTAGTAGCCAGAACGTCGTACTCGGCCTGCTATGCATGGCCCGATTTGCCTAATAAGCCAAGTTTTTCTGAATTAATATATTTTCTCTAATTTTTTTCTTATGAAATGATAATGCTACCCATTTCATTACGTATGAGGTAAAAAAATTTTTATTGGAGTTAAAATTAACGTAGATATTTGACCGAACCTAACCGACCCTACCTAACCTAACCTAACCTATCTTTATAGGTTAGGTTAGGTTAGGTAGCCGAAAAAGTTAGGTTAGGTTAGGTTAGGTAGGTTAGGTAGTCGAAAAACAATTTTTTCATGAAAACTTGGCTTATTAGGCAAATCGGGCCTTGCATAGTAGGCTGAGAAGTGCGTTCTGGCTACTAGGTACGACATATATATATATATATATATATATATATATATGTCGTACCTAATAGCCAGAACGCACTTCTCAGCCTACTATTCAAGGCCCGATTTGCCTAATAAGCCAAGTTTTCATGAACTAATGTTTTTTCGTCTACCTAACCTACCTAACCTAACCTAACCTAGCTTTTTTTGGCTCCCTAACCTAACCTTACCTATAAATATAGGTTAGGTTAGGTTAGGTAGGGTTGGTTAGGTTCGGTCATATATCTACGTTAATTTTAACTCCAATAACAAAAAATTGACCTCATACATAGAGAAAAGGGTTGCTTTATCATTTCATAAGAAAAAAATTATAGTAAATATATTAATTCAGGAAAACTTGGCTTATTAGGCAAATCGGGCCTTGAATAGTAGGCTGAGAAGTGAGTTCTGGCTACTAGGTACGACATATATATATATATATATATATATATATATATATGTCGTACCTAGTAGCCAGAACTCACTTTTTGGCCTACTATTCAAGGCCCGATTTGCCTAATAAGCCAAGTTTTCATGAATTAATTGTTTTTCGACTACCTAACCTACCTAACCTAACCTAACCTAACTTTTTCGGCTACCTAACCAAACCTAACCTATAAAGATAGGTTAGGTTAGGTTAGGTAGGGTTGGTTAGGTTCGGTCATATATCTACGTTAATTTTAACTCCAATAAAAAAAATTGACCTCATACATAATGAAATGGGTAGCTTTATCATTTCATAAGAAAAAAATTAGAAAAAATATATTAATTCAGGAAAACTTGGCTTATTAGGCAAATCGGGCCTTGAATAGTAGGCCAAAAAGTGAGTTCTGGCTACTAGGTACGACATATATATATATATATATATATATATATATATATATATATATATATGACAATGTCAGACCACGGAGGAAAAATGAAACAGGAATTTCCTTAAGTACTTTCGTATATTAATACATCTTCAGAAGGAGTGTATTAATACATCTTCACTCCTTCTGAAGATGTATTAATATACGAAAGTACTTAAGGAAATTCCTGTTTCATTTTTCCTCCGTGGTCTGACATTGTCACATTTTTAATCACGTGTTTATTTTCGTGATATACACACACACACATATATATATATATATATATATATATATATATATATATATATATATATATATATATATATATATATATATATATATATGTCGTACCTAATAGCCAGAACGCACTTCTCAGCCTACTATTCAAGGCCCGATTTGCCTAATAAGCCAAGTTTTCATGAATTAATGTTTTTTCGTCTACCTAACCTACCTAACCTAACCTAACCTAGCTTTTTTTGGCTACCTAACCTAACCTTACCTATAAATATAGGTTAGGTTAGGTTAGGTAGGGTTGGTTAGGTTCGGTCATATATCTACGTTAATTTTAACTCCAATAAAAAAAAATTGACCTCATACATAGAGAAAAGGGTTGCTTTATCATTTCATAAGAAAAAAATTATAGTAAATATATTAATTCAGGAAAACTTGGCTTATTAGGCAAATCGGGCCATGAATAGTAGGCTGAGAAGTGAGTTCTGGCTACTAGGTACGACATATATATATATATATATATATACAAGATATACATGGGTTGATACAAAAATAATAATGCAAAATATATATATATATATATATATATATATATATATATATATATATATATATATATATATATATATATATATATATATATATATATGTCGTACCTAGTAGCCAGAACGCACTTTTCTGCCTACTATGCAAGGCCCGATTTGCCTAATAAGCCAAGTTTTATTGAATTAATATATTTTCTCTAATTTTTATCTTATGAAATGATAAACCTACCCATTTCATTACGTATGAGGTCATTTTTTTTTATTGGAGTTAAAATTAACATAGATATATGACCGAACCTAACCAACCCTACCTAACCTAACCTAACCTATCTTTATAGGTTAGGTTAGGTTAGGTAGCCGAAAAAGTTAGGTTAGGTTAGGTTAGGTAGGTTAGGTAGTCGAAAAACAATTAATTCATGAAAACTTGGCTTATTAGGCAAATCAGGCCTTGCATAGTAGGCAAAGAAGTGCGTTCTGGCTACTAGGTACGACATATATATATATATGTATATATATATATATATATATATATATATATATATATATATATATATATATATATATACATATATATATATATATATATATATATATATATATATATATATATATATATATATATATCAAATCACTTGTGACAAAAATGATAGTAGGTAAACTGTTGCCACATCGACATAAGATCCATCAGGCAGCGGCCAGGCACCGGAGACAAAGGCGAGCGAGACAGGAAGCACTCCGCCCGAGGTCCCAGGTGAGGTAACACTGACGAAGCCTCGTGTACACTGCTCGCTGCGGTCTTTGCCACAACAACAAAATGAAATCCGCCATTTTAATCCTTTCCTCTTACCAATACATCCCTTTATCAAAAGTCAATCACGGGATAAAGACAGACACACAGAGACACACACACACAGATAGATACAGAGAAACACATAGATAAACACAGAGAAAGACACAGATGGAGACAGACAGAAATAGAGAGAGAGACAGACCGAGACAATGACAAAGAGACAGGCAATAAAACATTGAGGAACAGACACACACAGAGACATACACAGACGTAGACAGAAATTTCCGTTGTGTATGTGTGTGGAGCTCCACACACACACACACACACACACACACAACGAGACCAAAGAACCAAAGCTCAACCCCCGCAAGCACAACTGGGTGAGTACACACACACACAGAATACTAGGTAAGTACACACACACACAATACTAGGTAAGTACACACAAACACACACACACACACACACACACACACACACACACATAGGGGCGGAAGGATTCACTACAAATGACAAGGAAGTGTGTGAGGAATTGAATAAGAAATTCCAGGAGGTCTTCACCTTAGAACAAGGAGAAATTCCAGAGGTAAGTGAGGGAATAGCTAACCAGGAACCACTGGAAGAGTTTGAGATTACCAGTGGGGAAGTAAGGAAGTGTTTACTAGAGTTGGACGTGACGAAGGCTATAGGCCCAGATGGAATCTCCCCTTGGGTTCTAAAGGAAGGAGCAAGAGAACTGAGCCTACCACTCTCCATAGTGTATAACAAATCACTGGCAACAGGGGAACTGCCAGATACTTGGAAAGCAGCTAACGTAGTCCCGATATACAAGAAAGGGGATAGACAGGAGGCACTGAACTACAGGCCAGTGTCCCTAACCTGCATACCATGCAAGCTGATGGAGAAGATTGTGCGAAAAAAACTAGTGGAGCATCTGGAGCGAAGGAACTTTATAACACAGCATCAACATGGGTTCAGGGATGGCAGGTCCTGCCTCACAGGGTTACTTGAATTCTACGACCAGGCAACAAAAATAAGGCAAGAAAGAGAAGGGTGGGCAGACTGCATATTTTTGGATTGTCAGAAAGCCTTTGATACAGTGCCACACAAGAGGCTAGTGCGAAAGTTGGAGATGCAGGCTGGAGTGAGAGGGAAGGTACTCCGGTGGATAGAGGAATACCTAAGCAACAGGAGACAACGAGTCTGTGTGAGGGGTGAGGTCTCAGATTGGCGAGACGTCACAAGTGGAGTCCCGCAGGGGTCAGTCCTTGGACCTATACTGTTTCTGGTATATGTAAATGATCTCCCAGAGGGTATAGATTCGTTCCTCTCAATGTTTGCCGACGATGCAAAAATTATGAGGAGGATTGAAACAGAGGATGATAGTAGGAGGCTACAAGATGACCTGGATAGACTGAGTGAATGGTCCAACAAATGGCTGTTGAAGTTCAACCCGAGTAAATGCAAAGTAATGAAACTAGGCAGTGGAAACAGGAGGCCAGGCACAGGATACAGAATAGGAGATGAAGTACTTAATGAAACAGACAGAGAGAAAGATCTAGGAGTTGATATCACACCAAACCTGTCTCCTGAAGCCCACATAAAGAGAATAACGTCTGCGGCATATGCGAGGCTGGCTAACATCAGAACGGCGTTCAGGAACCTGTGTAAGGAATCATTCAGAATCTTGTACACCACATATGTAAGACCAATCCTGGAGTATGCGGCCCCAGCATGGAGCCCGTACCTTGTCAAGCACAAGACGAAGCTGGAAAAAGTCCAAAGGTATGCTACTAGACTAGTCCCAGAACTAAGAGGCATGAGTTATGAGGAAAGGCTGCGGGAAATGCACCTCACGACACTGGAAGACAGAAGAGTAAGGGGGGACATGATCACAACCTACAAAATCCTCAGGGGAATCGACCGGGTAAACAAGGATGAACTTTTCAACACTGGTGGGACGCGAACAAGGGGACACAGGTGGAAGCTGAGTACCCAAATGAGCCACAGAGACGTTAGAAAGAACTTTTTCAGTGTCAGAGTAGTTAGCAAATGGAATGCATTAGGAAGTGATGTGGTGGAGGCTGACTCCATTCACAGTTTCAAATGTAGATATGATAAGAGCCCAATAGGCTCAGGAATCTGTACACCAGTTGATTGACGGTTGAGAGGCGGGACCAAAGAGCCAGAGCTCAACCCCCGCAAGCACAATTAGGTGAGTACAATTAGGTGAGTACACACACACACACACACACACACACACACACACACACACACACACACACACACACACACACACACACACACACACACACGTTCTGGACAGGGAAATCGTGCCTAACAAACCTTCTGGAATTCTATGATAAAATAACGAGGATAAGACAGGACAGAGATGGTTGGGCAGACTGCATATTTCTGGACTGCCAAAAAGCCTTTGATACAGTACCGCACATGAGACTGCTGTTCAAGCTCGAGAGGCAGGCGGGGGTGGGGGGAAAGGTCCTAGCATGGATAAGGAACTACCTAACAGGAAGGAGCCAAAGAGTTACGGTAAGGGGCGAGAAGTCGGATTGGCGAACAGTAAGAAGTGGAGTACCACAAGGATCGGTGCTGGGACCAATTCTATTTCTTGTATATGTTAACGACATGTTTACAGGCGTAGAGTCCTACATGTCGATGTTTGCGGATGACGCAAAGTTGATGAGAAGAGTTGTGACAGATGAGGATTGCAGGATCCTCCAAGAGGACCTGAACAGGTTGCAGAGATGGTCAGAGAAATGGCTACTGGAATTCAACACGAGCAAATGTAAAGTTATGGAAATGGGACTAGGAGATAGGAGACCAAAGGGACAGTACACAATGAAGGGGAACAGCCTACCTGTAACGACGCGTGAAAGAGACCTGGGGGTGGACGTAACACCTAATCTATCTCCTGAGGCACATATAAATAGGATAACGACAGCAGCGTACTCTACACTGGCAAAAGTTAGAACATCATTCAGAAACCTAAGTAAGGAGGCATTTAGGGCGCTTTACACTGCCTACGTAAGGCCAGTCTTAGAGTATGCCGCCTCATCATGGAGTCCCCATCTGAAGAAGCATATAATGAAACTGGAAAAGGTTCAGAGGTTTGCAACGAGACTCGTCCCAGAGCTACGAGGGATGGGGTATGAGGAGCGCCTGAGGGAACTGTGCCTTACGACACTAGAAAGAAGAAGGGAGAGGGGGGACATGATAGGAACGTATAAGATACTCAGAGGGATTGACAGAGTGGACATAGACGAAATGTTCACACGGAATAGTAACAGAACGAGGGGACATGGATGGAAGCTTGAAACTCAGATGAGTCACAGAGATGTTAGGAAGTTTTCTTTTAGCGTGAGAGTAGTGGGAAAATGGAATGCACTTCAGGAACAGGTTGTGGAAGCAAATACTATTCATAATTTTAAAACCAGGTATGATAGGGAAATGGGACAGGAGTCATTGCTGTAAACAACCGATGCTCGAAAGGCGGGATCCAAGAGTCAATGCTCGATCCTGCAGACACAACTAGGTGAGTACAACTAGGTGAGTACACACACACACACACACTGTTGGAGCTGAATGTGACAAAGGCTGTTGGGCTGTTGGGCCTTTGGCTGGGGTGCCACTCTCTATGGTGTATAACAGGTCACTGGAAACAGGAGACCTACCGGAAAGTTGGAAGGCAGCTAATGTAGTCCTAATAGACAAAAAGGGTGACAGGCAAGGGGCACTAACTTGTATACCATGCAAGGTGATGGAGAAGATCGTGAGGAAAAGGCTTGTAGAACATCTGGAGGAAAAAAGCTTTGACACACCACCAACATGAGTTCAGGGATGGTAAATCGTACCTCACAGACTTAATAGAATTCTATGACCTGGCGACAAAAATTGGGCAAGCAAGAGAAGGGTGGGCAAACTGCATTTTCTTTGACTATCAGAAAGACTTTGACACAGTACCCCATTAAAGGTGTTACAAAAGTTGGAGCAACAGGCAGGAGTAAAAGTTAAGGTGCTCCAGTGGATAAGGGAGTACCTAAGCAACAGCGAGTAACTGTGAGAGGGGGAGACATCAGAGTGGGCGAGATGTCACCAGTGGAGTCCTACAAGGCTCTGTACTTGGACCCATCATGATTCTGATATATGTAAACGATCTTCCAGAGGGTATAGACTCATTCCTCTCAATGTTTGCTGATGATGCAAAAATTATGAGAAGAATCAAGACAGCTAAAGATAGACAGAGACTACAGGACGACCTGGACAAATTGGAGGAATGTTCTAGAAAATTGCTACTAACGTTCAACTGAGAAAAGTGTAAATTAATGATATTAGGCGAAGGGAGCAGGAGGCTGAACACAAGGTACCATCTTGAAGGTGAAATCTTGCAAGAGTCAAATAGAGAGTGATATCTTGAGGTTGATATCACACCGAACCTGTTCCCAGAACCCCACATCAAAAGGATATCATCAGCGGCATATGATGGCATATGCATATACAATAGATGTGAGCTCTCCCCAATTCTCCCAGGAACGCCAAACTCCAGGAGTAAACAAAATGTATGAACAAAAAGATCTTCCTTCCTATGGAACCCCAAATTATCCGAATTGAAACAAGAGGAAAACCCCATTCTCCTTTCCCTCCATCCTTTCCTGAAATAGAAAATTTGAGGATCCTGAAATTTAAAAAAAAAATACTCCCTCCATTAATGGAAACTCACATTCCAAGAGTAAAAGATAGTCCAGTAGCCACCCCACCATCTATGAAAAAACAAAATATCTAGGATCAACACGCGACTAGGCTGCAGGACTAGAGCGTAGCCTTGGAGCTCCAGACCCCCGGACTAAAGTGTAGCCCTTGGAGCTCCAGACCCCCGGACTAAAGTGTAGCCCTTGGAGCTCCAGACCCCCGGACTAAAGTGTAGCCCTTGGAGCTCCAGACCCCCGGACTAAAGCGTAGCCCTGGAGCTCCAGACCACACTAAAGTGTAGCCCTGGAACTCCAGACCCCCATCCCTGAAACACTGAATTCCGGTAGCAAGACGTATGAGACCTGGATCCCGGCAGTCATGTGTTGGTATGAATGAGGTTGATCAGGTGAGCATTGAGCCTCCCGATCACACCTTGTTCGCCTCAATGCTCCTACTCCGTCACCTTATCACCATTCGCCACACCGGATTTTCAGCCAATAACTTTATTCATCCATATCATGTAGATTATTCACATATTATGACAGTCCGGCCAACCTCAACACATCTTCATAGGTCAAATAACATCAAAAATATTTTGAAAAGTCACTTGGTAAGTCAAAATTATTTAGGCTGTTTCAAGATCCATCAAAACTTATCGAGTATCTAGCCTCATAAATTTCTCAAACTCTCTTGAAAGTAAGCCATAAATTTCGAGAACCTTGATGTATTTGTGTTTGAATTGGATCTGTAAACTATACATCAAATTTAGCAGCCTCGAATCGTCTTTCATAAGAGTTCTGAGATGGTTAAGACCTTCAAGAGTGCCTCGAGGCAACGAAGCCAGGAAATGTTTAATAATAAAGTCCGTTTTGTGTATGTTATTTTCATGTTATTATTATCATCTTAACTCTTGTGGGTTGTGATGAGATCTGCCATTTATGTGTATTTTAGTCTGTGTTTGATAGGGAATTAGGTATGCTTAGGGGGTGCCTTCTCGCCATGCCCAGAGGCTGGGGGGGATTGCTGGTGCCCTGAAGCTACATAAAGGGTTGCAACAACACCCTATTTCCCCCCCCCCCCCCCGAAGTGGCAAGGGGAGTTAGGGGATAGCAATAGCCAAAAAATGTCTACGATGAGGCAACAATCACAAAAGGCTCACAACGCGACGTCAGTATGAGAATGTCTGCTAGAAATGTCAATCATAAGAAAGTGATGAAATCGGTTACATGAAGCTCACAGCGTCAATCACGGGTGGTTGAGAGAGAGTGAGAGAGTGAGTGAGAGAGAGAGAGAGAGAGAGAGAGAGAGAGAGAGAGAGAGAGAGAGAGAGAGAGAGAGAGAGAGAGAGAGAGAGAGAGAGAGAGAGAGAGAGAGAGAGAGAGAGACAGAGAGAGAGAGAGAGAGAGAGAGAGAGAGAGAGAGAGAGAGAGAGAGAGAGAGAGAGAGAGAGAGAGAGAGAGAGAGAGAGAGAGAGAGAGACAGAGAGAGAGAGAGACAGAGAGAGAGAGACTGTGTATTCACCTATTTATGCCTGCAGGGTCGATCTGCTAGCTCTTTGACACACCTTTCTAACCATCGGCTCTCTAATATACTGACTCCAGACCAAATTTTCTTAATCATATCTAGTACATGTATTTCTCCCACACACACACACTACACACCAACCAGACCAATCCTGGAGTATGCAGCTCTAGCATGGAGTCCATATCTCGCCAACCATAAGACTTAATTGGAGAAGGTTCAGTGGTTTGCCACCAGACTAGTACCCGAGCTGAGGCGTATGAACTATGAGAAGAGACTACAGGAATTAAGTCTCACGTCGCTGGAAAACAGAAGAGTTAGGGGGGACATGATCATCACATACAAGATTCTCAAGAGGAATTGATAGGGTAGATAAAGACAGTTTATTTGAAACAAGGGGCACGCACACTATGGGACACGGGTGGAAATTGAGTGCCCAAATGAGCCATAGAGACATTAGAAAGAACGTTTTTAGTGTCAGAGTGGTTAATACATGAAATGCATTAGGAAGTGATGTGGTGGAGGCTGACTCCATACACAGTTTCAAGTGTAGATATAATAAGAGCCAAGTAGGCTCAGGAACCTGTACATCTGAATCTAACGTCCATAATTCTACCCAAAATCCTTTTAAAAAACTCAAAATTAAAACAAGTTTAGTAAAAGGATAATATATATATATATATATATATATATATATATATATATATATATATATATATATATATATATATATATATATATATATATATATATATATATATGGGCTTAAAGGTCAAGAGCTTAAGGACAAGGCTCTTGTCCTCAGGCTCTTTAGACGGATCAATTAAAGATCAGAAGCTAATTACCAACACTTAAATACCATATAATAAGTTTGTAGTCAAATGTTGAAGTTCAATTACCAAGAGGAAAAGTGTTCAAGGCTAAGTGACTACCATTGAAGGTCAAGGGTCATACATCAACAATTAAGAACAAGAGCCAAAGGTATGTATTTAAAAATAAAAAAATCAAATATCGAGTTAAAGAAAATGGATCAACGGTTTATGACCCAAGGTGAAGGGTCAAAGGTCAAGTGTTAAATGACCTCCAAGGGCTTATAAGGACAACAGTGAGAACTCTGGGGTTCGAGATGTAAATGTAAGACTAAATTTTGTGATGTAAAAACTAAATTTTGGGTAACATTTTGTAAAACTAAATGTAAAATGTAATATAAAAATGCAATGCAATGAAAAATGTAAAAGACAATGTAAAAACTAAAGTTTGTATTTGTTTTTATATATCCATTTCATGTATAGTTATTTTGCTCTTTATCTATGTACTCTTACGAGGGGACCTTAGAGAGAGGCGAGTGACTGATAAAGCAGCAAATAACTTTAGCGAGATGTCACAAACGTTCCGGTTGGTGGCTGCAACGTTGTAATGGAGTGTCAGGAACGTTGTAAACGAGGCGTCAGCCTGGCTTAATTGTAATGTCAGCACCATTTAGGCGCCCAGTCAGTATAACTGGTAACTGCGCTTTTAACAGTATTTTTTTTCCTTTCTATGCATGGGTTTATGTGGGCGCTCGCGCACGCGCCTGTGCTGTTGGCTCACAACTGGTGTTCAATCTCCGTGGTATGACAGAAGCGCTTGCGCAACGTGGCCTGTCACCTGATGTCGCTGTTCACCTAGCAGTTAATATGTACCTGAGAGTTAGACAGCTGTTTTGGGCTGCATCCTGGAGATGGTGGGTACTTGGCCTAGTTGATAGGATAGAAACAATTGGTCGGAACACAGCATTTGACATCCGCCGGCTGGAAAGGCAAGTGTCCACGAACTAAACGAACTTGATTCTGTAGACAAAAATAGGTAAATACAAATTGGTTACACACACACGCACACACACACACACACACACACACACACACACACACACACACACACACACACACACACACACACACGCGCGCACACACACCTGCAAGACAGGTATACGACACGAGCCTAAATCTTTACATTACCAAGAGAAATGGGCCCCGCGAGGCTTGGCTGGGGGAAGAGGGAAGATGGATGTCCTTCAGACCCAGCCCGGCCTCGGGGCCTGCACGACCCCGCCCCCAGCCGGGCCTCGGGGCCTGCACGACCCCGCCCCCAGCCTTGTAATACCCAGCCGGGCCTCGGGACCTGCACGACCCCGCCCGGCCTCGGGGCCTGCACGACCCCGCCCGGCCTCGGGGCCTGCACGACCCCGCCCCCAGCCTTGTAATACCAAGCCTGTATCTCCAGCCTAGTGTCTCCTTCCTTTGTTAATGATGGAAATAAAAAACTCTGAGAAACTAGCCTTCAATACACAATTACCGTAATGTTCAGAGTTGTAATTTCTGCGAGGATCAGCTGCGTTTTGGTAAATAACTCGTAAATCCACACACACACACACACACACACACACACACACACACACACACACTCCGGACTGATTGTAAATCCACAGGAAGGGCATACGAGTCCACTGGGACTTCAAGGCTTCTGAAAGCCTTTTATCAGAATTTTTGTAACCCTTACCATGGCGTTATTTTCATATCAGGTCTAATACTCGGTTAATTTTTTCGTTTCAGGAATGTATTATTTACAATGTGTTTCGATGTGAAACGACTGAACGAAGACTGATTTCAAGAAGACCTTAGTTCCCATCTAACTATCTATGACGCCATTAAACTCACTTGTTGTCTACAAATGCTTCAATAACCTTACAGAACAATCACATTCAATAAGGAAGGAAACGCTTCACTCCCATTAGTGTCAACACAGAAAGGGGTTCGTCGACTTTAAGTGATTGCCACATATTTAAGAAAACTTTCCACCACTTGGGAATATCCGAACACTTACACACATGTCAAACGTTCAATCACTTGGACTGGTCGGCACAGCGACAGCTTCGCTTCTTGGCGTTCGATCCCCCGATAGTCTTAAGTGTTTGGGCACCACTCCTAACCCCCCCCCCCTGCCGAAACCCAGATCCCTTTCCTCATATTCCTTCCAAGTGCTATACAATCGTGCAGACTTACGGCGCTTTCTCCCGACTCAGGTTGGACACGGGTCTCCAGCAGCAGTTGATGGCACAATAGGGCAAGTTTGATTGCATGATGGCAACAGATACCCTTAATAAGAGTCTCTGCCACAACTAATATTGGCACTATGAGATTTATGGTACAAGTTACCAGATAATGGTGGACGTGCACCCGCTAAGAGTGTTTCGAGCGTAGGTTAAACATAAATATTATATACATAAACATATATATACAGAAGCTGCCTTGTATTAGGCAATAGGTCTTGTGCAGTTTCTTTTACTATAATTCTGTTATAATTTATAATAATTAATTATAATTCTTTTATTCGTTTCCTTCACGTTTGTTAAATATCATTCATTGCAATATTTGCAACATTAACCACTCTACTTTCTTCTGCATTAATTTCGTCATAAATTTGTACACTGTTTTTAATAATTTTCTTACACTATTCTATTAAAGGTATTTTTTGGGGGGGCAATTTCTGTTAAATACCTACTCTGTATTATATATATTTGCCACCTACTCTGTATTATATATATTTGCCACCTACTCTGTATTAAATATATTTGCCACCTACTCTGTATTATATATATTTGCCACCTACTCTGTATTAAATATATTTGCCACCTACTCTGTATTATATATATTTTAAACAGGTCACCCAACCCACAGTATAAAAAAAAGGTTATCGGCAACGTTTCGGTCTGTCGTAGATCATAATCAAGTCCAATCACACTTGGATGATTGGACTTGACCGACCACGACCGACCGAAACATCGTCACTTCCATCCTTTTCAGATATACACACCTACTTATGCTTGCTGGAGTTGAGCTTAGGCTCTTTGATCCCGCCTCTCAACCGTCAATCTACTGGAAATTACTAGATTTTTGTGACTTTGCCTCTTCAACTATATTTTGAATTACCTTGGGTCACTTGGAGACCTGCAGTGTTCAGGTCAGATTGATTGACACTGTGTCAGTCAGGGATTTATCCATATGGTGAAGTGTTCGTAAGAGCAAATGAAGCCCCGTGTTCTACTTTATTCTATACGCTCGTTATCAATCATGTTCCGCTCATGAAGCCTCTGCCATAATACCACTTTCAGCCCTATCATAAATCATATTACATTTCCCACTTCTAAATATTTTCCCTACACGTGTGCCTCTCCCTTTTCTTTACACCTTTTTTTTTTTTGGAGGGGGGGGAGTAAAGACGATGGAGAGGCATAGGTGAAGGGAAGTTTAGAAATGAGAAATACAACTTGACCGTGTAAGCAATAAGAGAGGGACTCCCCCCCCCCCCCCCCACTGAAGCACTGACAAATGTGAAGCATCTCTCTCCCCTCTCCCCACTCTTCCCCACAATCCCCTCCCCCCACCAGCTAGTTAACAACCATATACAACTCTTCTCTGCAAGACTAACAAGAAGCAACTTACCCCCTCCTCTTCATCTCACCCCTCCCCTCATTACCTCAGTCTCTCTCTCTTCCTATTTCTTCCCTTTCGTCTTCACTCCCCCAATCCTTGTAATCCGCTCCCTCCCAAAACATAACCCATTCCCCCATCCTCCCCATTTTCACTCTCTTTCCTACTCACCTTTCAGCCTCCCCAGTCCAGCATCATCCTGAACATTACACCTTTCCACCACCCACCTTTTTGGAGAACGAGGATCAGCGTCCGCGGGACTAAAAGCTACAGTATTGTCCCAGATTTACGAAGGCAGGTCTCGTTTCCTCCCTCCTCCAGCCAGCCCCCTCCCTCAACCTGCCAGCCCCTCCCTCCCTCCTTCCTCCAGCCAGCCCCCTCCCTCCTTCCCTCCTCCACCCAGCCCCCTCCAGCCCTCTCACTACCTCCTTCCTCCAGCCAGCCCCTCCCTCCCTCCCTCCCACCTTCCCTCCTCCAGGCAGCCCCCTTGCTCCTCCGGGCAGCTCCCTCCGTCCCACCCTCCTCCACGCTCTCCCCGGAGACCTTACAAACACACAGGGCAAGCAGGTAGGGCTCACAAGGCGCTGATGACGTCGGGGTCCACAGACCTTACCAGATTAATTAGGATACATTTATAACCGACTCCAAGATAACTCTTGAGCATAGTGCTCATGTACACGGAAGGACCATAAAAAGTAAACACTGCGGTTATAAATATTTAATGGATGAAAAACTGGTGAGGTGTCTTGGACATCCCCAACCGATCGCTTACACCCAGTAGGTAATGTCACGTGTCGTGGCTGTTTAGTCAATTTATGACTAGGCTCAATCTTGGCAAGGAGTCTTCTATTCACTCGGAATGTCAGACGTGAGGTAGTGTTCTTAAGTATTGCTCGCATAATGACCTATTTTGTCTAGGTAGTCTACTGGTGGGTAATGAGAATCTTCACAACAAGTGATGTCTCGCCAATGAAGGGATTTACATAATCACTGGAGTTGTCTCGTATGGAATATCGTTCAGTCTTCATGTTGTCTTTTAAGGCAGGCGAGAAGGGAGAGGCGGGTGAAGTGTCCTTCACTGTACTCAAAGTTTCAGTGAATCATTTCAACAAAAGGCGGCCGCCTCAAGGCTTTCAAACTACACTCCTCGCAACGAGAACCAGAGATGCCATAATATCTACATGGTAGATGCTGGAAAGTCAGCATCTAAGCCTATACAATAAAACTACAACATACTGCAGTGAACGATACAGCAGGAACTGTATAGTAAAGCGAAGGAAATCTCGGGTTACCATAAATTGAGGTTACCTTGAGATGGTTCCGAGAATCAGCGTCTCCACAGCCCGGCCTCTGACCAGGCCTCACGGTTCATGGTCTGGTCAACCAGACTGTTGAACGGGGCTGCTCGCACCATAGCCTGGTTGATCAGGTATCCTTTGGAGCTGTTTATCAAGTTCTCTGTTTGAACACAGAGGACGGCCAGTTACGCGCCTTGTGTTTTTAGAGGGAAAGTCTAAAGTCTTGGGCATTTAATGTTGATAGTTCTCTCTCAGTGTACCTATTGTATCTCTGCTTTTCAACGGGGCAATTTGCACATCCTCCTAGTCTCATGTAGTGTTATTTCCGTGTGCAGATTTGGAACCAGTACTTTAAATATTTTGTAAGTTATTATGTATTTCTCCGCCTGCGCTCTAAGGAATACAGATTTTAGCATTTAAAGCGATACTAATAATTTATAAGTTTTACTGAGTAAATGCTAGCAATAGGAGGTCTTTGCACGTTCTCCAGATCTGAAATTTACCCAGCTTTTAATGGGGTTGTTATTATGCAACAATATTCCATCCTAAATAACACTATCAAGCTAAACATCAGAGACCGACGACTTCTCAATTGTCCGTCAACACATACAAGAAATGGCGTTGAACAACAGTGGAAGCTCTTAAGAGAGAAGTGGACACATTTCTGCTGGAGTTACCAGATCAGCCGGGCTGTGATGACCATGTGGGCCTGCGGGCTACTAAGACAAACGACCTCACAGATCAAGCAATTACCAGGGAAGACTGACCTAAGGCTAGACTGTCTGAGAACATCACCTCTCGAAACTGTCGACAATTAACAGGTAACTGGTGGTTTTTTTTTCCAAGATTTGTTGTACATGTTCTGGAAGATATTGTAGTAGAAATGAATACTAATATCACGACTACCATCATATCACCTTTACGTCTTCCCCCCCAATTACTTGGACTGGTTGGTACAGCGAAGGCCTCGCTTTTTGCAAGTCAGCGTTCTATTCCCGATTGTCCAAGTGCTTGGGCACCATACCTTTCCTCCGTCCTATCCCACATCCTTAGTCTCATATCCCCCTCCAAGTGCTATATAGTCGTACTGAATTAGCGCTTTCTCCTCATAATAACCCTACCATTAAATGAACAAATCCACAAGGGCTGAGACGAGGGTTCGAACCTACGTCCGAGAGGATCCTTGATCGACTGAGTTACGACATGGTTTAAGAATTGCAACCGGGAAGTCACTTGACCTACCACGGATCCTGCAGTCTCTCCGAGACACAAACCAGCTTTTTACACAATTCCCCTATGCACCCGGGCTCTGTCAATAAGCTGTTCTACCTCTTCGCCCTTACTTCATTACACACAGAAATCACAATAGCGAGATGCATCAAATGAACAAATCATTTGTTCAAATGAACAAATGATTTGCTCATTTGATGCATCACGCTATTGTGATTTCTGTGTGTACCCTACCATTAGTTCCTAATCCCATCCCACGAACCTAGCCTCCAAAACCTGCCCTTCCTCTCACCCTTGATTTATCTCATATTCTTTCTCTCCCTCTTTTTCCCCTTACCCCTCCCTTCTTTCCTGTTCCCTCCACCGCCCATCTTTAAAAGAAATCCCCACGCCGCACTGATTAAAGGAATCGAGATTAAGCAATTTTAGTCCGGTAATTAGGCTTGATAACGACCCATGAAATAATGAAACCAGATGGTACAGTATATTATCTCTGACAAATACTGTACTCCGTTGTTATAACTTTTGCATCATGGTTAATATCCCCATTTTACTGTTATATCAGAGGGAAAAATATATAAAAACATTAATTTTAAATTCAACAATCCAAAAGCCATGAGGATAAAAAAAAATTGCTTTCTCATTTTTAAAACTAATAATTCATTTTAAATCTTTTGATAAAAGTACTCGTCGAAAAGTTAATAAAGGACCCCCATGTAAAATGTATTAAATTGTGTTATTATTCTTCCTAATGACCCTCGAGGTAATTAATTAGTCTAGCAGCCATCATTTAGCATCTTTGATCAAGAGATCACTTCTACCCTCCTCAGCATCACCTGCTACTCCACAACTTGTCTTTACAGATAAAATCATTTAATGCCAGCCAATTGATGGCAATGCTTAATTAACAAAATACTTCAATATCTACGAATTTCGCCAATTTGGTATTTGCTAAATTTGAAAAGCAACTAGCCAGAGCAGCCCTGCCCGTGTTTCTTTAATGTCAGGAGCAATGTTTGGTTTAATTCTGGTATTTGGTCTTGCTAATGAGGTATGAAGTAATTAGTTAACAGCCTTTAATTAACTTATATATATATATATATATATATATATATATATATATATATATATATATATATATATATATATATATATATATATATATATATATATATATATATATGTCGTACCTAGTAGCCAGAACGCACTTCTCAGCCTACTATGCAAGGCCCGATTTGCCTAATAAGCCAAGTTTTCCTGAATTAATTTATTTCCTCTAATGTTTTTCTTGTGGAATGATAAAGCTACCCATTTCATTATGTATGAGGTCAAATTTTTTTTATTGGAGTTAAAATTAACGAAGATATATGACCGAACCTAACCAACCCTACCTAACCTAACCTAACCTATCTTTATAGGTTAGGTTACGTTAGGTAGCCGAAAAAGTTAGGTTAGGTTAGGTTAGGTAGGTTAGGTAGTCGAAAATCAATTAATTCATGAAAACTTGGCTTATTAGGCAAATCGGGCCTTGCATAGTGGGCCGAGAAGTGCGTTCTGGCTACTAGGTACGACATATATATATATATATATATATATATATATATATATATATATATATATATATATATATATATATATATATATATATATATATATATATATATTGCGCCAGAGCCAGACCAGCACTGTTGCCACACGTGAATGAGCGACAATAATGTATCGATCACTGTACTGGACATTACAGTAATGCATGGCGCTGTAACCAGAACATCTGCAACATTCAGTTACACTGCATAAGGTAGTCCAAACAATGTGCTACCTGTTAATAAATTAATTCAAGTAATTACGCATTACTTATTAAAGAGTATTTTTGTAATTAAGTGGCACAATGCCACGTTTATAATTGACGGCATTAAGAGTGCCATGGTGATGGTGATTGAGGCACTGGGCTGCCAGACTGTCTCGCGATCCCCCCAAAATAATATTTAATATAAGGGAATATTTAAAAAAAAAAAAAGCTTGTAATATAAAACACAAGTCACACAAGATTAAAACCGTACCGATAATCATCTCAATATGTAATAACCGGAATTAGACATAAACAATAAATTACAACCGACAACCTCCAGGGGGTGGAGACAGACCAAGCTACACGTCCCATCAAAACATACTTGAAAGGAACAATTTCAACCCGACCCCCATCTACCGTCCCACATGTCGTACTATCACCTCCGAACCAACCTCTCAAAACTGCACGCACGCACACAGTGCAAAACAGCATAATTGGTGCACCAAAAAATACCAGTACAAATCCATACAAAGTTGGTACAAATCCACAAATCATACAAGTTGAGGGACGCACTATCCAACATGCTGAACAAATCCCTGCTAGCAGAATCCACGACAACGTACGTGAGCCCATCTGTGAATTATGATTCTAGTCATAATTGTGATTATTGCATTGTGATTCTAGTCACAAACACGCAGGTGTTTGTGACTAGAATCAATGACAATCTCGTTACGACGCACAACAAACAATCAGTGAGCGCCACACTACAGTAAACTTTTTGATACACATTGAACTGGTATACCTTTGATAATATTCTCAGCCCAACATGTATTCAATGTGTCATTTTGCTGGAATTCTTGCAGGTATGATTCGCCCCACTAAACGATAATCAAATTGAGAATATATAAATTCCAACAGAAGGGATCAAGAGCGTTTAAGTTACTATTAACAAACCCACTATAACGATATCTATATCTTTATAGATATATATATATAGGTAAATAGATATCTACCAAGAGCCCCAACTACAGAACCTAGAGAGCCAAGAGCACAAACTACAGAACCTAGAGAGCCAAGAGCACAAACTACAGAACCTAGAGAGCCAAGAGCACCAACTACAGAGCCTAGAGAGCCAAGAGCACAAACTACAGAGCCTAGAGAGCCAAGAGCACAAACTACAGAACCTAGAGAGCCAAGAGCACAAACTACAGAGCCTAGAGAGCCAAGAGCACCAACTACAGAGCCTAGAAAACCAAGAATATTACCATAAAGGTCCAAAGAGCAGAGCGCGTCATCAAAACGACAAAAAGGTCACTAACAAGACCAAATAATAAAGAGAATGTTAAAAAAAATGAAAAGAAAAATTGGGTTACAAGCAACTCTGGCTTAACTTCGCTGGAAGCAAATATCCAATTTATATTCCGCTGGACGAACCTCATCCAACGCGGACACACGAGAGCGCACGCGCGCAGACTTAAGCTAGAATGGAAGGTAGTAGAAACTCGCTGAACAAGCGTAGATAGGAAAGAAACTGACGGGGAGGAGGCGGGAGACAGAGGGTGTTCGGAGTCGGCAATAGACTTCCGTCCAGACCAACCACATGGGATGTTTCCGGGAATCAATGCTCCCGCTGACCTGTCCACCTGGTCATTCAGCAGAGCCACTCAGACAAAAGCAAAACAGACAGGGCACACATAATGGCTTATCTAAGTTCCTGGAAAAAATTAAAAACACTTATCCGAGTAATTCGACTTGATCCTGTTCATATAGACACGGGCAGAACAAAGAGCTATGCGAAAAAAGAAGCTCTAATCCTTCCCAAAGCCGCTGCCACACACACACACACATGTGGGGGGCTGGTGGCTGAGTGGACAGCGCTCTAGATTCGTGGACCTAAGGACCGAGGTGCGATCCCCGCAGCCGGCGGAAACAGATGGGCAGTTTCTACTTCACCCTGATGCTCCTGTTACCTAGCAATAAATAGGTACCTGGGAGTTAAGACAGCTGCTACGGGCTGCTTCCTGTGTGCGTGTGTGTGTGTGTGTGTGTGTGTGTGTGTGTGTGTGTGTGTGTGTGTGTGTGTGTGTGTGTGTGTGTGTGTGTGTGTGTGTGTGTGTGTGTGTGGTGTGTGTGTGTGAGAAAAAAATTAGTTAGTAACAGTTGATTGACTGACAGTTGAGAGGCGGCCCGAAAGAGCGGAGCTCGACTTCCGCAAGCCCAACTAGGTGAACACACACACACACATACACACACACACACACACACACACACACACACACACACACACACACACACACACACACACACACACACACACACACACACACACACAAGGGGACACAAGGGGACACAGGTGGAACAAGGGGACACAGGTGGAAGCTGAGTACCCAAATGAGCCACAGAGACGTTAGAAAGAACTTTTTCAGTGTCAGAGTAGTTAGCAAATGGAATGCATTAGGAAGTGATGTGGTGGAGGCTGACTCCATTCACAGTTTCAAATGTAGATATGATAGAGCCCAATAGGCTCAGGAACCTGTACACCTGTTGATTGACGGTTGAGAGGCGGGACCAAAGAGCCAGAGCTCAACCCCCGCAAGCACAATTAGGTGAGTACAATTAGGTGAGTACACACACACACACACACACACACACACACACACACATGAGGAGCGCCTGAGGGAACTGTGCCTTACGACACTAGAAAGAAGAAGGGAGAGGGGGGGGACATGATAGGAACGTATAAGATACTCAGAGGGATTGACAGAGTGGACATAGACGAAATGTTCACACGGAATAGTAACAGAACGAGGGGACATGGATGGAAGCTTGAAACTCAGATGAGTCACAGAGATGTTAGGAAGTTTTCTTTTAGCGTGAGAGTAGTGGGAAAATGGAATGCACTTCAGGAACAGGTTGTGGAAGCAAATACTATTCATAATTTTAAAACCAAGTATGATAGGGAAATGGGACAGGAGTCATTGCTGTAAACAACCGATGCTCGAAAGGCGGGATCCAAGAGTCAATGCTCGATCCTGCAGACACAACTAGGTGAGTACAACTAGGTGAGTACACACACACACACACACTGCAGCTGCCTAGCGCACACAACAACAGGTACGAGCCAGCTTTAACAACTTGCAGCGTGATTTACCCCACAAATGGCCTCGGCCACAATAAAGGCAAAAATGTTAACGAAACAATCCAGTAATATGGGCAACTTAAACGCTTAGAGAGGATACGAAAGGCGGGGATAAGGTGGGAGGAAAAAGAAACTAGGGGGTAATGGGAAGAAGATGGAAAGGAGGGAGAGGAAGAAAGGAGAGGTAAATGAGAAGGAAAGAAAGGAGGGGTAGATGAGAAGGGAACAAAATCAGAGGGGTACGGGAGTAGGCAAAGAAACGAGAGGGTGCGAGAGAGAGAGGGAGCAAGAAGGGAACGGGGTAAAGTGGGCAATCCTGGGTAATCCGTGCTGGTGGGATTACATAATCCCACCAGCAAGGCTGAGGATAAGGAAGCCTCACCAGCAGGAGCCTACTGACCACTCCTGCAAGTACAGTACACACCACCTCAAGGAAACTCAAGTGTATTCACACCCACAAGCTGGGGAACACCTATTTCTATATATACCATTATATGGTATCCCCCTTAAAAATTAAATGTGTGCAAATATTTGCCTCGTACAAGAATGTATGAACTCTTGTATATACAAATAAATCAAAATACATAAAATAAATTCATACTATTTAAAAAATAAAAATTGTAATAAATGTATTTTTAATTAAACACATTAATTAAAAATACAATAATTACAAATACATTAATTAAATTAAAAGTACATAAATGGATTTGCATATTTTTGTGACAAATAACAATACTGACAAATTACTATATAAATTTGCATGATCATAATTGCCCTCCCAAATCCTCACAGGCTTCCCGCCGCCATAGGCTAGGAAGACAATTGCCATAGGCTAGGAAGACAATTGCCATAGGCTAGGGAGACAATTGCCATAGGCTAGGAAGACAATTGCCATAGGCTAGGGAGACAATTGCCATAGGCTAGGGAGACAATTGCCATAGGCTAGGGAGACAATTGCCATAGGCTAGGAAGACAATTGCCATAGGCTAGGGAGACAATTGCCATAGGCTAGGGAGACAATTGCCATAGGCTAGGGAGACAATTGCCATAGGCTAGAAAGACAATTGCCATAGGCTAGGGAGACAATTGCCATAGGCTAGGGAGACAATTGCCATAGGCTAGGGAGACAATTGCCATAGGCTAGGAAGACAATTGCCATAGGCTAGGGAGACAATTGCCATAGGCTAGGAAGACAATTGCCATAGGCTAGGGAGACAATTGCCATAGGCTAGGGAGACAATTGCCATAGGCTAGGGAGACAATTGCCATAGGCTAGAAAGACAATTGCCATAGGCTAGGGAGACAATTGCCATAGGCTAGGGAGACAATTGCCATAGGCTAGGGGAAACATTTGTCCCGAAAAACTGAAGTGAACTTGTTGGAAGATGGGTAAAGATACCATGGGACAGAACCAGCAACAGCAGCACACTGCAGCGAAATCAAAATAAGTTTACTTAAAAGAAAGTAAGCAAATATAAACCCGCGGAAATAGGTTTGTTTACAAAACGATATGATTCTAATTTTTTGTCTGTCGGTCACTCGTGGATTAATACGGAATTTCAATAATGCTGTTTGAAGGCACATCTTATTATTGGCTTATTAGTGCAGTTACAAGCACTGGATAGAAATAGTATTTCTAAACCTGGATACGTAGAGAGATACGAATGAACATATTTCTGTAGCACTACGGGCAGATAGAGATCTCCGGCGCCACCGGCAAATCCGCTGCAATTCAAGATCAAACACGACAAAATCATTAGCACATAATAGTGGGATTTAGAATAGAACACATAATAGAGGGAAATAGGAGTTTATTGAAGGGAGACCATCAATAAACCGGCGGCTTTCTCTCGTCATCGAGGCCACTAGAGAGATAGTGACCCTCAGGTAAATTCAAGTAAATATCCCCCGGCACCTCAGGCAGACTTTAAGGCTACTTTCCCCCCTCAGTGAAGTCTGACACGGTGCTTGTTCCCTCCTCTGGCCCTCCGGTCTACGACAACAACCACTATGTCGAACACATTATTTCTTTATATTACAGTTTTCTCCAGAAACGGGGGAACCACAGAGCAAATAGTGCCCGACACACACACACACACACACACACACACACACACACACACACACACACACACACACAGTCAAGGATAAGACTAAACTGGAAAAGGTTCAAAGGTTTGCCACCAGACTAGTACCCGAGCTGAGAGGTATGAGCTACGAGGAGAGACTACGGGAATTAAACCTCACTTCGCTGGAAGACAGAAGAGTTAGGGGGGACATGATCACCACATTCAAGATTCTGAAGGGGATTGATAGGGTAGATAAAGACAGTCTATTTAACACAAGGGGCACACGTACTAGGGGACACAGGTGGAAACTGAGTGCCCAAATGAGCCACAGAGATATTGGAAAGAACTTTTTTAGTGTCAGAGTGGTTGACAAATGGAATGCATTAGGAAGTGATGTGGTGGAGGCTGACTCCATACACAGTTTCAAGTGTAGATATGACAGAGCCCGATAGGCTCAGGAATCTGTACACCTGTTGATTGACGGTTGAGAGGCGGGACCAAAGAGCCAGAGCTCAACCCCCGCAAACACAACTAGGTGAGTACACACATACCAGCCTGGTGCGCTAAATTTATCCTGGCCACGCGGCACTGCATCAGAATTTTACCTCAAGTGTCACAACTCAACATCACAGAAGAAAGTAAACAATTATGGATAACATATCAATAACAATCAACGACCTGTACAACGATTCAGGTACTGTACACTGGATAAATATATATGTTACAAGTTCCAATACTGGTAAATCCTACCTTTATTGTCAAATGTTTAGCCGAGGTGGCTGTGGGCGGATGTGGTGAACGTTCCCGGTGGTAGTGGCGGGGGAAGGGGGGGGGGGCTTGGTGAACGTTCCAGTCCGTATAAGGGGGGCAATAAAAAAAGGATGTTAAAGAGAACGCTTCAGGTAGGAGTGCACGGGATGTTGTGAACGTGCCAGACGGTTGAAGAAAGGTGGGGGGGAGGTGTTAAGGGGTGAACGGTGTTATCAGTATAGGGGGAAGGGAAAGTTGAAGGGGGGGGGAGGGGCTGCTGGACCTCACGACCTACTTTCCACCACTACTTGCACGGTCCCTCCTGCTGCCGGCACTACCAGCCTCTCACCACACTACTCGTACTGCCTTCGTAAGCCTCATCACACCACCTTCAAAGATTTGGACGGAAGGTCCTCCTGCGACAGGCAGTCAAAAGTGCACTACACAGTGGGTGTGGTGACCCTCGCTGGCGGCCGGCCTCAAGAACCACCTAGCCAGCTACTGTAGGCGGCCACAGCGAGTCCACGCGCACACAAGTATCCTGCGAGCACACACACCATCATCAGCTCAACCATCAGAGGGAGAGCGGCGGCCTCCCACCAATGCTGCCAGGGACCGGGCCGCGAGTTACCTTCCACACTCCAACACTCCGTCGCCGCACCCAAGCGGCTCCACTCCTCTCTCACACAACACTACTCGCCCCACTCGCAATGTCAAACCAAGAAATTTATTTAATCGATCCAATTCCGAAAATATAAGTAAGCACGAATGATGTTGCAACGTGAGGAAGGAATGCTGTGAACTTGGCACAAGTGGGCCAGACAGGCTGATGGGAGAAAGAGAGAACGGACCCTGAGGCTGCCTGTGTATCCTCGTATCTCACACACACACACACAGTCACACATCTCTCCTATCTACATTCCTGTTACAGCCGTATCTCAGCCATGTAGTCTACAGCTTCCATAAACACGTGCAATAACCACCCATGCAGTACAAATACAGAAAATCTCATTAATGCCAGACAAAAATCTGAAAATTCTGCGACCCTGGATGACCCAGAGCTAGTCCAATTTCCTAGTGATCCCAGCCATCTTTGACGTCAACACCCCGGGTCAACTGATAAAAATCTCTATCTAGGTTAAAAGTTATATCCATTATATGTGTAGCACCATTCAGTGCTTTACTCTACCGTTTTGGGAATAATAAACGATCCGCTACATAGCGAAAGACTGATGATCAGTTTAGCCTCGGCAGCATACCGGTCCACCACCACCAACAAACCTCCAATACCACTTTATACGCAAAATTTCACTAGCCATCGTCGCCTAGCACACCCAGCTGTTATTTTAACCCTGAAACTGAATACAAAGGGACAAAACTGCCCACAACCCATCACGGCACCGACCGATAACAAGTGGAAAAAATGCAGAAGAAAACGTGGCTTCCAGCATGTGTGGGTAGTTGGTGGAGCCGCCACCAGGGGGACGATCAATATCTCAGCAGCAATGCCCATGCGCGGCTCGGCTAACGTTAGATAAATAGGAAATGCTTTGACCTCAACTTTCACCATTTTCACCTAGCTGGTAACATTTCACAATTCAATTTCAATCCTGTTTTCTACAACCAATTCCCAATTAAATGATATTACGTTTTTGGGGGCAGATCTGATAAAACATTTGCAAGGCCTATGTTGGCGTTCTGAAACATCATCCGAGCCCCAATTGCAGTTTTAACTGTGCACTATCTACGTACTTTCCGTTTTCCAAGGAGACTAGCAATATAAAAATCATACGGAAGCGCTCTACCATATTTAGCAAACACATTAAAGATCGACAACATACAAAAAATATTTTTAACCATTCATGTGTACCCAACCAACTATTTATATGAATGCCCTTCAGCTCAAAGATCCTACAGTACTCAACCAGCCAAGCACATGTAATTAATCATCTTTGTATGTGCAGCCTAATTAATTAACTAAACATGAGAACTTTACTGATTGTGTATTTAACTCATTAATACATGCATGAAATATGCATCTAACTATGCACGTATGTTCACCAACGAGCTGTCCTACCTGAGGATCTAGATTCCTTAGCTACCAAAAATTTTAGCTTCCATTCTGACTTTTTACACCCAAAATATGCCAAGTACTGAAAGCGGCGGTGGGTCACATTTTGCCCAAACCTCCCTGCAGATTTCAAAATATCTCAAACATCCCAAATTCCATACCTGAGCCATATTTTGGAGCCAAATTCTGGCTCTTTGCACGTATTCGCAGTTTGAAATTCCGAATTTTTATTCCGAAAATATGCCAATTACTGAAAGTGGTGGTGGGTCACATTTTGCCCAAACCCCCCTGCAGTTTTCAAAATATCCCAAACATCCCAAATTCGATACCTGAGCCATATTTTGGAGCCAAATTCTGGCTCTCTGCACGTATTCGCAGTTTGAAATTCCTACTTTTTATACCGAAAATATGCCAATTACTGAAAGCGGCGGTGGGTCACATTTTGCCCAAACCCCCCTGCAGTTTTCAAAATATCTCAAACAACCCAAATTCGACACCTGAGCCATATTTTGGAGCCAAATTCTAAAGTACCACGGGGCTTTCTTTACTTTTACCTGTTAATATTGTAGTTTGTTTGATATATAATTTGAGTGGTCAATGTTGACCAGACCACACACTAGAAGTTGAAGGGACGACGACGTTTCAGTCCGTCCTGGGCCATTCTCAAGTCGATTGTGATGAAGAGGTAGGGACAGGCAAAACAATATTAACAGGTAAACGTCGTCGTCCCTTCACCTTCTAGTGTGTGGTCTGGTCAACATACTTCAGCCACGTTATTGTGACTCGTCGCCTGCATTGAGTGGTCAATAATTTTGAAGGTAATTGTTAATCTTCTGCTTTTGTTGTTAATACTCTTATGTTTTCTACAGGTTGTGAAATTATGTGAATTTCGTGTTTTGTATGTCGCGTTCGAGATTTAGCCTGTCATTTGTTATGTAATTATGCCTGTATTTAGTACTGTATTCTATGCTAGTGCATCGTGTTGCATTTTGTTTTACATATCTGTTAATTTCCAGTGCTTCTTGTGTGCTGCATTGCTTATCTTTCCGGTACCCTTCTAATTTCAAGACGCACTGACGGTGACTTACGGCGTCAGTGTTTTGTTTCTGTATATCTATTATTGTGCCTAGCTCTGCTTGCTCAGCTGGTGGTGTGTAAGTGCCTGTGTGCTTTGTTGGCCTTTGTCTTCATGGGTCTGCATACTCGTGTGTATTGTGCGTACGGTTTTGTACTACACTGCTGTGGTGTCTGTTGAATTTTCTTAAAGACTCCTGTGTAACTCAGTTGTATGTTTTGCTACTCATTTTCAGGTTCCGTGTAATGAACTTCATTACTGTGTGTCTAGAATTGTTTGGTATTTCTTATTTTATTTGTAAATGTATTATTTTGTAGAGAAAATAAAATATCTATAGGGGGGATTAAGTTAGTAGAGACGTCTTTGCCACAACGACAGTTTGCTCGTCGCCAGACTCATGGACATGTGCTGGACACCAACAAAACTAATTTGAGAGCCACAAGACCGGTGGTGGAGGTGTGGAGGTATTGGGATGGTTATTGTTGGGGGTGTGGTGGTATTGGAATGGTTATTGTTGAGGGTGTGGTGGTACTGGGATGGTCATGTTTGAGGGTGGTGGTGTGGTGGTACTGGGATGGTCATGTTTGAGGGTGGTGGTGTGGTGGTACTGGGATGGTCATGTTTGAGGGTGGTGGTGTGGTGGTACTGGGATGGTCATGTTTGAGGGTGGTGGTGTGGTGGTACTGGGACGGTCATGTTTGAGGGTGGTGGTGTGGTGGTACTGGGATGGATATGTTTGAGGGTGGTGGTGTGGTGGTACTGGGATGGATATGTTTGAGGGTGGTGGTGTGGTGGTACTGGGATGGATATGATTGGGGGTGGAAAATATGTGAACAACACCGGGAACACTGTCTCTCGTCACTACTGCAGATGCAATCTGGAGATCCAACCTCATGGTAGAAAAGCAGAGGGTTCTCTTGTCACTCTGCATGTAACCCTCACTGACAAGAGAAATGCCGAATATAATTTTGTAAACACTGCATCCCCCCCCCCTCTTGTTACTATTACAGTTTCCGAGTAGAATTATGAAGCAATTCTACGTTGGCTTCTCTCATCCGTCTTCGGCCATAGAGCAAAATTTGGCAACGCACGAAGCCAACGCCCCATGTACCCCCTGCAACACATATTGAAGCCTGCCCAGAAGATTCGTCAAAAATTGTATTGTGTGAGCTTGCAACACTGTTCCGGTGTTGCGTAACACATAGACGCATTAGCCCTTTCCCACATATATTATACTCTCCCACATATATTATACTCTACTTCTGCTACATATACGTGGTATACCGTTGTGTCTTCTTGTTGAATTACCTTGCTCCCTTATTTACCCCTCACCCAAGTTTTATTTTATAGTGTATCGATATCTTTCAGTGCTTTAGTCTGAGTGAGATATTTTACTCTAATTTTCTTTAAAGAAAACTATTCGTTCTGAAAAGTGTTTACTCAAAAATTGTACTTCTTATTGATTGTATTCGTCAATGTTTTATTCAATTCAATTTCTTTCTTTATTATGCACCCCATACCCATCCCGTGGGCGGTGGTGGAAAGGGTTACAGAGGCACATAATGGGTTCAGGGACTGAACCCCAGAGTTCGTTTAGCTAAGCAAGTGACAATCTTTTTAAACTAGTTACACAAGTGTTAATGTTATATATACATGTATATATATATATATATATATATATATATATATATATATATATATATATATATATATATATATATATATATATATATATACATATCGATAATATTTTCATATCACACGTGATTCAACAAGAGGCTCACAACAGTCACTATACAAGGCACTTTACATCTATGGCGAGTTACACAGTTACTAGTCTTGCTGCACACCCACCCAACTGGGCGGCAGCTTTACAGTCATGTGCAGGCTGCACCTACAGTAAGCAAATTTTGGATACGTCGCTAAGATTCCTGGCAGCACATCATTATGAATGAAGTACTTACACATTTCGTGGACTCCATTAATGGTGTTATCTCTGAATTCGCAATTTTTTCACATTCCATTATATAATGTCGCAAAGTATGAGAATAGTTCTGTTGACAGAGCTTACATTTAGTCAAATCTACATCAGCAGATGTTACAAATTCCCAGAGGTACTTGTAGCCGAGCCTAAGCCTAGCAGTGGAAACATCTACAAGTCTGCTAACCTTATTGGATGACCCATAGACGTGCGGTTCTTCCAACATAACAGAATGATGATGGATGGAGCAACTGGTGTGAATTTAATTTTGCTTCAGGTCTACGAGATTTTGTTGATGTTCCCTGAATATTACTGCCCTCTGGCTGCTCAAAGGTAGTCCAAGATGGTAACCACTTCCCTCTTTATGAGCAAAAATCTTTGCTAACTCATCAGTTCTATCATGTATTCGGAGACCAATATGGGAAGGAATCCACAGGAGACAAACTCTGACTCCATCATTGATTATTTCACCTTATCTGTCTAGCTTCAGAGACAAACACGTCACAGTTATGCCTCGGGGAGCTGAGGGCAGTCAAGGATGACAAGGAGTCACTTACAATTAGCGTGTCAACTTTGGAGTCATATACGCGCTCGAGTGCAAGGATTATGACAACCAATTCTGTTTGAAGAATCCCCCGCGGCCCGGTCCTCTCGAGGGACGCTACGGACGTAAGGACGCTCGAGGGACGCTACGGACGTAAGGACGCTCGAGGGACGCTACGGACGTAAGGACGCTCGAGGGACGCTACGGACGTAAGGACGCTCGAGGGATGCTACGGACGTAAGGACGCTCGAGGGACGCTACGGACGTAATGACGCTCGAGGGACGCTACGGACGTAAGGACGCTCGAGGGACACTACGGACGTAAGGACGCTCGAGGGACGCTACGGACGTAAGGACGCTCGAGGGACGCTACGGACGTAAGGACGCTCGAGTTACGCTACGAACGTAAGGACGCTCGAGGGACGCTACGGACGTAAGGACGCTCGAAGGGACGCTACGGACGTAAAGACGCTCGAAGAACGTCCTCCATAATAATCATGTAATCATAGGCGGCAAGAGCAGGTGATTAAAAAATAAAGGTTCTGTGAAAACAAGGTGATAAGAAGGGGCAAGAAGATTTAAGTTGTTTAAGAATAAAAGGTATACAACAAGATTAAAACAAAACAAAAAGAAGTGAATAAGAAGCTAGTAAGAAAAATTCTGAAAACTCAATGGTTATTTTGGAAAAGAAAGAAGGAAGGAATTGTAGCAAGACTCGTGGAAGATACTGGATAAATATAGGCTTGGAAAAGGGGTTGCTGATTTATGGAATAAATTACCGGGTAACATAATAGACGTGGAATCGGATGTATTGTTTCATGCGTGGGCTAGACATACATATGAATGAGAACCTGTCCTCGGGGAGGAAATCCGCTCACGGGAATGGATTAAGAACGATTACATAATTAGTGCTATTGTCTACCCCTCTATCCATGGTGACGTTCGGGTAAGGTTTAGTTAGGTTACGTTTTGCTTAAATTCCATTATTTTTTTTACGTTAATATGGTATATTATTGACTATAAGTAAGAAATATGGAATTCTAAAACTTTGAGTGTAACTGAGAATTTCGTTCACAGAAAACTAAACTATTGAAAGAAAACTCTTTCACCATATACTTTTTATATTTTAAATCAACAATTCATAATACAATAAAGTTATAACTTGAGAATACTCTTTGTTTAGGACAAAGGTTCACTTGCCAGTTTACACGTAGACTATTACTGAAACTGTAATATAATTTCAGACCATCACAAATACCTAGATAACTATCCAGGTCGTTTGAAGTAATGGAAGGGGGGCGGGTGTTCATGGTAATGAATTTGGTCTGAGAATGGGCTCGTTTGGATGGATATAAAGAGGAGCTATCTCGCATGTGCCATTGGGCCTTCTGCAATTAACTTATATTATGAAAATTAAGACTAAGAATGGGAGAATGTTAACAGTAAAGAATGAAGATGAAGTAGGTGCAGTGTAATTAAAGTCTGATCAATGGAATTCATGAAAGAAAAATCAAATATGAATATGACTAGTTTTGCTGGAAGACGTACGTAGATCAGTAGACGAGCAGAGCTGCAGGGAAGATGGTGTGTATGAGGCGCCACAAATGATAAATATAGTGCACAAATGGTGCGAGTGTGAATAATTTGCCAAATGGTGTGGGATTATGGCACTGTACCAGACGACTGGGGGGGAGGGGAAAGAAAAAGGAATATTCTTGCATCATTGTATGAGGGAATATAAGGAATTATATGAGTGTTATAAGGAATGAGATAACAGCAAAAGTATAACTCTCGCTCTCGGAGAAAGGAAACCTATATTTAGGCTTATCGAGGTTACGCCTCAGGCCAAATACTGACCTTCTCCAGATAGCAACCCACAACAGTTGCCTAACTCCCGGGGACTTATTTGAAGTGAAAAGCGACATCAGGAGAAGGAAAATGTGCCCAACTGTTTATGTCCTGTCTGAGAATAAACCCAAGTGTCTTGGTTGTGCGCCGTGGACATGGACCGCTGTGCCACTGGAATACATGTTGACATTCACAAACTTATTTTTCTTTAGAGTTCAGCATTCTTTTTTGGGGGGTTCTTCAAAATTACTCAGAAGAACAAATCCACAAGGGCCGTGACGAGGATTCGAACCTACTTCCGAGATGATCCCAGACGCTGCCTTAATCAGCCGCTTCTGATTACTCAGAAGGGAAAATGCTCTATAGCATTCAGACCTTTTTTAAACTTAAATGTATCGAACTGGTTTGTCAGCTCGCTAATCTCATTTCAGGGCACACAGAAATTACAATAGCGTGATGCAGCAATGAACTCAACAAATAGCTCAGTCGACTAAGGCAGCGTCTGGGATGATCTCAGACGTAGGTTCGAATCCTCGTCACGGCCCTTGTGGTTTTGCTCATTTCAAGGATTTCACGTTCACTCCTAACGTGAATACATGTTGTACCTTATACATGTTGTATCTTCATACATGTTGTACCTTATACATGTTGTATCTTCATACATGTTGTACCTTATCCACACTCAGGGTACTGACAAACACAGTCACCTCCCTCGTCTTCCTTGCCAGAGATCTCACTCTGAGAGAGAGAGGAAGTGCGAGAGTTACAGGCGTCGGGCGTATCCAGGGTGAGAAGAGCCTCGGTGGCTGTGTTTGTCAACCTCGTTCTAGAGGAACGTGATCCAGTGAATAACAGTGTGGAGGAGGTTCATGCGTGGTTCTGCGCGGTGCCAAAGGTGGTTCTGGGGTGCGGCTCTGACGGCCTCTAAAGGTATCACCGTGACGGGAGCAGGCGTGGACCTGAGCGATGGCTAAGGGGTGTTGGCTTTCATGAAAACATAAGAATAAAGGTAACTGCAGAAGGCCTATTGGCCCGTACGAGGCAGCTTCTATTTATAACCACCCAATCCCACTCATATACATGTCCAACCCACGTTTGAAACAATCAAGTGAAGCCTGAGGGCCAGATGAGACACTGAAGCCCATCTCTACGACCACAGACAAGAAATTAAACAAAAACGCATCTCAAACAGTAAACAGAATCTTAAGAGGAACAGCGAGACAAAGCTGATCTTAAGACTAACCCAGTTAGGCCAAACACTGCTGATTAACACATGTCACCGCCTCCCCAGTTTCAGAGTAATAGACCTCGGAATTAACAGTTTACTCCTTGTTTCAATTCCAGTATTAACACCACATGTCATACCACATCCGTCTTGGAATTATTTAGTTCAGTCTCAAGAGAGTCAAGAAGCCTGCCACACACTTGCTGAAGGGAGAAATTATGGCGAAACCAAGCATATCCACCTGCTCAATATATTTACCCATCTACTCATTCATCCGCCCATTCATTCATTCATTCAAATTAATAAATTATCCAACAATCCACTTACCCATAAGCTTTTAAGCCGCTGCACCAAAACCATTAACTACCCAAACCCATACCTATGTCAATGATGAAAAGCCACACGCCACCTTATGGCAGAACAAGCAAGCTTTAGATTACAATATACTTTTATATCAAGTCGAGGCCTTTGCAGAGATCGATTTTCAATACGATATGCTTTTCCATATCCTGTACATATACATCAGGAAACCATTAGCGAAAAAGCATACCTCTGGTCGCCCCAAACCAGAGGACGCGAGTCCCGGCTTACATGGTTTTTGACGAGCGTGCCCCGAGGACAGGGCAGAGGACGAGGGTGCCCAAAGGACAGGGCAGAGGACGAGCATGCCCGGAGGACAGGGCAGAGGACGAGAGTGCCCAGAGGACAGGGCAGAGGACGAGGGTGCCCGGAGGACAGGGCAGAGGACGAGCGCGCCCGGAGGACGACAACTGGGAACACTGACGAATTTTTTCGTCAGTGTTCCAAGTGCCAACACTGACTGTGACAACAAGTGCTTCACTGACGATTTTTTTCGAACCACAACGCTGTAAATGCTTCATCCACGTACTACATATACAAATAATCGCCAACAGAGCCTAAACACCTAACCTAACCAGTGCCTAAATATGTACAACATAATAATATAAAATAAGATTAATTTATATTTGAGAAAATTCCTATTTTTTAATGAACAGGACGTTAAAATATATGAATGCGTCTTTGGGGGTCAACCGCTGGATGGAATGGACTTGGTCTGAGGACGGGTTGAGTTGTGAGTCGTGTGTAAACCGTTTTTCATTCATAAACAGAGGGGGTTTGGCGGGTAGATGGAATTGACTTTGGCCTTTGTTTATGAGGACGGGCTGCCATGCACAAAGATGCCGCCTACAACAGGACGTCTTCCGGAATGAAAACAGACATTTTTTTGTGGAGGAAATTATTGTTCTTCTGAACTCGAGATAAACCACCTCTGGCACGGGAGGGCAACAGATACCCCAGAATGGAAATAAACCATCTTTCGTGAAAGGACAACCGTATTCTGCAATGGAAATAAACCAAATGGTACGGAAAGAAAATTGTGTTCTGGAATTGGAAAGGAAAAGGTTTTTACATGGGACTGACCAGACTTAATTGAAAAGGAGAAACCCATTTGTTGCTGAACGCATTTTTTTTTAACCGGGATTAACAACAGGAACATTCTATAATTACATAGATATATTCTATAATTACAGGCTTTGTGATATTTTTCCCTCTATGAAAAAATTTTGAGGTGATGAAAAAATCTTAAAAAGCGTTTCTCCAGCATGGAAGGGGGGGGGGTCAGGATTTGTAATATAAAATATAATTGATATGTATATGTATTTGTGTAAATGATTATATATATATATAGTCATGACGAGGGTTCGAACCTACGTCTGAGAGCATCCCAGACGCTGCCTTAATCGACTGCGCTACAACATGGTAAAAGAATTGCAACCAGAAGTTCTACTGCCCTTACTTGAACCCTGCAGCCTCTCCGAGACACAAACCAGGATTTTTACGCAATTCCCCCATGCACTCGAGCTCTGTCAATAGGCCGTTCTACACCGTTCTGTGTAATGAAGGGCGAAGAGGTAGAACGGCAATTCTGTAGTTAGCACAGTCGGCTCAACCGATTTATCCGTTCAAAGCGAGTGATTTAGGCACATTTTCGCATAAACATTGCCTCTGTTCTTCTAACAGTAAATAGGTACTTGACAGGTAGTCGCAATAGGTAGAAGGGATCCCCGACAAGTATAACAGACTTCCTTTTCCCGACAATACACCCAAAATGTGGGTCCTGGCTCACCGTTGACGAGAGGGAACTGTCTAGACACCTGCTCTGCCTGTGGGCTGCCGAAACACGTGACGCGATTTTAACCTCTGGGTCTCGACACTGCCGCCGGGCGGTCCTATTCAACCAGCCCGTCCTCCTAAAGGTTTCCCAACGTCAAGAAAACGGTCAATTTAAAGTGTCCTCTCCTAACCTACCAGAGGACCCATAACAGAAATCGGTGACAATTCGTCACTTTAGCGAGTCGCTTCCATTTTCTAGTGCGATAATGTTTGGCCTCATGTAACGCATACGAGCGAAAAAGCGACGTTTTTTTAGGAGGACAGGTTGATTCAAGGGTCCGGATTGTTATAACGCCTGGCGCACTTATCGCTTGGGATCACAGAGAAGTTGATGGATTTTCTTCCGTTTTCTAGCTGGTCCTTCGGGCGGGAAAGCGGTGTCCAGCTCCACCGGCTTGAGCCCCTCGAGGCTCACAACATCATGAGGGGCTTAGGATGTGGTGGGCTACTAGCTTTTGCTCTGCCGGAGGTCAGATAAGAAGACTTTGCCGGAAGATTTCCGTTTTTGCCATTTTTGGTATGAGTTTACGGAGGGCCATACTTTTGCTGCGATTGTGTTTAGCTAGTCAGTTTTCTCTGTGTATGATGTGGGATCTACATCAGCAGATGTTGCAAACTCCCAGAGGTACTTGAAGTCGAGCCTAAGCCTAGCAGTGGTAACATCTTGAAGTCTGTCAACCTTATTGGATGACTCGTAGACGCGATTTTATGTTCTTCCTGCACAATAGAATGATGATCGAGTAAGTAACTGGTGTGAATTTCACTTTGCCTCAAGTCTACGAGATTTTGTTGAATTTCCCGGAATATTACTGCCCTCAGGCTGCTCAAAGGCAGTCCAAGATGGTAATCAATTCCCTCTTTATGAGCAAAAGCCTTTGCTAACTCATCAGTTCTATCCTGCATTCGGAGACCAATAAGGGAATTTGACTTTACATTTTACGTTCCCCTTTAAGGGAACGTTGGGGGTATATATGCCTCCACTGCCCTCGTTTCCCCTCGATCAACAACACCCAGGATGTTACTTAAACCCTTGTCTACCCCATGTCTTCAACAAGAATATACTTAGGTCTTTTCTCGTGATATGAAGCCTCATAATTTACACTACATACGTCCCAAAATGGAATTCATTCTCGAAATACAGAACATAAATTGTAATCTCAGGGCCGCATAACTCGCCATATCCTCCAAAACATTAAATGTAGAACCTATGGCCAATAGGTTCAAACGACCAGTTCAAATTGGTACAAATGAACAAAATATTGGCGGTTGTACCAAGGAGGGTGGAAATAGCCTAAGCAATCTTTTTTGAGAGATATCTTATTGTTTCAGTGAACTTACTTGAACTGTATGTACCAAAAAAAATAATGTTTAGTACTGTACTATTGAAATACTGAAGGGTATATACAGGAATTGGAACCTAGCCTATCCTAAGCATAAATCAATCCTAGGCCTAACATGCGCACTCCTAGGACTAATTTTGTTCATACACATACTAAATTAACCAAAGAAAAGTTGAATTTTTTAGTATTGCAACAGTTTCTATTTTATCCTTCCATTCACAGTTGCATTAATATTTTGGATGACAGGCTAAGAAAACTACACCCTACTCCCTTGTCCACCTGTGAGGCGGGAAAACACACATTAACCTGCTCTCTCGATTTACCACTCCGTAAAATCTACAACTGTTTTGCCTAACTAGAAACGTACGAACCTTAACAACCCACCTAACCTATCGTGGCCAGTGCATAGAAAACAGTGCACAACAGTGCTTAAATTTACATTAATACGTCGCATTTTTTTAGCGAATTGATTCCGATTAATTTCCGACGCATTACGAAAGAGGTCGCATTCATATATGGGCGAGACACCATCGAAACACCAATGGATAATGCGGGTGACTGTCATTATACATATATATATATATATATATATATATATATATATATATATATATATATATATATATATATATATATATATATATATATATATATATATATATATATATATATATATATATATATATATATATATTGATCCATGAGAATAAACGATAAAACCCAAGTGAACATATACATCAATCAATTGAAAGTTAAAAGGCGGGACTGAGGAGCTGAAGATCAACCACCCTCATCTCTTCCCACAAAAAAAAAAATCAACAAATTTCTTATTATATACAACGAATGCCGAGGTAAAACATGACAAAATGTTTACCTTTGAAGACACAACCCGGCTTATACAAGGCCAGGAGGTGGCGGGTAATTGGCCAGAGCCGCTTAGCTCCCTGAAAGCTGATTGGTTGTCTACGCTTCGCAGTATTCAGCTGAGCAGTTTACCATCACAGCGTACGTTATTGGCTCAGGTGTTTACCTCCCCCCCTGCTGGTTAATTGGCTTTACGGATGATGGTGTAAAACCGTTCCTCGGTTCCCGGAAGACTGCTCATAGAAAACAACTCTTTGGGCTGAAAAAGTTACCCGTTAAAAGACAACGTACAGACAAATAACAGATTTCTTACTATATTTTGTTATATAATAAACAAAGACAAATAACGGTAGTTATAGAGAGCTGTTTTAACAGCTCTCTATAACTACTTATAGTTTTTAAGCACCTTCCCGATAATGCACTTGGCGGATTTTTCAGATTAAATCAATTTGTTTTTGTTTATCCGCTGAACTCTATATAAGAGTTCTCGCGATATAATCAGTTTTCGCATTTTCTGTACGAGTTATATATATATATATATATATATATATATATATATATATATATATATATATATATATATATATATATATATATATATATATATATATTATATATATATATATATATATATAGAGAGAGAGAGAGAGAGAGAGAGAGAGAGAGAGAGAGAGAGAGAGAGAGAGAGAGAGAGAGAGAGAGAGAGAGAGAGAGAGAGAGAGAGAGAGAGAGAGAGAACCTCGGAGAGAGAACCTCGCATCCTAGGGGTCCAAAACCCGGATTTCCCAGCACTTCGCCCTGATGGCATCACCATATACTCATGGAAGGAGGGTAGACAGTTGGTGTGGGACTACACATGTGTATCCACCCTGGCTGACACCTATGTACACTTCGGAGCTGATCAAGCAGGTGGGGCGGCCAACCACAGGGAAACAGCAAAATCACTCAAGTACAGGCGACTGGAAGGTCAATACCTCTTTGTTCCCATAGCGTCTGAGACGCATAGCCCCTGGGGCAAGAGTGCCTTGGGATTTCTCAAGGAATTGGGGTCCAAGCTCATTGACGTCACCAGAGACCCAAGGGCTTCCAGTTTTTTATTTCAGCGTCTGAGTGTGGCGATCCAGAGGGGAAATGCTTGCTGCGTCCTCGGTTCCTGTCCAGAAGCGGAGGAGCTTCAAGAGATCCATAACCTTTAGGCATTTGTCTTGTATGTTTTGTAACCTTTAAATACACAATAAAGGAAAAAAAAAAGGGGGAAGGGGGTGGTAGGAGAAAAGCACACAGAAACTGTATTGGAGGGGACCCACATTCCCTCCAATGCGTTATGTGTGGTTTCCTCCGAGGCTATGGGTCCCCCTTCTTCCAGCCAGAGGTGGTACTCCCTTCCCTATTTAAAAAAAAAAAAAAAAAAATATATATATATATATATATATATATATATATATATATATATATATATATATATATATATATATATATATATATATATATATATATATATATGCGAACAAGCCTGAATGGTCCCCAGGACAATATGCAACTGAAAACTCACACCCCAGAAGTGACTCGAACCCATACTCCCAGAAGCAACGCAACTGGTATGTACAAGACGCCTTAATCCACTTGACCATCACGACCGGACATAATGAGGTGATAGCCGAGGCTATTTGAACCACCCCACCGCCGGCACTCGGATAGTAATCTTGGGCATAGCATTTTACCAAATCACCTCATTCTTTGGGGCACACGTGAGGAACACAAATGCGAACAAGCCTGAATGGTCCCCAGGACAATATGCAACTGAAAACTCACACCCCAGAAGTGACTCGAACCCATACTCCCAGAAGCAACGCAACTGGTATGTACAAGACGCCTTAATCCACTTGACCATCACGACCGGACATAATGAGGTGATAGCCGAGGCTATCACCTCATTATGAACCCCGCTTCTCGGTGTACACAAACCGAGAGAGTACTTTAGTCTTGGACCATGTTCTGGACCAAGGAATACTTGATGAGTGGTCAGTAAGCAATTGTGGTGGTCTTAAATTAATGACCCTCTGGTCTAGAGATTGAAACGCCTTCAGCCCAACACCAAACCAAGCTTTGACTGGCACACTGCGCATTACAGTAATCAATTTTAAAATATTCAACTCATTTCAGCTGTGGAGAGTGACGATAAGGCTGGTGGGAAGAACACCCTTCATGGAAGTCCCGTGATGCCAGTCCGACACCTCGCTCTTTGGACACCTGCGCACCAAATTTGCCGACAATTCAGAGTCTGTCGACACGAAAAAATGCCTCGAGTTGTTGGGAAGCAATTTCTTATCAGTTGCCCAGCCACAAAAATATATAATAATCATCGATGCCACTGTGGTGCTCGGAATATAGAACTGCATTAATTTTTAATTTAGATATTTCATTTATTACGCTACTATCAATTTCGTTAAAAAATGTGTGTACATGCATTTTAAATTGCAGAAACAAACTTTACATGAAAGCTAGTGATCTAATAAATAAAAAAAGAAAGTAATAATATAATTAATTTTTCAAAATAATCTATTGGAGAACATAAAAATTAAACAAATCTTTTCGCTTCTATTATTCGCTCACACCTTGTAAAAACAACAAATATGGACTTTAACTTGCAAAATCAGTATACTTAAAAAAATACGATAAGGGTACCGAGAGTCAATGGCAGAATTAAAATATGCAGACAAAAAGATGTGCGAGATTATAGTATCTAATGTAAACACCGAATGCTTTAACCGCGTACCAGACAATAGAATGAATAGACCCGTTGAATTAACCAGGAGATAAGTTGACAGGCTTGTCCTAATTAACTTTCAGTGATTTGCACTGGCGTGTCCTAATTGATTGTCGTGCCTTGCACATAATTACTTCTCCACCTCGATTTTGAACAAACTAAAAGTCATACATAATGAAACCATGAGGGTGATTCTAGGTGCCCCAAGATGCACAAGAGTCATTAACATGAGAGAAGAGGGAAGCTTTCTACCACACTAGAGGATCATACAAGCCAACACGACCTTTAGCATCATAGTCATGAGTGGCCCTACATCTACAGTATTACTAGGATAAATTATTCTGTGCCCTTCATACTCTCATGATTGGGGCTAACATGTCAATTCACTCATTTGATGATAATTAGTTAAATAAAAATGTCTACAATCTCCACAAACTGAACATACATTTTATATATAATCTACCTGTCACTGATATCCCTCTTTATATCTGCACGCCACCATTCAAGTATCATACACACCCATCACCATAAAAGGTAATGATAATCTTGCCCTTTAAACTGTCACATTTGAAATAATTGCCTCCTCTATCAAAAGCCTAAGTTCTCACGAGCATTACATCTACACCAAAGGCTCAGTCCAATTGTCAACAGGACGCACTGCACCAGCCTGTAAGTTTTATAGATATAATATACACAGGTTTTAAGTGCCAGGTTAAACAAAATGGCTGAACTCTACACCAACTGAACTACAACTAGATTCTAGTACGCTAAAAAAACATTGCAGGAGTTTTCTGTGATTCAGTCTCCTCTTCAAGCACTTTAAAACTTCTCCTGCAAGACAGACAACAAAAACCTCATAGTAGCAATGATAAACAATTGCCTATTTATTGCCTCGCCTCCTCCCCTCATCACAATCAACTTGAGAATGATCCAGGACAGACCGAAACGTCGTCGTCCCTTCACTTTCTAGTGTGTGGCTTGGTCAACATGATAAGCAATTTGCTCGATGCATAGAATAATGGACTTAGAATATCTTTTGTAAGGATTTCATCTCATATAAACATAATTATCATGAAAACACATAAATAACAACCAAATTAGCATGCAACAAGAATAAAGTTGAATTTGACCTAGGTATCCCCATCTCTACTATTAAGAAAATATTGCACCAAATATTCAGATCTGATTGAGTCTGTAAATTCTCTCCTAAGACCTAAAAGCACCAGTGTAAAAGTTATGATTTGTTTAGATCTGACGCCTATGTATTTGGGCAGCACAAAACGTCTACCAGATTGCGACTTAATGGTTACCAGGTTCAGGTTGGGTTACAGTTCTCTGTGGCAGATTGTTGCTATAGGGGACGAATCTCAACCCTTAGCATTTCCATGTGTAAGCTGCAAGCAAGAACTTGTTCATGATCTCACACACTACATTATTGAGTGTCCAATCATTAGACCCGTCAGACATGCCGGTATGAGGTACATTGAGCCTCGTAATTACCTCATTCACTCTCGTGTTCTAGATCTAGAGGATATCCTCATGCTGTTTCCGAGGTTTGCAAGCGCAGGCTATTGATAATATGCTCGTGCGTGATTAACCATCCTACGAGATGTGAATTTCCTAGCATTTCATAGCTAGCTCTTGATACAATGTAACCCTTCATATAGTCTAGGGTAGCTGCATTAAATGCAGATGTACCTAATTATCGTAATAAAAAAGCGACCAGACAACGAGACCAAATATGAGAAGACCTATAACTTTGATCAGCAAGAAAGTCGAGACGTTCGCTATAATTAGTTTACCTGGAGACAAACAGTTGAGATAGACGACTAGAAATGCAGCCTAATACAAGATGTGCAATGTAACTTTTGTAATGTTTGTGCAGCTACATAATTTTACACAAAAAAATTGCCAGCAAAGTTGTTCCAATTCGTAAATTGGATAATTTACATTCAAGAGTTATTTAACCATCCTATTGGCATTGGTTGTTGTAATTGTTTTATAATGGGGACAAAAAGGGGCATTAAGTCACCTATTTATAGATATTGCTAACTATGCACTATAAGTCTGGTATTTGACTGAATTTAATGCGGACAATATTAATTTCATCGTTTAAAGCTTTCTTTAACACATTCACGAAAAGCCTTGGGTAACAAATAAAACTGAAACCCAGTTGCAAATATCCTCATTAGGCTGAGCTACCATTTAGACCATGATTGATGCCTTAATATTTCAGTATCAGCACATAATATCACAAGAATTAAAAGCAATATTCAGGGTATTAATCCCTCTGGCGTCACATCATCGAGGTTATTCACACTGGCGTGACATAATACTTGATAATTAAAAAAATTGCATTTATGAAATAAAATAAATATGAAATTGTAATAAAAAATATGAACCACTGCAGTTAAAAGTAACCTATATTTCTATATTAGGGATATATACGATTACTGTGTAATTTTCAATTACAACAATATACACAAATGTATATTGCATATGTAGACTCTAATATTACACATATTCGAATAATAAAAACATAAGGTTAATATACGCATGCGTGTATTAAGCACATATCAATAAAATGCAAATTAGATAAAAATAAAAAAAATAATATAAATATTACAGGAAAATTTTAAACAATATACATTAAAAAATTTCACCATTCAAAATAGGCGAGTCATGGGTGGTGTGTCCAGCCGGTCAATGATGAGGCATTAAGCCAAACCCATTTTCTATGATATATATTTATATATATATATAGTTACGTCCGTTTTCTAAAAGCATCCCCGTTGTCGGGGAAACCAAGTACTGTATCTCACAATAAACAAAACAGCTTTGAGCGATTCGTACTTCAACGGGCAACAAGCTACTTTCGACCTCTCGTAATGTTGTTGTGGTGGTGTGTATCTAGTTATGGGCAATCAACAAAATGAGGATGTAATACATAAGCTATCTAACTCAACCAAAGATGGTGAATTGCGGAATTTTACTATACACCAGCTCAATGGTAAGTCAATGCCGGTATTTTGCTGGCTAGTTTGAGATATATTTAAATTTTGTAGTGGGGTAAAAAAATAAAAACTCATGCATTAGTAGTTTGGTCTGTATATACAATTTAATATGAAATACTTAATTGATATTCTGTAAATAATTTTTATTCGAAATCATGAAATATTGTGTATTTTGCAGTATATCTTCTGGAGATCATTTAGATATTACAGTTATTTTAGACCCAATTATAAAAACAGGCAGGATATATACACAAAGAGATGCCTATAGATTCTCTGTGCATATTTATTGAAATTTTACTTTAGCTTTGAATCGTGTTCAGAACTAAAATATACTTGCTTGTGAAGCAAATGTCTCGGCTGATAGGCCTTAAGATAGAATTTTAAGGAATAAGATTATATATATATATATATATATATATATATATATATATATATATATATATATATATATATATATATATGTCGTACCTAATAGCCAGAACGCACTTCTCAGCCTACTATGCAAGGCCCGATTTGCCTATTAAGCCAAGTTTTCATGAATTAATTGTTTTTCGACTACCTAACCTACCTAACCTAACCTAACCTAACTTTTTCGGCTACCTAACCAAACCTAACCTATAAAGATAGGTTAGGTTAGGTTAGGTAGGGTTGGTTAGGTTTAGTCATATATCTACGTTAATTTTAACTCCAATAAAAAAAAATTGACCTCATACATAATGAAATGGGTTGATTTATCATTTCATAAGAAAAAAATTAGAGAAAATATATTAATTCAGGAAAACTTGGCTTATTAGGCAAATCGGGCCTTGAATAGTAGGCCAAAAAGTGAGTTCTGGCTACTAGGTACGACATATATATATATATATATATATATATATGTCGTACCTAGTAGCCATAACGCACTTCTCGGCCTACTATGCAAGGCCCGATTTGCCTAATAGGGCGAGTGATATTCTTTATTTTTAATAAATTGTTTCCAATTGGTTTATTTTAAATATTATTCATATATTATGTTAAGAACATAAATTATTTATTTAGTTATGTTAGTTTAGGTTAGGTTAAGATAGGTTAGGTAGGGTTGGTTAGGTTCGGTCATATATATACGTTAGTTTTAACTCAAATTAAAAAAGTATTAGCTCAAACAAAATTAAATGAATAGCTTTATCATTTCACAAGAAAAACAAAATTAAAAATTTTAAAAATTCCGGAAAACTTAGCTTATAAGAAAACTATATATTAGTTTAAAACTATATTATATATATATATATGTCGTACCTAGTAGCCAGAACTCACTTCTCAGCCTACTATTCAAGGCCCGATTTGCCTAATAAGCCAAGTTTTCCTGAATTAATATATTTACTATAATTTTTTTCTTATGAAATGATAAAGCAACCCTTTTCTCTATGTATGAGGTCAATTTTTTTTTATTGGAGTTAAAATTAACGTAGATATATGACCGAACCTAACCAACCCTACCTAACCTAACCTAACCTATATTTATAGGTAAAGTTAGGTTAGGTAGCCAAAAAAAGCTAGGTTAGGTTAGGTTAGGTAGGTTAGGTAGACGAAAAAACATTAATTCATGAAAACTTGGCTTATTAGGCAAATCGGGCCTTGAATAGTAGGCTGAGAAGTGCGTTCTGGCTATTAGGTACGACATATATATATATATATATATATATATATATATATATATATATATATATATATATATATATATATATATATATATGTCGTACCTAGTAGCCAGAACTCACTTCTCAGCCTACTATTCAAGGCCCGATTTGCCTAATAAGCAAAGTTTTCCTGAATTAATATATTTACTATAATTTTTTTCTTATGAAATGATAAAGCAACCGTTTTCTCTATGTATGAGGTCAATTTTTTTTTATTGGAGTTAAAATTAACGTAGATATATGACCGAACCTAACCAACCCTACCTAACCTAACCTAACCTATATTTATATGTAAGGTTAGGTTAGGTAGCCAAAAAAAGCTAGGTTAGGTTAGGTTAGGTAGGTTAGGTAGACGAAAAAACATTAATTCATGAAAACTTGGCTTATTAGGCAAATCGGGCCTTGAATAGTAGGCTGAGAAGTGCGTTCTGGCTATTAGGTACGACATATATATATATATATATGTCGTACCTAGTAGCCAGAACGCACTTCTCAGCCTACTATGCAAGGCCCGATTTGCCTAATAAGCCAAGTTTTCATGAATTAATTGTTTTTCGACTACCTAACCTACCTAACCTAACCTAACCTAACTTTTTTGGCTACCTAACCAAACCTAACCTATAAAGATAGGTTAGGTTAGGTTAGGTAGGGTTGGTTAGGTTTGGTCATATATCTACGTTAATTTTAACTCCAATAAAAAAAATTGACCTCATAAATAATGAAATGGGTAGCT